>NC_049906.1:7544237-7883708 GCF_001411555.2 Juglans regia | reverse complement strand
TCAGTCACTCATGAATGATGTGTTCAAGCCATTCTTGAGACATTTTGTCATTGTTTTCTTTGATGATATTCTAGTGTAGAGTAAGGACTGGCAGTCTCATTTGTCTCATTTAGCAACTATGTTGGAGACTTTGGAGAAGAATCAATTGTTTGCAAAGTAGTTAAAATGTCATTTTGCTTGCACTGAAATTGAATACTTGTGCCATTTGATTTCTAAGGATGGTGTCAAGGTTGATCCCAAGAAGTTAACAGCTTGGCCAATTCCCAAAAATGTGAAGTCTTTGAAGGGTTTTTCTGGGGCTAATTGGTTACTACAGAAAGTTTATCAGGAGTTATGGTCAAACGACAGCCCCTTTGACTTCATTGTTGAAGAAAGAAGCTTTTCGTTGGTCTGCAGCAGCAACAAAAGCATTTGAGCAGTTGAAGAGGGCTGTAACGAGTCCTTCAGTATTAGCCTTACCTGCCTTTTCACATAAATGTATCATTGAGTGTGATGCTTGTGGAGTGGGTGTAGGTGTAGTGTTGATGCAAAGCCAACAATCTATAGCTTTTTTAAGTCAGGCTTTGAAGGGGAAGAACTTACTCCTTTCAACATATGAAAAGGAGTTATTGGCTTTGGTTATGGCTATACAGAAGTGGTGCCTTTATTTGCTTGGGACTGCATTTGTTGTTGTTTGGGACTGCATTTGTTCTCAGAACAGATCACCATAGTTTAAAATATATTTTGGAACAAAAGGTGGGAACAACTACTCAACAAAAATGGATCTCAAAGTTGCTTGGTTATGAGTTTTCCATTGAGTTTAAGAAAGGAGTGGATAATAGAGTTTTTTTTTTCAAAAAAAAAAAAAAAAAGAGAACAAGAAGTCACATGTCCAATAGTCACCCCTTCCAAATTTATTAATAATGCCCTCACTTATGGCAGAGGAATACCGTGGTGACAAGAAAGGACCATGGGAAAACCCATCAGGCTCGCAAGAAAGAATAACAAATTTAGGACAAACTTATTTATTGACTATTAAACAATAACCACAAAAACCAGAATAAACACTAAACTCTTAGAGATGGAAGTCCTAAGAAATCCAAATGGAGCAAACCCCAAAGAGTCCGCGGCAAATCACAATTATTAGAAAAAGCCAAGTTACCAATCCGCCAACATATTACCCTCACGGAACACATGTTGAAACCGGCAATGGAGAGAACGAGTCAAACCAATAATTTCTTCCCAAAAATCCTCTAGGTACCACACACCACAATGCCCTCTCAACCACCACGATAACACCACCCTCGAATCCATTTCTATTATCACATTAGAAATATGTAAAGCCTTGCAAAATTTCAAACCTTGAAGAAGCGCCAAAAGTTCCACTTTTTGGTTGTAACCGACACCAATAGGAGAGGCATAAGCCTTGACAAGACCTCCTGAATCACTTCGAATAACCCCACCAACGATCTGTGTTCAATTTGTACCATCCCGATGTTGGCTTAATCCATTTAACCAATTTGCAACAAGGAGCTTTAGGCACAATCGTTTTTATCCACAACGCCTCTAAAATCTTACCATCCTGATGAGATAAGCACTTAGGATTCTTTACTACATGACAAAGGGAACCAAGCCACACACAAATAGAATGAATAACAACTTCATAAGATTCTCGATTACCTTCCATTCGAGCAAGGCATCTTCTCCTCCATAAGCGCCGAGTAACAATTATGGGAATGATTCCAACTATAAAACCCACCGGAGAAGAGGAGTTAGCACGCCTAAACCAAATTCTAGAGTTTTGCTTCCAAGATCTGCCAAGAGGAATACCAAACAGAGTACCAAGAAAAGACCATACTTTATGAGAAAACTCACCCTCAAAGAGTGTAACGCCCCGACCTCAAGGATCCGAAGAGTTAACTCATATCACCTAAAATCAACTCCAAATAATGCGTTTAAAATAAACGAGAGTCTCCAAAACATATTAAGCTATTTGTTCAACACAATTATCCATGTTCCTACGTACGGGCACATCAATGGTGTCTCGTCGTTATACATAACTTTTCCACAAAGACTAGAAATATTCATTACTCAACATACCAAAGTCACATAAAATATCAATACTACCAAAAAGTTAATCTCCAAAAGTCATTGCACCTTAAGGCACTTAGTCTTCTATGATCCACAAAACTTGCAAATACTCCCTATTCCTGATTCTCAGCTGTTGCATCAAAATTATCTGAAACATATTATGAAGATAGGGGTGAGTTATCAACAACTCAGTAAGCAGAGAGCATATACTAGTATGTAAACATGAGCCATTTTCAGAAAGTTCAGTATGCAGAAACAAAAACATTTTTTTTTCTATGCAGATCTCAGAAAAACGTGTTATCAGAAAATCAGAGCGACTTTTCAATCTTTTCATACTCAAAATCAAGAATTCATATTTAAGGATCCATTTCATATTCAAAAAAGTTTTGGCATAACATAACTGAACATCTTCATCTTATCATATCATATCATATACCATGTTTAACCCCCGTGGTAGGGTTGTGCTATCCCCGGTGGCCAAACCAGGCAGTATCATGTGGTGAACTTCCCCTTTTTCAATCTCGGAGCCCCGAGTGTGCACACAGGAAAGAACACGTAAAAAGACCACTTTGTTTCCAAAGTGGGTGCATCATATCATATCATATCATGGTGGTACCAACCATATCACGTGAACAGTATCATCATATCATAACCATATTCAGAACAGATAAGTATGCCAAAGTTTTATCATATCCAAACACGTGCGAAACATATTCATATCATTTCTATTTGATCAAAAACAGATCCAAGTCATTTCATATCACATGCATAAAAATTTCAATGATATCATATTCGCTCTTTTGCATATTTCAGAAACATGTTAAATATTGCTCATGTCTACACATTTCATGTCAAAAACATTTCTTTTCTCTTTCATATGTATCTCATAAGGGAATGTAAAACATATACTGAGGTTGTTTTTCACTTTTTCTTTTTAAAACAACATGCACATTTTTACAAACCAATCTCAGTTCATTTCTTTTTATGCAAATCTAGCATAGGAACCCCGCTTACCTGGACTTCTTAGCCTTTCGAAAATTTCCTCAACAATGCCGAATAAAATTAATCGTCACCTATAATATAATCACGTAAATTTTCATAAGTCTCCAATCAATCTCGTATTTCGATATTCAAGCTTACAACTTCTAAAATAGTCCATTTTTAATTCCTCAAACTCAAAATTCTCATTATTCTCAAAATACCAACATCACTTTCTAAACTCATCAATATCCAACTTCGACTAAACATTTAATTCTAACTTATTTACGAAAGAGATCTTACTATAATTTATAATACAAAGTAAACTAACTATAATAAATTCATTATAATTAGAAATTCATACTTTTGTTTAAATAATAATAAATCAAAGATATTCTTTTAAAAGGATATTTTAAAATATTCTTTTTAAGTGTTACTTATCAGTCTACTTACTAACTATTCCATTAGAATATAAGCCCTATTAAAACAAAATCTACGTAACAATATACATGAAAACTGATCAACATGTAGAAACGCTTAATAACAAGTTTGAGGTGTTTTACGGAAAAGTCAAGACCAAAGGCCTGATGGCAGTTTTGTAGTTACTAGGAATATCATGACCATAAAGTTTAAAACTACATGTTAATATTTTCAAACGGTATGAAATTTATGCTTGTTTCTATATAAACATAAAACACAACAAAAGGAAAGAAAAGAAACCAAAAGTGGAGGTGTGACGAGGCTCACCGTGAGGGAGAAGTGGTCGCGGCAGAGAGAGACGTGCGATTCAGAGAGAGAGGGAGAGAGAATAAATCTACGAGAGAGAGAGAGAGAGAACGTGATCAGAGAGAGAGAGAGAGAGCTGAAATCGAGAGAGCGGTAAAAGTGAGAGAAGAGGTGGAGGGGAAGATATGGCGAGGGAGTGTCTGTGGCTTACCGAGGGGCAGAGGTGGCGCGCGGTGGACTGATGGTGGTGCGACGATGGCTGGCGGTGAGGATTGCCAAGTTGGCGGCACACGGTTGGAGAGAAAAACTCCTCTGTTTTTAGGTGTGAAAACAGGGGAGGGAAATCTTAACCGGTGGCTGAGACACCGGATGTGGAACTCGGAGGGACGGTGGCACACGGCTGGGGGAAGGACTCCGAGTGATTGAGCTACCGGCCAGACTGTGTGTGGTGGAGTTACTGCACGGAGATGGCTCTGCGGGTGGCAGTTTGTTGTTGCAGACCGAGGCTTCGGTTTGGTGTTTTTGCAGAGAAACCGTGGTCTTCTGTGAAGAGGGAACCGAGCGGCACTTAGTCTAGGGTTGAAGTTGCTTAATATATATATATATATATATATATAGACTAAAATAGAAAATAGATCAAACCTAAATAAAAAGAGAAGAAAGAACTTGCATGAAAAAGGAAAAAAAAAAGAACGGTGTGAACCCATGAACCTGTGTTACGTAACCGATTGCAAAATCCCGTGCGACGCATTCTAGAAGATGTTCTTCCCACGTGCATGGCTGGCAGTGGCTGGGTCTTACAAAGAGTACATGGTTAATATTTTCAATATGGCCTATATTACAACAGTCTCATTTGAAAACAAGGGGGATACCAAAATGGCACAAGCGATCATCCACACTCAAAGCCATATGCCAAGCCCTCTAGATGAGATTGCTTTAGAAGCCCCAAAATTATCAGCACTCCTAGATATTTGAAAGGGAAGATTCCCTCCATGAACCCCGTGCGACGTAAGAGTCGATGCTGACGTATAGATGAAATATTATTCAAACAATACAGCGCTGATTTCTATATGTTGATAGCCTGCCTCGACCATCTCTCATATTTACAAAGAATATTCTGAAGCGCTCGGACCGATCTCTGGCTTCCATTAGAAAAAATCATTATATCATCAATATACATCAAATGAGACACAATTGGCCAAATTTTTTTCTCTCACATTGGCAAACCGTCCTGGATAGAGCCTCTTGCTAAATAATAAACAAATAAGGTGACAAAGGATCCCCTTGGCGAAGGCCCCGACCTCCTGGAAAGAAGCCCTTGACAGTACCATTCATCATAACCGAATACCAAGGACTTGAGATACAACACTTCACCAAATCACAGAATTCAGAAGAGAAGCCAAACCTGCGCAAAACTACAATAAAAAAGGCCCAATCCACGCGATCATAAGCTTTCGCCATATCCACTTGCAACATAATATTACCCCCATGAGTGCATTTGTTAATAGAATGAACCATTTCCCAAGTGAGGCTAGTATTTTCAAAAATACTTCTTCCAGGCTCCTTGCTCCAGAGATATTAGGTGAGGAAGGAGGCCTGTTAATCTATTCACAATAATCTTGGAGCAAATTTTATAAAAAATAGAGCACAAATTAATAGGGTGAAATTTATCAAAACCTGTAGGCGAATCCACCTTTGGTATTAAAATCAAATATGAGGCCGTGAAGAACCTTGGAAGTTGCTTGGACATAAATAATTCCAAAACTGCATTCCACACATCAATTTTAACCACCTCCCAACAACTTTTATAGAATCTCGAACTAAAACCATCAGGACCCGGAGCACTTTCAGACGGAATGGAAGACAAGGCCTAAAAAACTTCCCCTATAGATGGTGTACAAAGAAGTGAGATATTTTCTTCATCTGAGATGACTGAATCAATGAGTTGTTCCAGTCTAGGTGGCTCAACCGATGGCTCCCCTTGAAGGAAAGAAGAAAAATACTCCACTGCCCTTGATCTATGCTTTCCGACGTCTCATAAACCGCCACATTCGATCTCATTTCCAGTACTCTTTTTCTCCTCTTATTAGCAAGGCAATCATGAAAAAATTTAGAGTTTCGATCACCATCCACCTTCCATTTTAATTTTGCCATTTGTGCCAATCGTACCTCTTCCCGTCGCCACCAGCTTGCCAAATTCGAGACTACCATATGTAATTCTCTCTCCAAATGTTCCTCCCAATTAACTAGAAACTGTTGCTCAATCTCCTCAACTTGTTTTTCTACACATCAATACAACCCAATGTATGACCTTAGTCTGTTTTAATTTTCTAGTCAAAATCTGAATGGCAGAACCCTCCACTCGTAAATCCCAACCTGTCCGAACACAGTCCAAAAAGTTATGATGGTCCACCCACATTTGTTGGAAACGAAAAGGGGCCGGGCCATAGATGAATGAATCTTTCTTGAGTTCAACAAACATGGGAACATGATATGATGTAGAACATGGCAAATATGAACAAGTAGCATTAGGAATCAAAGCAAAGGAAGAACTATCCATAAGAGCACGATCAAGATGGGCCCATGACCGGGCAAGCCCCGATTGCCCATTACACCATGTAAACATACTTCCTTTTGAAGCCATTTCCTACAAACCTCCTTGGCGAATCCAATTATTAAAATCCTCTATTGCCGTGCTAGGCTGAGGCCTACCTTTTCGCCTTTCTGAATCATTACGGATAATATTAAAATCACCCACAAACACACAAGGATATGATCCCAAATTTTGGGAACTGAGATCATCCCAAAGGAGTCTTCTCTTGGCCATGGTACATTTAGCATAAACCATAGTGAGACAGAACATCTAAGTCCCTTCACCTACTGGCATAGATATAAATTGCATTCTCATCCGAACCACATGCACCATATAGGAACTATTCCAGAATATCTAGATTTTGCCCCCTTCATCCTCATTAGAAATGACGCTATCAAAATTCAAACAACGTGCCAATTTACGAGCTTCCTCTAAATTTTGAAAAAGGTTCTAATAGGGCAACAACTTTCGGTTTCAACTTACTAATCAACTTCTTTACTCTACTTCTGGAAGTCCCAATCCCTCTAATATTCAATACAAAATGGAATCAATCATTAATCAAGGTTTGAAAGTCGGGCATGAACCCGAGAGGAACTTCGCATTTTAACAAACATATTTTTCTTATATTTCTTCTTACCTTCATTAGCCTCAGACTCCGTAAGATACTCTTTATCCTGCGGAAAGATCTCTAATTGAAAATCTGGTTAAGGTTCTGATACAGTATTTTCCAACACGAGCATCCTCCCCATAAACCCTCTCATGTTCCTCCTCCTCATGACCCAGAAAAATCGTTCCAGGTTGCAATGATTTATTCCTCATGACGCACAACTCCCCTGCTACAAACAATTCCCCCCCTCGCTAGGCAACATCATCGTGGTTTCAGGAGACGATTGCATACATCGCACCAATGGATTTTCCCCCATGCTAGCACCCGTAGCATTCTCATCATGAACGGGCTAAAGTTTTTTTTGTTTCAGCAACCTTTGTTTCAACAAAAGACATGTTAACACCGTGGGGAACAACTTCACCCCCTGGCACAGCATCTCCCTTTGTTAACATCAAAACCGAAGCACCGCAACACCACCCATTGACTCAGAAGGACGAACTTCATTAGACGAAACCAACTCTTCAACCACAACACCCCCTGCTTCCAAGTCTGTCACTAATGTTTCTTCCGCAGCGATAACAGTCTTATCCACATTGACAGATATAGTTTGCATTGATTCTGCCCCAGGTTCTTCAATAGCCTTGACAACCTCTTGCTGATCTTTCTTTCCAACCCGAGACTGCCCATTCTTCTAAGTTTTTCCTACTTTACATGTCCGTGAGTTATGCCCCTGCATCTTGCATGTAACACAGTAGGCAGGAAGAGTCTTGTATACAACCTCCTATTTACGGCTAGCAGGCAAACCGGGAGCCCCTATCTAGAAATGAGTCAAGGGCGTTTTAGCAGCATCCACTTCCACACATAGCCTTGCACAATCAATTCTCGTTGCACAGCGAGTCGGATTGTCCCGACGTATAAACATCCTAATAGGCGCCATGAGTATTTTCAAAAAAGGTTCACGATAGAAATTTGGAGGAAGACCCAGAAGGGAAAGCCATACCGGCACTCTCGATGGCTCATCATCTTCATTAAATTTAGGAGACCAACGAAAAGCACGGTCGAAACTCCCATTAATTTCACATAAGTCCCTCGATGAGGCCTTCGTAAAATCAGCTTCATTAGACACTCGCACGAACACGTTTCGAGGATGCTGCATGGATAACATAATTATATCAAAATCTATTAAAGTGGATGAAGCAAAAATATCATTTAAATAAAAAAAAGGCTTAATTGGTATCTGTTTAAAGGGGTTTTAAAACATAAAATAAAATTTTATACTTACTATTCCCATACGAAATTCATACTTTAATAATATACTTCAAAATCTTTTTTTGTTTTGTAAATATAAATCTAAAAACTAAAGTACTCGTACGTACAACAAAACTAGCCTAATATAGCACTCATCAAAGATAGGGTGTTTTAGTAAAACGACTTAAATTGCATGGGCTATCTTGGGAAGGCAGTGGGCACGGCACGACACAATAGAACTTAAAATGCTATAAGCTTCTTTATTAAACCATGCAGTAGAAGCATGCTCACCGTGCGGCAAGGAGCTGTGCGACAAGCTAGGAGGTGGACGGGGGGCTGGGCGGCTGAGTACAGAGAGATAGAGTGATAATAGAGAGACCCACTAATGAGCGAGAGAGAATATGAAGTGAAAGAGCAAAATGTGAGGGAGAGAGATAAAACTCACTGTGAAAAGTGACGGACTGAGGGTGTCACAGACGAAGGTTTTTGTGGCCTGTCTAGGTGGTTTCCGGTGAGAACGGTGGCTGTCCTACCTTAGTAAGAGACCAGAACCAAAGGCTCCGTGCGGCTGAACACTCAGTCGAAGCTAATGTTGGGCACGGAGCAGAGAGACGTGGTGGAAGCTAGCTGAGGTTGCTTGCGACGACCAATCACGAGGAGAGGGATACACATGGCAATGGTCTGGATAGGAGTTGACAACGGCGTTGCTCGACTGGGCTGCGTCGAACTGCGACAAGCAGAAAAGAAAACTGCTCTGTTTTCGGGGACTAAAACAGAGGTATCTTCGGTGTTTGCTTGATCGTGGAGGAGGCAGGGTGGCTGGGCAGTGGGAGTTGTTCCATGGTGGCTGAGAAGGGGTGCCACGGTTGTGGTGCAGGGAAGGCGCTATGGGGGTGATAACGCAGAGGCAGCGGCGGGGCTACGTGGAGTTCACAGTTTGCCAAAGGGCTGGGCGGTGGGGCTATCACACGGTGGCTTTTGAGTGGAAGAAAAAAAAAGAGGCAGTTACGTGAATGAGGTGATTTACTGGAAAACAAGTTAAGCTGCGGCAACTTCTTTTTTTTCTGGAGAGAAACAACATTATTTATGGAGTTGATTCAAAAAAAAAAAAGAGGTAACCGTGCATGTGCATGAGAGACGTCCATGCAGATGTGAAAAGAGTCGTGCAGGTGAGGAAAACTGCTCATAAACCGATAAGGTTTTTCCAAGGTTTAAACAAACAGCCACAAGCTCAAAATAAAAATCACTATCCGATCCATAACATAAAAAATAAAAAAAAATAAAAAATAAAAAAAACTAACTATCAAGCTCAATTAAAAAATAAAAAAAAATAAAAAATATACATAGTCCAACATACAAATTCTGGCTCTGGGTGTTACACAATGACAGATTATTTGCATCACGATGACAACTTTCTTATACTTCTTTAGCATTCACGACCTTGGATGACAAGAAGTGATGACTTGGAAGGAACTTTTGGGGGGCGGGGTGTTCTTGTTCCATGTACTTTTGTGCAGTGTGTGATGATCAAGAGACTATAGGGAATGTTTTGGGTACATGGAAGAATATTTTATCGAGTTGTGACTTGTCATGCAATCCTACTATATCAACTGGCATTACAAATATTGTTTTGTCGCATTATAGAAAGTAATAATCCAAAATTTCTGAGGTCTAATTAACCTGGAAAGTCAATACATATGATGCAACGTACATGCGTTATGCCAGTTTTTATGGGGAGTTATATGTTATATTAGGGAAAAAAAGTGTTCCTCAGATTTGTAGAGGTATCTCTTGCTTGTGATCCTTGGAAGTTAATGTACGGCTAGTTAAGCATGGGCAAAATTTCTAATGGTCCAAGCTGCCATACCAAACTTATTGAACTCACTACAATCTAGAGGCGGCCAAATTAATTAACAGTATGTAAATACATAAAAAATGAAAAGAAAGATGCTAAAGCCTAATTCACTTCATAATGCAAAGTTTGACACTTGCGAAAGACATGACAATTTCACATAATATAAAAATCACTCAACGCAAAAACAAGGAGAGAATAAAAGAAATTAACACACATCATGCACAACCATTAGGATCAATAGACTCAACTTGACCCTTTGTGGATGATGTACTCACAACCACGCTTACAAGTACACAACTTCATTACTATAAGATAAATGCTTATTCGTGATCAATTATTTACGATGAAAACAACAATTTGTTATGGTCGAAAATGGGTACCATTCCCAATTAGAGATTAATACCATGATCATCATTGTGACTATCATTTTCTTGGCGTAAAAGCATCTCAGCTACTTGGCTCATGCTGGGTCTTGCGTCTTTCTCTTCCTCTACACATTGCAAAGCAACATTTATCAGAGTTTCCATCTTACCCTTTTCGTAACTGCCTTTCAGTATTGGGTCAACGATCTCCTCAACCCAGGAAGCCATTGCAGTTTCTTCATTCCTTTTTTCCCTCACCCAAGCAACCAACCTTTTGGGTTCTGTCTCCCCTCCAGTATCTATAGCATGGACACCCTTTGTTGGTCCCTTTCCCGTCACCATCTCCAATACAACAATTCCGTAGCTATAAACATCCACTTTGGAGGTGATAGGAAGATTGAAAACCCACTCTGGAGCCATGTACCCTCGGGTTCCTCTTATTCTTGAGAAGCTTGCATTCTCGAGGTTTCTATTTTGTAACTTAGACAACCCAAAATCTGCCACCTTTGGTTGATAGTTAGAGTCTAGGAGTATGTTCTGTGGCTTTACATCACAGTGTAAAACCCACTCCAAGCACTCTTCATGCAGATAAGCTAGGCCTTTTGCTGTGCCTGTGGCAATGTCAAACCTTTTCTTCCAATCAAGTGCATGGGATGAGAGGTTTTGGGCTAAAGTACCATGTTCCATGTACTCGTACACCAAAAGCCTACGCTTTCCCTCTGCACAGTACCCCGACATCTCAATTAAGTTGATGTGGTTAATCCTCCCGATGATGCTTGCTTCAGCTAGAAATTCACCTTCTCCTTGGTCAGATTCATTGAGACGCTTGATTGCTACGGCTCGATTGTCAGGCAATACCCCTTTGTACACAATTCCTCCTGCACCTCTTCCAATCTCCTCATTAAAATCTTTTGTTGCCTTCTGGAGCTCAACATACGCAAATCTTCTGAACCCAATGACAGCAACAAGGTAGCCCTGTTTGTCTACACTAGAAGCTTGCTGGTTCTACTCAAGTGACACCACACCAGAAAGATACAGATGATTTCAAGTCCTCCCACTCCACATGCAAACCAGAGCATGAATTTTACTATCCCATTTTCGGTTATGTCCTGTCTTGTTGCACTGTCCAGAGCAATTGAGTTTGAAATCTTGTACATAATTTGCGTAGGTGGAGAGGTTGTTTTCAGGCAACCTTAAATAGAGGTCACCTTGGAAATCCGGGGAACGATATCCATTAAGCAACAACGTCTTGGGGTAGCATCTTGAAAAACCATCTCCTCGAGAGAAGGTGAATTGGAACGCTTTGCAGTTGCACAATTGCAAACATAAATTCTTACATTCATCAAATGTGTAATTGGGGAAGAACCCATAATCATAACCAAAGAATTCAACACGGGGTAACAGTAGGAAGCCAGACTCATTTGTATTGCAAGAAAGATGAAACTCTGGTTCGCACCCGTCAGACCAGTCGTTTAGATTTTTCATCTTATATCCTGGGAGGCATGAACATTTCCTATCAGAACCAACAATATAGCTGCAAAGGCTATTTGCCCCGCATATACCATAAATCTTGCAAGGTCCCTGTATGGCTTGCCAAGACACAAACCACGTCTGCCCCTCCTCGTCCCAACTGTACAATCGAACATCACCATCATAATCAATTCTCAGTCTTTTGTGAAGCTTCGGCCCATAGTCGGCTGCCATGAAAGTAAAATCATCAGAAGAACTGAAGTTCCCGAACGTATCAAGCACTGCAATCCGACTGCTGTTGTTTGTGGACCTTGCAGCATCCCAGCTCACGAGCCACGGGTCTGGCCAGTATACGCTGGAAACCTCAAGACCGTCATATAGAAGGCGGAGGATGTTGTCGTTATCGAAAAAGAGCTGGTAAAAACCAGAGGAATAGTTGGTCTGGCTTCTGGAGGAGATGAGCCTTGCCTTTCTAGTGAGTAGTTGTTGGGGAAGAAGGGTGTCTGTTGGGAAATCAAAGCTTTCCCATAAAGTAACACCTTTCATGTTTTGTAGGACAAGATTACCGGTGTTGTTGAGTGATAAGTTTACTGGGGAGAGTGACTTAGTGTTTGTTTCCCAAACTGTGAACTTTCCAGCGTCGGATAAGATAAGATTACCAGTTTTGAGGATAGAGAGCTTAGAGCTCCTTCCATTAACGGGGTGATCACGGTTTGCCATCCAGATTACGGTCTGAATCTTGCCGTGGGATGGCTTATTGAACCATATGGCATAACAATAGGCATTACCACCTACGGAATAAAAGCCAGCAGAGAAAACTCCATCAGGTGATATCAGAATGTCTTCCAATTTCTCAATTGAGAGGGAAGTGCCTTGATGAATGGTATCCAGGCTTAAAGATGAAAGTGGGAAAGAAAATGACAAAGATAATAGAAGGAACAAAACAGGCAAATCCATGGTATCGGAGGCCCGGGCAACTCTACTGCTATAAAATGTCGTGTGGAATGAATAGGATGTGGTTGCATGTGGCTATATATAAAACTAAGGGAAAGAATTAATATTGAATTTTAGCGGGCTAGCTTGGAGAAAACTGAAGAGAAACGAAAAGCAGGTCAGTGGCTGTTTTGAATTGGAGAAATTTGGTTAAAAAGATGAATATATGTTTGGGCAAACTGCACAATTAAGTGCTAAAGATTTTGGAAGCAAATTTTATATTATCATTAAAAAAAAAATTATATTATCATCGTTTAGGGATAGTCATTTTTTATTTTTTTATTTTTTTAAAGAAGAGCCGAATGTCACATGTACAATTGTGACTCTGTCCCAAATTTTATTGATCAACCCTCACTTGTGGTAGAGGAAAACCGTGGTTACAAATATTATAATAAAACCAAAACCCAAGCCTAAAAACCAAATAAACTCAACCACTATACAAAAGCCTCCAAAAAAAGCTTCAAAATAACAACCTGCAAAACAAAATCTGCACGAACATAGAGTGAGAAATGAAATGATCAAATGCAAAAAAAAGACTTACCTCTCAAAAGACCAGCTCATATAGCTTTCTATCAACTGCTTCGGATTCTACGTAAGTAAGGGAGGCCCCCTCTATCCCGCCTAATGTTACCTCTAATAGTAGGAGGCAACTCAGGAAGAGACAACCATGATCCCGTAATGCCATTTGCACCCATTTTAGCTAAACCATCCGCAACCGAGTTACATTCTCTATAACAGTGAACAAATGAAACATTAATCCCAGCTAGTCGACTCTGAATTTCATCCCAATAGTCTTCCATATACCATAAGCTACATCTCTGATTCTTGAACCAATTTAGTACTAACAATGAATCTAGTTTAGGGATAGTCATGACGAAGTCTAAGCTGGAGAGATTTACAGTCAAATTCTAAGTGTTTATTGATAGCAATTGACGTTTCCTGCAGGCGAAAAACTAAATAAATAAAAAACTACGTCTCCTGCAGGCCGGCCTTACGCTTTGTCTAAATGTGAAATGTGAACATGTTGATAGCAATTGACGTCTCCTGCCAATTAGCCTAAATTTCTTTGTATGTATGTATATAAGTTTGAAAAGTTCTGCGGCCACGTAAAGACACCGACAAACACTACTATGCCGCCCTATTTTTACCGTTCTATTTGATCGAAATTTTTTTATTTAATAATTAAAAAAGTGATTTTAAATATATTGATATATATTTTTATTTTTTAAAAATATTTAAATGTATTAAAAAAATATAAAAAGAAAAAAAAAATTCTCATAGAAAGAAAATTCATATTTAATTTATTTGAAGCTAGCTAGCTACCACTAGCAAGAGATTGATAATGAATAATTATTTATGTATTAATGTAAAAATTGTGAGATGATCATGATTTGTTTCAAAATGTTAAGTGGTTTGAAGTTAGGACTTATGCTTTGATATCTTAAAAATAAAAGTAATCATAAGTTCATAACTGGTAGTCGTATCATCCATTGTGAAATTAGAAAGGCTAAAATGGTTTGAAGGATGGAAGAATTGAAAAAGAAGTTAGCTAGCCGGACTTGATAAAAATTATTCCAACATTAATTGGTTTTTTTTCTCTTCATGCTTTTCCATAGTTGGTGGCCTTATCTGCTTGTAGACTCTGCTAGGTTTGATATCCTCCGTACGTACGTCAATCATCGGGTTCTCTCTCACTAGAAATTGGAGTATCGGAAGTTTTTTTTAGGTATCAAGTGAAATGATTAAAACCGTCCATATTTTGTGCTAAATGGATATCTATCTGCTTCAAGTGAGTAGAAAGTATTGGAGTATAGCCTCTCACATTGACAAAATGGAATTAAAATCAAAGGAGGAAAAGCTAAAAGTAGAGAAGGCAAATCAGAATTTGTAATTATGTTATTTTAGTTATTTTTGTGTTATTTCTTCATTTGTATATAAACACTAGTTCACTCATTGTGAATCAATCAGATCATTTTTTCATGAAAGGTTTCATTTTCTTCTTCTTTTGTTTATGTTCTCGAGCTACATTATGTGCTCATCAGAAAATCAACATGTTATCAGATTGAAATCTCTTGCTTCCGCCAATTCATCTTCATCTTCACATCTCTAAAAACTTCTACACTTGTACTTTCTTGCAATCTGCATCTCTCTCTCGCAGAATTTTTCTTACACTTTGCTTTCTTGCACTTTCTTGGACAGATTTCCAAAATGGAATCTGTCAATATTGAAACTTCTGCAAATTCTGCTCGTCCTCCCATAAATCCCTCAGATGATTCTTCTAGTCCTTTCTATCTACATCCAAGTGACAATCTTGTAACTCTTCTTGTCTCGGAAATTTTGTGGGAGACAACTACATTGCTTGGAATCGATCGATCACCATAGCCTTGACTGTCAAGAACAAGGTAGCCTTTATTGACTGTTTGATCATTGTTCCTTCTACTGTTCAGCGTGTTAATCACATTGCTTGGTTGCGTGCCAACAACTTGTTACTTTCTTGGCTCATGAATTCCATTTCTAAAGACATAAGAAATAGCTTGTTTTATGTTGCATCTGCTGTGAATCTTTGGAATGAGTTAAAAACTAGATATTTGAGAAGTGATGGCCCAAGAGACTTTCATCTTGAAAAGTCTCTAGGTTGTATAAACCAGGGTTCATCATCTATTACATAGTACTTTAGTGCTTTTAAGACTTTTTGGGATGAATATGTCAGTTATAGACCATTCCCAACATGTACCTGTGAAAAGATGGCTTCTTGCACTTGTGAGTTGTTCAATTTTTTTGCTGCTTCAATAGCAGTCAGATTATGTCTTGAAATTTCTTGTTGGCCTAAATGATTCCTATGCTTCAGTAAGGAGTCAATTATTGCTTGCTGTTCCATTGCCTAGCATGGCAAAAGTATTTTCTTTACTGCTTCAAGAAGAAAGTTAGAGGCAACTTACCAATTCTACAAGCACTGAAACACATACTTTGTTAGCAAAGTAATTTACTCAGCCTCATCAGAATATTCAGTCCAAGTTTTCTAAAGAGAAGTCGAAGAAATCCTCACTTCATTGTACTCATTGTGGCTATAATGGCCATACCATTGACAAATGTTTCCAATTGCATGGCTATCCACCTGGATGGACTGGACCTAAGGGAAAAAGAAATCCTCCCTCTACACATGCAGCTATTTCAACTGAAGAGGTCTACATTCAAAATAGTAATGAGAACCAAAGGTTTTCTTTAACTGCTGAAGAGTTTAATAAGCTTCTAGCACTTGCCAACTCAAATTCATCCACTCAAAATACTAATTCATCTACTGCAGTTGTGAATCTAGTCACTGCCCCTCAATTTTCTGGTAATACTTTTACTCGATGTAATTCTGTTTCTACCGAGTTCACTTTTAATTTTTCTTGGATCCTAGATACTAGTGCAACAGATCATATGATCTATTCACCACTTATATATTCCTCTACTCCTACACCAATTACAAGCTCTATTAATCTTCCTGTTTCAAAACTAACCAAAGACTCTAATCTTTGTCTATCTTTTTTTGGCTCTTATTACCTTTTACAGGACTAATCAATGAAGAAGATGATTGGGATTGCATTTGAGAAACAAGGGCTTTACCATCTATCTCAAGCTTCCTTGAAAGCTCATTCCTGTTATCAACACCGGTTTAATTCTCCACCATGTTTTGCTTCAGCCACTTCTCAAAATCAGTCAAACCTTTGGCATTACAGATTAGGTCATGTCTCAAATTCTAGAATACCTTTTCTTAGACAAATAGACAATTCAATAACATTTGATTGTACAAATGTCTGTGAAATCTGTCCACTAGCAAAGCAGAAAAAGCTTTCCTTTCCTGTATCACAACATATTTCTAATAAAAAGTTTGAATTGATTCATTGTGATATATGGGGTCCTTTTGCTATTGTTTAATATTGTGGTTTTAAATTTTTCTTAACTATAATAGATGGTTTTACAAGATGCACTTGGGTTTTCATGCTTAGAACAAAGTCTGAAGTTTCATTTTTAATGCCAAACTTTTGTAAAATAGTTACAACACAATTTGACACTTCTGTCAAAACCATAAGAATAGACAATGGTTCAGAATTCATTCTTACAATTTTTTTTTTAATGAAAATGGCATTTTGCATCAAAGGAGTTGTGTAGAAACTCCACAACAAAATGGAGTTGTTGAAAGAAGACATCAACATTTATTAAACACAGCTAGAGCTTTAATGTTTCAAGCAAACTTACCTCTAACTTTTTGAAGTGACTGTGTGTTGACTGCAACACATATTATAAATCGAATTCCAACCCCTCTTCTTCAAAACAAAACACCTTTTGAAATGTTATTTCACAAACCACCTAGTCTTTTCTCATTTAAAAGTTTTTGGCTGCTTATGCTTTGCATCTACACTTACTAATCACAGACAAAAGCTTGATCCAAGGGCTACTAAATGTCTTTTTTCAGGATATCCCTCTAATGTCAAAGGTTACAAACACATGGACTTGAACACAAAAAGAATTCTAATCTCTAGAAATGTTGTGTTTCATGAAACCAATTTCCCATTCAAAGCTCTCCCACTTAACTCTGAATTTTTGTTTCCTCATTCAGAGTTTCAACATGATCCTACCTATCCTGTTTTGAATGTACCCTTAGCAACTTCCAACGAACCAATTTCATCTCATATAAATATTCCTCTCTCTTCTAATATGAACATACCTTCACTAATCTCCAATGAACCAGTTTCATCTCAGATAAATATTGATCACCACCAAATTGCTTCACCTGGTTTACATATCAGAAAATCAACCAGAATTTAACAACCACCAAAATTTTTGTAGGATTATTATTGTGGTGCTGCCTCATTGTTTCCATGTGCAAACAATCCATCTACTTCTACTGGTTGCTCCTCTAACACAGGTAATTTCTATCCTATATCTTCCTTTCTTTCTGCTAGTAGACTTTCAGAACCACACAAAGCCTTCTTAGCTTCCATTTATGCTTCTCAAGAACCCAAAACATACAAACAAGTTGCAAAATTACTTGAATGGCAAGTTGCTATGAAAAATGAACTTGATGCTTTAGAGTTAAACAAAACCTAGGAACTTGTTACTCTACCTAAAAATAAATAGACCATAGGTTGTAAATGGATTTTTTGAGTTAAATACAAGGCTAATGGAACTATAGAAAGGCACAAAGCAAGATTGGTAGCTAAAGGCTACACTCAACAAGAAGGTTTAGACTTCTTTGACACTTTCTCTCCAGTGGCAAAAATCACTTCCATTCGATTATTATTGATTGTTGCTGCAATTAGAGGTTGGAACATTCACCAATTGGATGTGAATAATACATTCTTACATGGTGAATTACATGAAGAAGTTTATATGGAAGTGCCCCCTGGATTGACTACTTCACAGTCCAACACAGTTTGCAAACTTTTAAAGAGTCTTTATGGCTTGAAGCATGCCTCTCGACAATGGTTTGCAAAGCTTTCTCATGCCCTTCTTAATTATGGCTTCCTTCAAGAAAATTCTGATTATTCATTGTTTATCAAGAAAACTACTACTTCCTTCATAGCATTACTAGTTTATGTAGATGATGTTCTACCAGGTAGTGATAATTTGTTTGAACAACAAAAACTCAAGGCCTTTTTGCATGACAAGTTTACTATTAAGGACTTGGGGGAACTTAAGTACTTCCTTGGATTGGAAGTAGCTAGATCAAAGTCTGGAATTTCATTTTGTTAAAGAAAGTATGCTTTAGACATACTTCAAGATACGAGTCTCATTGGTTCCAAGCCAGCTGCATTTCCAATGGAATCTAACCTTAAGCTCATTGCAAATTATCCAAATCTTTATGAGGATGCTTCAGCCTACAAAGGCTAGTTGGCATATTATTATATTTAACAATCACAAGGCCTGATCTTGCCTATGCTGTTCAAGTTCTCAGCCAATTTCTTGCCAAACCAGCTGTCTCTCATTATCAAGCTGCTATCTTGAACTTAGGTACTTAAAAGCAACACCAGGCCAATGGTTAGTGTTCTCTTCCTCTTAAGACTTGAAGCTTAAAGCTTTTTCAAATAGTGACTGGGCAGGTTGTATAGACACTCGAAGAAGTGTTACAAGCTTTGCTATTTTTCTAGGAGATTCATTAATCTCATGGAAATCTAAAAAGCAAGCTACAATTAGTCGATCATCTGCAGAAGCAGAATACAGGGCTCTTGCAGCAACTACATGTGAGGTGCAGTGGCTGCTCTATGCTCTACAGGATCTCAGTATTGATCATCCTCAGCCAACAATGCTCTACATTGACAGCAAATCAGCTCTTTCTATTGCCACTAATCCAGTTCAATACGAGAGAACAAAGCACATACAAATAGATTGTCATCTTGTTAGGAAAAGTTGCAGCAAAACATTATCAAGCTTTTTTGCATTCCTTCAAGATTACAATTAGCAGACATCTTCACTAAACTTCTCGGGTCATTGTCCTTTCATCATATTCTTCACAAGATGAACATTCTAAACATCCATGTGCAATTCAATTCACGGCCTCATGATGTGATTGACAGTGGTGATTCTTTTTTCCCCGTTCAAGCATTGAATTAATAAAATATTAAAAACAAAAATCACAAGATAAATGTTACGTAAGTACTGGAGTTATTCTAAATTTACAAAGTTGCATAAAATTCCTGCCTTCGTCAAATTTTAGTTGAATTTGAGCTTTGAGTTATTAAAAACACTTGTCAGCTTTGAGCGTTGCTACTATTATTGCCTTAGTCAAATTTTAGTTGAATTAGCTATTCCTTCGTTCAAATTTTCGTTTTACTTACCACTCTTTCTTAATATGCAAATGATGAGAGTAACTCCATCCATTTTCTCTTAAATCCTCATCCATGAGAAGAATTTTTAACTCATTACTTGAATTTGTTGTACTCTCTTTTAAAAAATTAAAAAAGTTTAAAATCTAGACTAGTTTTTTTAAAAAACAAATGCACGAGGCTTAGAAGTATTTTTAGCTAAGATGAGATGAGATGAAAGTTAAATAAAATATTATTATAATATAATTTTTTAATACTATTTTTGTTTTGAGATTTGAAAAAGTTTAATTGTTTATTATATATTGTATGAAAATTTGAGAAAATTGTAATGATTATATGAGATGAGATAACTTCATCTGTATAACCAAAACCAAGCCATAAACCTTAGCCCTGAAGTCCAAGAACTTGTTGTTGCAAAGCAAAGAGGAAAGTAGTGAGCTGGTGCCATTGATTGGAAGCATTGGTTGCTTTAACTAGAATTAGTTTAGAATGGAGATTGGAATCTGAAAAGAGTAGTGCTGCATATACTTAAAACTTTTACTTACAAGACTCATTTTGTCAGTTTTGTTTTTAAATTTAAATTTTGAAATTTAAATTTTATAATTTTCAGCATATAAATAACTAATATGTGGTGAAGTTAATTTTTTATAAATTTTTCTTAAGTAAATTTTATCTCAAAAACATGTATTTTTGTGCACTCTTAATGGATGTTTAGCAAACAAAATAGGGACAAAATTTATTAGTATAATAATCATTTTGCCACGTCAGCCTGTTGAAGACTGACACGTATCATTTAACAGGTTTGCTGTAATTCATGTTCCAATTGATTTTAACAATATTAATTGACCACTGAAGTTCTGGAAATCTTCATCTTGCATTTGAAGCCGCAAATGTTCCAAGGACTTGCAGAAACTCCTCAGCCATTTTGCTGCCGCATCATATGTGAATTTGGGCTCTACAAATTATACTTTATGTAATCTCTTAACAGGATAACTTCAAAGAACATGGTTCCTTGTTTCAGCTTCTAACTCCTGGACTCTTTAGTAACCTTTGGTAATTGGTTGGGCAGCTTAGACAAATAATGGTTTAGGCTATAGATGGTTAGAAGTTCTAAACTTAAATAAACTGAAAATCCATCTTGGGCCTGTGATGAGTAAAAACGATTCATAATCATTATCAGTTTTTTGGACCCGGGTAAGTTGGGTTTGTTTTGGAAGCTACTGGGCTATGACCAAGAGAAATTAGAATCATGCACAATAAGTAAGCTTATTCAACAATTTTAGAATACTCTTCAGCATCACGAAGAGTGCCTCCCTTTCTCTGAGAGGAAGTGTGAGGTTCGAGTGCTTTGGGTTTAATCTCAAAGGTCTACGTCTCACTTCATGTGAGTACTGTGGTATCGGTTTGTGCTTGTGAGTTCGTAATGGAAACAGCGGATTTAGCATCGCAATGGGAGAAGCTACATCTTTCCAAGGAGGAAAGCTCTTTCTTTCATGTCAACCCAGAAACCCACATTGAGGAAGATGCAAGGGGCAAATATTGTCTGGTGGGGAAGGCCTTAACTGAGAAGAGTGTTAACAGCGAGGGATTTAGGGTCACAATGTCTCAAATATGGAAGCTGGAGGGATGGGTTATTTTCAAGGAGTTGGGAGAACAATGTTTTCTGATAGAATTCCAAAAGCTGACAGATAAAGAGAGAGTCTTAAGTGGACGTCCATGGTTCTTCGATAGACACCTTCTAACCATGTCGGAAGTGGATGAAACAATATCCATTCATGCATTACAGTTTCGGTTTGAACCTTTTTGGGTGCAGTTGCATAACTTGCCGCTAGCAACCATGACAGAAGAGTTTGGTCAGTAGTTTGCAGAAGCAATTGGTCATGTTATCAGAGTTGAAGCCGAGGCTGATGGGCGAGCTTGGGGGAGATGCCTCAGAGTAAGGGTAGCGGTGGATCTCCATCAACCGCTTCTGAGAGGGAAATGGCTGATGCTAGGTGAAAAACAACACTGGATTCCCTTTAAATACGAACGTTTACAAAGCTTTTGCTTCAAGTGTGGGGTGCTATTTCACAAAGGAAGGAGCTGCACAAGGCAGAGAGTTGAGCAACAAGGCGATGAACAAGTTTCATACCAATTTGGCCCCTGGTTACGAGGGCAACCCAGAAACACAAACATTTTTGACAGGCGTAGGTACGGTGGTGGTGGAGGTGGGAACCACCGCAAGGATGAACAACAAGGAGAAAGGGATCGGGTTGCACGTGAAGAACCAAGGTGCAGGGGCAAATCTCTCAAAGTGGAAGTTTTGGCGGGAAAGCAAGACACGTCCCTAGCGGAAAATGAGGAAGAAAAGAAGCAAGGGGTCCAATCCCAACCACCAGCAGAAGAAACAATAGTAGGAGTTGATCTTGTCCAGGGTAGCTACCTTGGGAACCAGTTACAAGATCATATGGAAGATCAACCCACTGAAGGCTTGCAGTCAACACATGTGCATGTGTCATCTTTTGGTTCTGACACACCAAAAAAGGACTTTATGTGCAAAGAAGGAAATTGGAACCCCACCTTTGATCATGGAAAGTGGGAAGGTTCAAAAAGGAAGGGGGTGGCTCCTACTAGGAGGTTTGATGTCCCTAGGCAGCAGGTTCCTAGGCAGTAGGATTCGGGACAAGAAAGGGAGTCATGCAAGTTGGCTAGCTCAAATGATCACGTGAAGCATGGTAGGGTTGACTTGGTAAGCACTGTCAGAAGGTGGAAAAGAAAGGCTCGGGAAAGAGACATTCATGAGGAAGGCAATGGTGAAACCCCTCTGGTTGATACCCCTAACAGGTCAGACAGAGTTTTCTACCAGAGGGGATGCAAGAGGAGGAAGACACATAGCAACTTGGTCTCAAAAAAGAGTAAAGGACTTGATGACACAAATGAAGACTCACTAGTTCAGGCAGAGGCTGGTCTCCAGCCCTGCCAAAATCAATGAGTATTTTGGTGTGGAACTGCCGAGGGCTTGGGAACCCTCGGTCAGTTTGTGTCCTTAGGAATTTATCTAAGGAAAAGTGCCCCTTGTTAGTTTTCCTTGTGGAAACTAAAAGCAGAACAAAAAGAATGGAAGGGATTAGGAGAACTCTAATGATGGATGGTTGCTTTGCAGTTGATTGTGTGGGACTAAGTGGTGGTATTGCTCTCTTATGGAAAGATAAATGGAATGTCAAATTGATTAATTACACTAGATGGCATATCAGTGCACTGATTCAGGAAGATGATTGTGGACCAACATGGCAATTTACTGGTTTCTATGGTCACCCAGATACTGGAAAAAGGAAAGGCAGTTGGCAACTTTTGAAGATGATCAAACCCCCTAGGCCCATGGCCTGGCTGTGCTCTGGAGACTTCAATGAGATCCTTCACCAAAAGGAGAAAATGGGTGGAGCAAGCAGACCCTATAAACAAATTGAGGAGTTTAGGCAAGCAGTTGAATTTTATGGCCTTAATGACATTCACTCGCAGGGACTAAGCTTTACATGGTCTAATAATAGGGCTGGCAGGGAATTCACAAAGGAAAAGATTGATAGAGCAATGGGAAATAAGGAGTGGAATGATATTTTCAAACATAGCTCGTGCACTGCTCTTGCAGCAGTTAAATTTGACCATTCACCACTCCTCATTGAAACATGCAGAACAAGCCACAAGAGAAGGAAAAGAAGAGTGTGCTTCAGATATGAGATGGCATGGGAGTTAAAGGAAGAATGCCATAAGGTAGTCAGTGAGGCATGGAGGAGGGACAATAGATCAAGTTGTGAGGACAGTGACCTGAGAAAACAACTAGATACTTGTCAACAGGAGCTGCTGGCTTGGAAGCAGAAAACAAAGAAGCAGCAGAACTTGAACATCACACAGGGACTACAAAGCATTGGGGAATTACAAGAATCTGGCTCAGGCAATCATCTTGCTTGCATGAAAAAGGCCCAAGAGGATGTGGTGTCTGCTATGACAGAAAATGATTTGAAGTGGCGCCAAAGGGCAAAACAACACTGGCTCAAACATGGAGACAGGAACACTCGTTACTTTCATATGCAGGCAAGTCAGAGAAGAAAGATAAACTATATTAAAAGGGTTGAGGTCCCACAAGGGAGGATTGTAACTGAGCAAGCAGAGATTGGAGGTGTATTCACAGGTTTTTTCTCTTCCCTTTTTGCCTCTACACACCCCACTAATTTTGAAAACTGCCTATTTGCATTGGGATCAAAACTGGACTTAGAGATGCAGGCCTGGTTAATGACCCCTTTCAACAAAGAACATATTAAAGAAGCTATCTTTCAGATGAATCCACTAGGGTCCCCGGGCCCTGATGGATTCCCAGCTCAGTTCTACCAAAAGCATTGGGAGGTGGTGGGTGAGCAAGTGTGTAATTTTGCACTCAAAGTACTAAACCAAGGTGGTTCATTGAAGGAGGTTAATAATACCTTCATTACCCTCATTCCTAAGGTTAAAAACCCCAAGAGAGTTACTGATTTCAGGCCCATTAGTTTGTGTAATGTGGTTTACAAAATTGTTTCCAAAACAATTGCCAACAGGCTGAAGGCTATTCTGCCTAAACTCATCTCCCTCAACCAAAGTGCCTTTGTTCCCGGGAGACTCATTTCTAATAACACACTGGTAGCTTATGAGATCTTACATTCCATGAACTCAAGAATGAAAGGTAAAAGAGGATTTATGGCTTTGAAACTAGATATGAGTAAGGCATATGATAGGGTGGAATGGCAGTTTGTGGAAGCTATTATGATCAAGATGGGGTTCCCACCTCAGTGGATTACTTTAATTCAGACCTGCCTCCAGTCCGTATCATATTCTATACTTGTAAATGGGGAGCCTCAAGAGTCCTTTTTGCCTTCAAGGGGCCTTAGGCAAGGGGACCCTTTATCCCCTTACCTTTTCATCTTATGTGCAGAAGCCCTCACTGCACTTTTAAACCAAGCTGAAGCCTGTGGTGTTTTGACCCCTGTCCCTATTGGAAGAAGTCCAATATCAGTGAACCATCTCTTTTTTGCAGATGACAGTCTGCTCTTCTGCCAAGCTAAAGCTGAGGAACTCAGGCATGTGCTCAACATACTTGACATATATGAGAAGGCATCGGGACAGGTGATAAACAAAGACAAGTCCTCTATTTTCTTTTGTAGAAATACTGGCCAGGCAGCTCAACAACAAATTTTGGAGCTTACAGGGGTTAAATCATGTGGCACCTTTGAAAAATACTTGGGACTTCCTGCTTTGGTGGGCAGAGCAAAGGTGGCATCCTTTCATACTCTTATTGATAGAACCTGGAGTCGAGTTTCCAACTGGAAAAACAAATACCTCTCTGTAGCAGGCAAGGAAGTCCTCCTCAAAGCAGTTCTTCAAGCCATTCCCACCTATGCTATGGGTATGTTCCTGATACCAATCTCCATCACCAACAAGCTAAATCAATTACTCAGGAAATTCTGGTGGGGCTTCAATGAAGATAGTTCCAAAATTCAATGGGTAAATTGGAAGCAACTCAGTCATAGCAAAGAAATGGGAGGTCTTGGTTTTCGAGATCTGAGGAGTTTCAACCTTGCTTTACTCTCTAAGCAAGGGTGGAGAATTTTACAAAACCCAAACTCCTTGGTGGGCAGGATCCTAAAGCAGAAGTACTTCAGTAAGGTGGGGTTGTTAGAAGCTAAAGTGGGGTCAGGGCCATCCTTTGCCTGGCGAGGCATTCATGCAGGGCTAAGCTTGTTAAAAGGTCTCATATGGAGGGTGGGGAATGGCCAACATGTTAACATATGGTCAGCTAAATGGCTACCTTTTTCACCTCCATATAAGATTCAGTCTATCCGAGAGGTGGATTGCTGGTGTGAAAAGGTTAGTGATCTGATTGACCCCCAAGTGCAGCAATGGAAGGAACCCCTCTTACAAGAGCTATTCACCCAACAAGAAATAACTGATATTAAATCAATACCGATTAGCATGAGGGGGAGAGAAGACAAATTAGTGTGGCAATTCACTACAAATGGGCTCTATACTGTCAGGAGTGGGTACCATCTCAGTAAAGTTTTGGAGTGTGCTCAGGAAAGGGAGACCTCAGGTAAAGAAAAAGAAAAACAGGCTTGGAAAACTATATGGAAGCTAAGAGTAACCCCTGTACCAAGATGTTCCTATGGAGAGCATGTAATGAGGCATTACCTACTCTAGCAAACCTAAGAAGGAGGAAAGTGGTGGAACACAGTTCACGCTTGACCTGCAAGCAGGAGGCAGAAACCTCTGGACATGTTCTGTGGGGATGCATTGCCGTTAAGCTCCGATCCGCCACCGGTGAAGTCCATCCAACTCCATTTCTGTTTTAGACTTTTTGGACTTCAACTACCCTCTACGCTGCCACCCACGGCCAACTACCACCACCATTAGTTTCATCAACATCCCTAAACTCTTCCCTAGTAATCTCAAGTCTTCGTTTGTCTCCGTTCAAAATCTAGCATTTTGAGACCAACGACCATAGTGTATTTTGCACTGGTACGTTGCTGTGCCGCCACTTCTAGCACCTCCGTGATTCTTCAAAAATTATATTATAGCATTGTAAGTATTTTTTCAAAGAATTTTTGTGATTTAAATGTATTTTTACACTAACTCATATTTACTGCGAATTGGTTGGTTATGCCGGACTGAGTCCGTGGAGTAAGGGGCCAGTTGGATTGGAGGATAGAGTTGTTTGTGTTATTGGACTATGTTGTGATTTGCTAGTTGTTGAATATATATATATATATATTGTGTCATATGCAATGCATTTACACGCATGTTCATGTTTGTAACTGAAAATTGAATTTTCACATAATTGCATATTGAAATACTGAGTTTTCATATAAGAAATGATTTTCAGTATGTTTGAAATGATTTTATTAATTGGTTTGAGAGAAAGAAAAAGAGACTGTAGGGATTGCGGTAAGCAAGGATGGTGGTATAGTCCTGCCTGCGATTCCCGCCTATGGTGCACGCAGTAAGGATGGTGGTAAGCAGGAATGGTGGTATAATCCTGCCTGTAATTCTCGCCTACGGTGCATACAGTAGGGATGGTGGTAAGCGGGGATGGTTGTATAGTCCTGCCTATGATTCCTGCCTACAGTGCTCTGATAAGTACCTCTTGTGTAAAAAAGGAATTGTAGAGATGGTGGTATAGTCCCGCATGTGATTCCCGCCTATGATGCATGCAGTAGGGAGGGTGGTATAGTTCCGCTTGTGATTCCTGCCAACGGTGTATGCGGTAGGAATGATGGTAAACAGGGATTTTAGTAAAGTTTGGCCTGCGATTCTAGCCTACAGTGCTCTGATAAGTACCTTTTGTGTGAAAAGGAACTATAGGGATGGTGGTAAGCAGGGATGGTGGTAGAGTCCCGCCTACAGTGTCCAATAAATGATTATGTTGTCTGTTTATGATTTAATGGTTACGAGCACATTTTTTAAAAAAATGATGGATATTATTCATGGCGTGTTTTTGGTCAAATGGGGTTTTTGGTGTGTGTTGGAAAATAATCATTTTCGAGAAAAATGAGGTTTTTGGATCACATTTGTGTTTCATCATGTACTCATGTTTGTTGGTTGCATTAATGCATTTTTATTTCTTGGGTTGTTTGGTTGATTACATGCTGAGATTCATAATCTTACGGTATTCGACACCCTGCGGTACCGTTTTATGGTATCACAGATTTTGATACAGATGAGGACGAAGAGCCTGAGGACTCGACTCTGCTGGAGAAGTGATTTTGGATTACTTGCTCGTGTATTGAGATTTGTCTCCCACTTTTTGGCTATGTATTTGGTTTGTATTGTATTTATATTAGATAATTGTATAAATTTTTAAATTTAACTTATTTTGGATATTTATATTTAAATTTCTGGTACTTAGTTGACTAACTTTTAATTAACCGTTGCGACTTTTGTTGTGCACTTCTTGCATGTTGCACACACTTGAGCACTTATCGTTGGGATGCGTGGGCTATGTTGTCATCATCCCAACGTCACGATTCTCGCATTTCTGTTCGTGGGAGTCGGGGCGTCACATTATCCCTCTGCATAGTACCCCCACATCTCAATTAAGTTCATATGGTTAATTGTCCTCATGATGCTTACTTAGGTACATTGAGATGCTTGATTGCCATAGCTCGATTTTTAGGCAATACAATAGGTCACTCCAACACATTATGTTATGTTTTAGATTGTATGTTTCAATGAGGAAATGCAAAACAAGTTTTGCTATGTTTTATGTTTATTCTAAGTTTGGGATATTAGTTATTCTGGTACAAAGTTTTGATAAAAATTACTTATTCCGTTGCGATAGTTTCATACTGCTATAAGCATGTTAGGTGCATTGCATTCTTATCTGTTATCTATGGAGTATGTAATCTAGTGTTGCATATCCTGATGCTTCAATTTCCATTAAATCCTAAGTGGGGATTGGGGGTGTCACATGTAATGATTAAGAGTGCTACAAGGATCAATGTTTTTGTTACATCAGTCCTGCCACGTTTAGAGGTATCTGAATTGGGTCTTAGTTCATGTTGTGCTAGTTGACATTTGGTCTAAGTTTAGAGGTACCTCATGTTCCCAATTGAGAGGTACATGAGCTTAGACATGAGGTAGCTCTTAATTGGGTCTAAGCTCATGTCAATTTCATGTATCTCTAAACAAGTAAGAGATACCTCTGAATCGGGTCTAAGTATAGAGGTATCTCAATTGGGTCTAAGCTCATTTCAATTTCATGCAAATAATATCCCAATTGGGTCTAAGCTCATGTCAATTTCAAGTCTAGCCCAAGTTTTATATGCAAGCAATAATGTTGAAATTGAAGGGCCATTAATTTAATCTAATACAATAAACTAGAAATGACTCTAATCAAATATCATGATGTTAGAGATGACTATATATCTTATTCCTCAACGTCTTTGAAGCTCCTTTGTCGCGATAGTGAAAACCACAACGCAAAGACCGCGATCGATGTCCAATCAAGTAAACTAGTTGTGGGCATTCTGTGGGAATACACTTTGGTTTTTGTAATGTTTCTTCATCGTATGGGTTATGCTGTTTTTTTGTTTTTTTTGTTTTTTAATTTTCATGTAGTATTTTGCATCTTTCGTACGAGGAAGAAACATGTAAAACATAAAACATTATAGGCCAGCGTCAAGTAGTTAATAAATTTGACCATTTCTTAAGGAGATTATAAGGACCTTGCTGATTTTTTATTTATTTATTTATTTGTTTTTTTTTTTATCAATCCTTGTTTGGTTTTTGTTTTTGTCATAATCTGACAATAATTAAGCAATCAGAAAACAAAATGTTTATGGCCGGATGGTCAAAGACAGATTGTTATCATGACAACCTTCTTATACTTTCTCCTCCCGGCCGGCAATCTTAATTTTTATTTTAGATTAGGGCTATTCTTTGTCCTTGTGCTTTTGTGCAGTGTGTGATGATCAAGACAATATAAGGAATGATTTGCGTACATCAGGTCCTCAGGGAAGAATATTTTATTGATTTGTAACATGTCATTCAGTCCTACTACATCAACTAGCATTACATATATTGTTTTGCCGCGTTATAGAAAGTAATACGATGCAACATTTCTGAGAAGGTCTAACCCAGAAAGTCAATACATATGATCCAACAAACGTTCTGCCGATTTTTATGGGGAGTTATATATATTCTATATTAGAGAAAAAAAGTGTTCCTCGGACTTGTAGAGGTATCACTTGCTTGTGATCCTTAATTGGAAGTTAACGTACGGCTGGTTAAGCAAGCAATGACCAAAGTCTCAGGTCCCGTTTAGATTCGAAAGCGTTTTATCTTATTTCATCTCATCATTACAACTTTTTCAAATTTTTATATAAAAATAATAAACAATTCAACATTTTTAAAGCCTAAAACAATAATAATATTCTAAAAATAGTTTTTTAACTCTCATCTTTTATGTAAAACCATCTCATCTTATCTCTGAATCCAAACCAACCCTCTCCTAACTGCCATAGTAAACTTATTGAATTCACAACTATCTAGAGGCCCAATCAATTAAGAGCATGGAAAATTCACATAAACATAAAAAATGAAAAGAAACAGACAAAACCCTAATTCACTTCATAATGCAAAGTTAGACACTGCGAAAGAAATGAACATTTCACATAACATACAAATTATTCAACACAACCCTCAATGGTCCTAGCTGATGTATTCACCAAGATTATAGTTGCTGACAGATTCATCTCACTCAGGTCAAGTCTCACTGTGCTAGACACCCCAATGGACTTGAGGGGGCGTATCAACCTAAGCAATACAAGTGCACAACCAAAGAGCAATGCAGGTGCACAACCAAAGAAATTTCACTCAGACACATCCACCTCAACTATAGAAGAGATTCAGGAAATATTCCTTAGTCTATATTCTGTTAGTAGTGCAGCACTGTTGTAACCGTTTATTTCCTTTTGTATTATTTTCTACACTTTTACTGATGTCTATATAAAGAGACACACATTGTAAACTATACATAGTGGTAATGCAGAGTATTACAGAAAATATTGCCTCTTCTTTTCTTCATTTTCTTATGACCAAAAGAAGATTCACTTTCTCAAAATATCTCATCTCATCTCATCTTAACTAATCATTACAACGTTTTCAATTGCTCACGCAAAATAAAATAAACAATTTAAAATTTTCAAATTCCAAACAAAATCAATATTAAAAAAATATATTTTAACAATATTTTATTCAATTTTCAATTTTTATCTCAACTCATCTCATCTCATTTGTGAAAAAAAAGAGGTTTTAAGTCAACTACAAAACGCGTTCCCCTCTTTCAAGTATGCATGACCCCCCTTAACATTCTTACTGCACATTAAGAATTAAGTAGATTCCTTTCTGTCACATTGAGAAGTTTGAATCACAGGTACAATACTAATTGGGTTTGAAGCATTGGTGCACGACGTGGGTTTTGGGACCTAGTCTATACTTATGTTGTCGAAGGATTCGAATTGAAAAAATTATCAACTCAAGGATCAAGTGAGACCTGTAAGGGAGCTTTTCTTTTTATCGGCCTATATAGGAAGCCCATGAGGGACCACTTGGGAAGTAAATCAAAGAGGCCGGCTGAGCCCAGTCAAGCCCAATGACCCTCCTTTATAAGAAGTTAGTGGGCCTCTACAAAGTACTCAACCCATGAGTGAAACCCACCCACGAAGCAACCCACATGTGGGGAAAGCAGCTAGTAGGGGCAGATGGGACCGCCTTGACACCTCCACGATGACACCATACCCTCTGGAACTTGTGCAGGCATGCGTAGCCAGGGGGGCGAGAAATATGGGAAACCCTTGATCTCTTTATAGCAGGCATGGGGGGGGGGGGACTTAATAGGGAATGTCCACAAGGTAAAATGAGTCAGGGAGCCACGTTGCATTAATGGCTCCACTTCCGAGACTCTATGCCACATTGATGATGCCACCCCAAAACTCACACCGAAATAAAAAATTCTGACTAAGCAAACAGTTAAAGGGACATGGGCTCCCTAACGTCAGGTATGAGCTATCTCCACCTAGAAATCTAGTTTAAAAGACGACCCCAGGTACGAAGAACTCTCTGATTCCTCTAAGCACACACACAAACTACTAAGGAGATATACTGACTTTAGCATTGGAGACTCCTCAGCCTACACCAAGGCCCCCCACTCTTCATGTTTTCTTAAGTGTGTAGTTGAACAAACCAAGACTCGAGTTGCTGGAACCTGACCCAAAGGCGTATGAAACATGACGTTAACAGTGACGCCGTCTATGTGATCTCTATAGACTTCACATGTCCTTCATATGCATGCGACAACTCATTCTCAGACAACTCGAGGATAAGAAGAAGCAACACCAACAAACACGTAGAGTTTAGAAAACTACCAAAGTGAAGACCCTTTGAAAAGAGAACGAGACACTCAGAGTAGCCACCGATAGACCAAAGAATGAGGCAGGGCCAAACAACAACGAGCACGTAGAGTCCACAAATGCAGGAGGGGGGGTGACACGAAAGAAGAAAGAAAACACATGCAGGATTAGCTGCGTAACCTCAAAGGAAAATACAAAGAAATGGCAAGGAAGATGGGCACATCGTCATTAGTAGACCAACTGCTCACCAGCAAGGGCCTATCTTGCAGCGAGGAGGTGATGGATGTGCCCCTATCATCGAAGTTCTGAGTTCCCCTCGTGGACATGTATGATTGGATCAGAGACCCCCTCGAACACTTGAAAGCCTTTAGAGCTCACATGACCCTGCACTGCTTTTTAGGAGAAGTGGATTGCAGAGCTTTCACAGTGACCTTGAGGGGGCCAGCGAGAGTATGGTTTGGGTCCCTGGCACCCGGGTGCATAGACAACATTGGAGAGCTGGCCCACCTATTCCTCACATAGTTTATGGTGAGTTGGAGAAGAATACGCCCTACGGAGTACCTCCTCACCATCAAGCAAGGGGAAGATGAAATTCTGAAGACATACCTATCCAGGTTCAACAAAAATAAATGACTATAGATGAAAAAGACTAAAAAATAACTTTGGCAGCGCTTTTAGGATGAGGGTGGTCTCGATCCCAATTCATGGCAGAATTGGCAAGGAGAACTCCTGCCACACTGCGAGAGTTCATGGATCAAGTTGACAACTTTAGTAACACCAAGGATACACTTCAGGCCTTGACTGAGCCGAGGAGGAAAGAACTAGAACATGCAGAAAAGAAAGAGAAAGCATTAACCAAAGGCAAGGCTTGCGAGAAGTCAGAGAAGGAACCACTTGACAATAGGAGAGAAGAAGCCCTTACGAGAGGCTTGGGGTTTCAATTTGACCGGTCGGTGCTCATCATCTAAAAAGACGACCATCAACACTCCCAAGAAGACGACTACAAGAGTACTAGTCGCCGGTATTACACCTACCATCAGTCCAACACTTATAACATTGAAGATTGTCTTTCCTTAAAAGAGGAAAGACAGTAGGTTGGGCGGCTGAGTCTGCACTGCCCTCCCACCCGGAGGCCAGAGAAGGAGTGGAGGAGTTAGAAGGCCAAGGAGGGAACGGTGCCTGAGGCAAAGGGTAGCTGAGCAGGGACCCCTGCACGATTGCCCCAACACACCACATTAGGAAGGACCACCACTAGGGGAAATTAGGACCATCACGGGAGGATTCGCCAGCGGGGGCGTGACATCATCCAATCGAAAGGCACACACCAGACAATTGAGATATTGAGAAGTGTATTCAGTAGAATAGCACCCCACCAAATACAGGAGAAGCGAACCGACACCCGTTATCTCCTTTGGAGAAGATGAGAAGGAGGGGGTCCTCTATCCACACGATGACGCCCTAGTGCTGACTATACTGGTCACCAACTTCACCACTAGGAGGAACCTTGTCGACAACGGTAGCTCTGCAGACATCTTCTTCTGGGAAAAGAAGAAAACCTTTACCCGGATGGGGATAGACACCGCCTAAATCCAACCAGCTCCCATGCCATTCAAGGGTTTCCATGGATAAATGGTCCAACCGGTTGGGACAATCACATTTTCCATCTTGGTAGGTAGTGCCCCCTGTACAACTTCTGTCATGGTCAACTTCTTGGTGGTAAAGGCCCTTTCATCTTACAACACCATAATCGACAGTCCTACTCTCAACATCTTAAGGGTGGTGAAGTTCACCTATCACTTGAAGATCAAGTTCTCGACCAATCAGAGAGTGGGAAAAATTCGATGAGAGCAAGTCTGGGCATGGGAGTGTTACGTGCAATAATTGAAACACAGGGGCGGCGGGGTGCATGTGGTCCACACCCCGGCTGATGATCATGGTCTCCCCTCGGCTCGAGCAAACCCTAGAAAGAGGGAATTCATGGTTTTTTGATTGTTCAAAAATTATTTTAAACATGGAAAGGTCATTCTTGGCGATAAACTCAATAGTGTGTTATATTTTGGGGGGCTTTTGACAAAGGTAATGGACAGATCTTGATCCAAAATTTTTATGTAGTGTCTCTAACATGTTTTTATCAATGTTTTTTAAGGATTGTTGGATGATAAAATATTTTAATGAAAGATTTTATCAAATCTAGAAACTTAGAAAGTGGATGGGGTAAAACAGTTTTTGTTTTGAGAAAACTTGGGTATTTTGTGGTTTAATCTTACTCCAATGACTTTGACATCTTTACTTTATGATCCTAAACCTTTGATCTGCATGCTAGGATCTTGGTTGGAACAATTTAGGTGTTGATTTGTGAAGATATGATTTTTATGCAAGAGAATACTCGGTTGGGTCAAAAGTGTGATGATTTCGGCTAGATCCATCTTTTGGTTTAAGTATGAGTGTTGAAGGGTGTTTAAGCCTTGGTTTGATTTTTCTGGTTGTGAATTGTTTTAGATTTTTCTTTGTTTCTATATGAATTTAGGACAAAATTTACATGAATAATGTAAATTTAGGAGTTAGGAAGTAAAATTCTTAAGTTAGGGGCAAAATTATCATTTTTCTATAGCGTAGAGGGTAAAATGGTAATTTTACTCTAAGGCTGCGTATGGATTTTGAGTTAAGCTCACCTGAACTCAGTTATTTATGAATAGTAGTGTGTTGAGTAGTGGAGAGAGTTATGTGGGGTCCATCTACACTAAGTTTAAAGTGTGTTTGGATGTTAAGATGAGTTTAGTACTTTTTATGGAATGTTGATAAAGGTTGTGGGTCCCACGTATAAAGATGTGTTAAGTTGATAATGGTTGTGGGTCCCACGTGTAAGGAGGTTTTGAGTTGAGATGAGTTAGTAATTTAAGAGTTGGGTATTTGGATGTTAGATTCAGTTTAAAATTAGACTGAACTTAGCTAAGCTCAGCTGAGTCTTGCAACCAAACACAACTTAAGTTAGTATTTTTCATGTTTCTAAATTATTAGTGATTAGTTTCCAACATTTAGAATCCATAATTACAATTTTTTGTATTTCGTGCTTTTGTCCCGTAAATGCGACAATCATCGTAAATTAGTTCTTAACTTACTATCAGATTACTGTGTAAGTATGATGGGTAAGTGAACCATTATTTATGTATTTATGTTAATTTTTATGCCATGTCACCTCATATATGTTTGTTACATATTACACTTTATCATAAAATTCTTATATATTACACATTTTATTGTATCACGTAATGCTATTTATTACACGTATGTCATGCCACGTAATGCTATCTATTACGTGATGTCATGAAATATTATTTGTTACATGTTATGTTGAGTTACAAAATATTGTCTGTTAAAAGTTATGTCATGTTATGAAATGTTATCTGTTACATGTTATGTCATGCTATGAAATGATGTTTGTCTCGTATTACGTCATGTGTTTCGTCTCACATTCATGTTGTGTCACATTATGTTAGGGGTTCTGTCTTTCATCTCATACCACATTTTGTCTCGAGTACAGTTTGTGTACTTTAGGAATAACCTTTCAGGTCAAGTCAAGTCTATTTTTGTTTATCATGACTCTAAATGTTAGGATGAGGTAATGCCTTAGTGAAATTCTTTTGTTCATGCTAGAGTGTCTAAACTAGTGTAAAGTTTCCTGGGTGGATAAGATAAAGATCAACAGGTTTTGAATGGAACCTAATTAACTGGTCACCAAGGACAACTCTGGAACTAACGCCAATGGTGCCACCCACATTTCGATTTCATGTTATACATGCTCGTGGTGGTGGAAATACCTGACATGGGATATGTACATTACGAGTGTCCACAACAGGTGCAGATACCTGTAAATTGGCACGTATGTTAATGCACTAACAACTGGTACAGATACTTGTATTGTGATGCGGTAATTGATAGCTACAGACACACAGATCAAGGGGAAACTGTGTCGCACCATATGTTCATGTTTATTTATCATGCTTATTGAACAAGATTCCAACTTTATGTATCTTTACATTTGTGTTCATGCTATTTTCAAGTTAATGTATTTCACATTCAATCATGCTCAGTTCAAGTTCATGTATTTCACATGCAGTCATATTTGAAGTTCACGTTCAGTCTATGTTTCCGTTCCAATTAGAGTTTAAGTCCAGTTCAAGTTCACGTCATGTCAAGTTCTTTTTGTCGCCTGAAAAAATGTAGCCGCAAAAACACATGTTTCTTGTAGTATTATTAGAAGAAAATCTAGTTTTTTTTTTGTTTTTATTGCTAAATGAATAAGGACCCTTAGTTTCTTAACATTGGCGACAAGGTATCGTCATCTGTTAGTTGAGCACTTCTTGAATTGGTCTAAAAATTTTTATTGATAAGAAAACAATAATTCTTTTTATAATTAATATTAATAGTATTATTACAAGAATTATTTTTGTCATAATCCAAGCACTGAAAAATTACCAAACTTCATTGTCTTTGTTGTTGACGAAAATTTGATCTAATCATCATTATCAATAATTAATACAAAGTCCTAATTGTACTATTTAAAGCAAATAGTGATTGGGTGGAAGTTAAAATGGAGATTGTGAAATTATCGATATATGAAACTGATTAAGTTACAACTGTTTTATAATTATTTTATCTTTATATTAAATGAATGTCAGTTTTATAAAATTAAATTTTCTTTTTATTAAAGTGACATTATAGTATTTGTGGATTGGAAATAGATTGTAAAATAGTTGTATGTATAACGTTGACCCATTAATAAATACTCGTTGACCATACTAATCTCTTTAGGAATATTGTGATTATATCAAGTCATTCTCTCTAAATTCTAGCAGCACCCTCTGCTAAAATTTTTGGCAGAGTTAACTTTTTTGCAAATGTAAAATTACAAACCGAATTTAACCATTAATAACTCTTCTAACACAGTACTGTTATTTTTAAGCATTTACACCACACACTTCTTACACAACATGGTTTGTTTGTTAGTGCATCCGTTTTCTTGCTTGATAGCACTTTAGAAATATTGTAGGTCCTCAAATTATGCAATGTAGAGATTTTGAGAAATCCCAATAAACAAAACCAAGAATAGGCATCAATCCAACTACAAGATAGAATCCGATACTTCATCATTGACAAGTTGAATTAGGATTTAAAAAAGTTGGATTGTTTATTATATTTTGTGTGAGAATTTGAAAAAATTGTAATGATGAGATGAAAATTTTGTGTCTCATCCCACTTGCCAAACCTGCCAAGTTGACAAGATAAAATCCAACTAAACTCAAACTAAATCTCTTATACCTCTTCACCCACGACAATTTATTAGCTTAGCACAACCATGTAATTAAGGGCTTAATCTATTTAAGAATATGAAGTCTTGCTTGTGCATGTGTCTGTAGAATAATAGGCAGCTGCCCACATGCTAAAACCCAAACCGCCCCCCCGTCTCCAACTTCATGACATTTGACATACCTTGTAACACATCTGCTATGATATATTTATCTTCTATGTCAGTACATAATTCCAGTCTCCAATTTATCCGTTTGTGTGCAGTACAGAAAAAGATCCCAAAAGTTTCAAAAGTAAATTTGAGTGTCTCAAGTGGGAGAGAGATATACACATCAAGTGGATCCTATAATATTTATTATTCATTTAATACTGTCTGAAATATTTATACGAACAACAATAAATACTGTTAGGCTCACTTAATATGCCTATCTCTCATATTTGAAGTCTTTAAATCTGGTCTAAGAACTTAAAAAATATTGATTCATGCATCACATCCTCTACAACAATTTAAAAGACGCAACTGAATATAGAAGGTGACAGTCCAACCACTAAATCCAGTCGAAAAGTCCATTTTGCTTTGTAAAATCACAAATTAATTCTCTGAATCCAAAAACAACCGTCACAAGTTAACCCATAAATTTAAACATTAATGTTGGTGGATGGTTGATAACTGACAATGTTTTAGTGGTCTATGAGCTAGTTAATTATTTAAGGCACAAAAAACATGGTCAAAAAGGTTACATGTCCTTAATTTGGATATGAGCAAGGCCATCAATTGGAGTGGAATTTTTTGGAAACAATTATGTTAAAATTGGGTTTTGCTCAATGTTTTGTGGAGCTGATTATGCAATGTGTGATAGTTTCTTTCCCAGTTTTGGTTAATGGGGAGTGTCATGGACCTATTCTACCTACCAGGGGAATTAGGCAAGGGGATTCATTATCCCTTTACCTATTTCTTCTATGAACTGAGGGTCTCATTGTTTTGTTAAAAGATGTAGATAATAAACAGCTTGCGAGGGGGATTAGAGTGTGCCGAGGTGCTCCAATGGTGAGTCATTTATTGTTCGCGGATGATAGCATTATTTTTTGTAGAGCTGATGTTCAAACTACTAGACATAGTCAGGGGATTTTGGTGAAGTATGAGGAAACATCTGGTCAGAAAGTTAATAAAGAGCAAACTGCTGTGGTTTTTTCAAAGAATGTTGATGCTGGTAAACAAAGGGAGTTATTGAGTTTGTGGGGTGTTAGGACCTTCCAACAGTATGATAAATATTTAGGGTTACCTAACTTAGTGGGGAGGTCGAAGTCTAGACCTTTTGCTGATATTAAGAGAAGGGCGTGGAATCAGTTGCAAAGCTAGAAAGAAAAACTGTTATCTCAAGATGGGAGAAAAGTTCTCATTAAAGGAGTGGCTTTATCAATTCCCACTTATGCATGTCTTGTTTCAATCTACCATTGAGTTTTTGTAGAGAATTAGAAGGGATGATGGCTAGATTCTGGTGGGGGCAGAGGGATAATGAGCAAAAAATGCATTAGTTAAGTTGGCAAAAATTGTGTACTTCTAGGTTCAAAGGTGAGATGGGTTTTAGAAGCTTACATTCCTTTAATATGGCTTTATTGGCTAAGCAAGGTTGGAGGATATTACAAAATGAAGGGTCTTTGTTACAAAGGATCCATAAGGCCTAATACTTTCCTAATGGCACTTTTCTCCAAGCTACTTTGGAATTACATCCATCTGATGTATGGAGGGGGATCTTTGAGGTAAAAAAACGGCTGCTTGAAGGGTGTCGATGGAGGGTTGGGACTGGTGATTCTATCAAGATATGGAGAGACTATTGGGTCCCAAGTCATAAATTCTTAATGCTGGAGTGTGAACATCCGATCATGTAAACTCGTTGTGGGCATTGATTGGAAAAAAAAAAATAGAAAAAACTAGTTGTGGGCATTATTTGGGAAGGTACTTTGGTTTTCTAAATGTTTCCTCATCGTATGGGTTTTGCTTTTTTTTTTTTTCATAGATCAGTATCATCCATCTTCCATATAAGAAAGAAACATTTAAAAAATATAACATTATAGGATGTCTAGTAGTTAATAAATCTGACCTTTTCTTAAGGAGATATTATCAGGACTTTGCTTTAATTTTTAATTTTTATTTTTATCCTTGTTTGGTTTTTGTTTTTGTCTTAATTTGACACTAGGCAATCATAAATATTGTCTATGAATCATTATATCTTAATTATTTCCAAACAATAATCAACACCATGTCCAATGGGATGCCAGAGAATTGACAAGTCATTTGCGATTATGATGATGACTTGTTATATTTAAAAATGACAAGAATATTCAGAAAATTACATGTTATCCCTTAAAAGTATAATCATTAGGAGATTTGGTTAATCTTCAATTCGAAACATGTCCATGCACTCTTCATGATCAATATTAGATATTAAGTTTGGTATAAAATTATCTCTGTTTCTATGGTTTCAAAATATTCAATTACTTGTACTCGAGTTATTGTTTTTGAAGGCCTAAAAGTACAAGGGCAATTCGATGTTAATTTTTCATGTAATTAGGTTTCTTTCCCACTAAGTTTAAAGATGGGTGCACGTTATAATTAAAGTTTCAAACTAATTAAGAAGTAAATTATCCAAATTGATCTTTCAATTCTCACCTTACAAAAAGGAGTTACAATTTAGCGTTGTTAAGTTAAAGAATAAACATGTTGTTCCCAGCATAAAGAAATGGAAAGCAAAGGAAATGAAGGGGAAGCTGGTAGCAGTGAAGGAAGCAGGAGTTGAAATGGAAAGTGAAGAAGGGTCGTTGTAATATTAGTCTATGAGTTCAAATGTGAGTGAAATGCTGTCGTTAATTGTTAGTGTGAGTTAGTCAGGAAATGAATAAAGCAATACGGTGTCGTGAGAGTTAGTGAGTGATTAACTGAAATGTCGTTGTTATAAGCTAGGATTGTTTGTGTTGAAAGACAAATACGGTGCGTTATAATACATTGCTATAAAAAGGAAAACATTAGCTGGGCACAACCAACTTTGAAATTCAGTTACATTTCCCTCCAATTCTCTCCCTTTCTCTTCTTGAACTCTCCTCTCTTTCCCTTCTCTAGGTCTTCATTCTTGGAGGTTGACTACCTCAAAACAATCAGATTACAAGGGCTTATTACAATTGGTATTAGTTGCCAATGTGCCATGGCAGAAGGTACACGATCCTATGCTCAAGTTGTGGATGTAGTTAAGCATTTGAGGCAACAATAGTAACGACAACAGAAGCAGTTAGAAGACACGATTACAAGCTTGATTTAGCAACAAGAAGCAGCTCGGAATAATAGGGAGACTTCGAACAAAATGTTTTTTGAATTACTACAACAGATCTCAAGACTTTCTGCTAGTAGTTCTGATGGCCATGTTTAATTACCTCGGAACTTTCAGGAGGAGTGTCCTAAGGGTGAAGTTAATGAAGTCGTGACTGAAGTGCAACATCAGGAGTTTAGTGATCGAGGCTATCATAAAGGCATTAAACTGGATTTTCCTAGGTTTAGGGCAAAAATTCTTCTGCATGGATTTATAGGGCGAATCAGTATTTTCTTTAACATCAAGTCCCTCATGGTCAAAGAATTTTCTTTGCCTCTTTTCACATGGACGAGGAGGCTTTGATCTGGTTTCAGGATGCAAGTGATGTTGGCACTTTCCATTCGTGGGAGGAGTTTGCTAGAGCAGTGTAGGTGCGATTTGGATCATCTGCTTATGATGATCAAATGGAGGCTTTAACATGATTAAGGCAGGTTAGTTTGTAACAGCTTGTCAATCAAAGTTTGAATTGTTGTCTAATCGAATTAAAGGTGTGTCAGAAAGAATCAAATTAAGTTGTTTTTTGAGTGGCTTGCGGGATGACATTAGATTGCCTGTGAGGATGCTGAATCCTCCTTCTCTCAATGATGCTTTTGGTTTGGAAAAAATCCAAGAGCAATATATGTGGAGTACAAAAAAGTCCTGGAAAGGTGGTTTTTCGATTACACCAGAGTTCTGTTGAGGGATCTTGTTCTAGAAATGGTCCTATGGGATCCATTTTGGGCACACCTAAGTCCTTACCTATAGCAAAACTTCCTTACCAAAAAATTTATGAGGTTCAGAAGTAGGAAAGAAGAAAGAAAGGATTTTGTTATTTTCATGATGATAAGTGGAAACCAGGCCACAAATGTGCCAAACCTAGGCTTTACTTAATGGAAGGTATGGAGCTTTTTAGTAGCCTAGAAAATGAAGAAGTGGAGGGTGAGGCTATTCTTGATGATGCTGTGGAGGAGGTGGTGGCTGAAATTGCCTCTATTTCCTTACAAGCCATGATTGGGGCACTAAATCTTAAGACCACGCGAGTAGTGGGGCATATTGATAAGAGAAGATTGGTCATTTTGATTGACACTGGCAATACGTACAATTTTGTGGATACTGCACTTGTATCTTGTTGCAATTTTTTAGTAATAACAGAAAAACCTATTCATGTGACGATGGCCAATGGCGAATTGTTGACTAGTAAAGGCACAATTTCAAGGGTTGGGATTACAATACAAGGCACTGTATTTTCAGTTGATTTATTTGCCTTAGAATTGGGAGGATGTGATGAAGTGTTCAGCATTCAATGGCTACTTTCCTTGGGCCCAGTGCATTGTGATTTTGTGTCATTGAATATGAGTTTTTCTTATGGTGGGAAACAGATGTGTCTTCATGGTCTTATATGTGCTACTGATTTGGTGGATAACAAGGAGCTTTCAGCCAATACTAAAGTGGGTAGTAAATGAGTGTGGTTGCAATTATTATCTTTTGAAAGTAGTTTACCTCAGCCTGTTGTGGCAAAGGAAGTTTTTGAACTTTTAAAAGAAGTATAACAAGGTTTTTGAGGAACCTAAAGGGCTGCCTCCACAAAGATCTAAGGATCATCAGATTGTGCTTAAAGAAGAATCAATGCCAATCAGTGTTCAACCTTACAGGTATAGATACTTTCAAAAGACAGAAATTGAAAAGATAGTTGCTGAGTTGTTGCAGTTTGGAGTGATTAGACCAAGCCAATCCCAATTTTCATCTCCACTTTTGTTGGTTAGGAAGTCAGATGGGTCATGAGAATGTGCATCGATTACATGGTTCTGAATGAGGCCACCATAAAAGATAAGTACCTTGTTCCAGTTGTGGATGAGCTTTTAGATGAGCTATTTGGTTCTACTGTATTTTCCAAGTTAGACCTCAGATCAGGCTACCATCAAATTAGAATGAAAGCTACAGATATTCATAAAACAACTTTTAGAACACATGATGGTCATTATGAGTTCCTTGTTATGCCATTTAGAATCACTAATGCTTCCTCCAAATTTTAGTCACTCATGAATGATGTGTTCAAGCCATTCTTGAGACATTTTATCATTGTTTTCTTTGATGATATTCTGGTGTAGAGTAAGGACTGGCAGTCTCATTTGTCTCATTTAGCAACTATGTTGGAGACTTTGGAGAAGAATCAGTTGTTTGCAAAGTAGTTATATTGTCATTTTGCTTGCACTGAAATTGAATACTTGGGCCATTTGATTTCTAAGGAAGGTGTCAAGGCTGATCCCAAGAAGTTAACAGCTTGGCCAATTCCCAAAAATGTGATGTCTTTGAAGGGTTTTTTTGGGGCTAATTGGTTACTACTGAAAGTTTATCAGGAGTTATGGTCAAATAGTAGCCCCTTTGACTTCAATGTTGAAGAAAGAAGCTTTACATTGGTCTGCAGCAGCAACAAAAGCATTTGAGTAATTGAAGAGGGCTGTAACTAGTCCTTCAGTATTAGCCTTACCTGCCTTTTCACAGAAATGTATCATTGAGTGTGATGCTTGTGGAGTGGGTGTAGGTGCAGTGTTGATGCAAAACCAACAACCTATAGCTTTTTTAAGTCAGGCTTTGAAGGGGAAGAACTTACTCCTTTCAACATATGAAAAGGAGTTATTGGCTTTGGTTATGGCTATACAGAAGTGGTGCCTTTATTTGCTTGGGACTTTTGTTTTTGTTTGGGATTGCATTTGTTCTCAGAACAGATCACCATAGTATAAATACATTTTGGAACAAAAGGTGGGAACAACTACTCAACAAAAATGGATCTTAAAGTTGCTTGGTTATGAGTTTTCCATTGAGTTTAAGAAGGGAGTGGATACTAGAGTTTTTCTTTTTCAAAAAAAAAAAAAGAGAGAGCAAGAAGTCACATGTCCAATAGTGACCCATCCCAAATTTATTAATAATGCCCTCACTTATGGCAGAGGAATACCGTGGTGACAAGAAAGGACCATGGGAAAACCCATCAGGCCCGCAACCAAGAATAACAAATTTAGGACAAACTTATTTATTGACTATTAAACAATAACCACACAAACCAGAATAAAAACTAAACTCTTAGAGATGGAAGGCCTAAGAAATCCAAATGGAGCAAACCCCGAAGAGTCTGCAGCAAATCACAATTATTAGAAAAAGCCAAGTTGGCGCCTAAGGCCCCTTCCTTTGCTAACCAATCCGCCACTATATTACCCTCAAGAAACACATGTTGAAACCGGCAATGGAGAGAACGAGTCAAACCAATAATTTTTTCCCAAAAATCCTCTAGGTACCACACACCACAACGCCCTCTCAACCACCACGATAACACCACCCTCGAATCCATTTCTATTATCACATTAGAAATATGTAAAGCCTTGCAAAATTTCAAACCTTGAAGAAGTGCCAAAAGTTCCATTTTTTTGTTGGAACTGACACCAATAGGAGAGGCATAAGCCTTGACAAGACCTCCTGAATCACTTCGAATAACTCCACCAACCATCCGTGTTCAATTTGTACCATCTCGACAGTGGCTTAATCCATTTAACCAATTTGCAACAAGGAGCTTTAGGCACAATCGTTTTTATCCACAAGGCCTCTAAAATCTTACCATCCCGATGAGACAAAACACTTAGGATTCTTTACCACATGACAAAAGGAACCAAGCCACACACAAATAGAATGAATAACAACTTCATAAGATTCCCCGAATACCTTACATTCGAGCAAGGCATCTTCTCCTCCATAAGCGCCAAGTAACAATTATGGGAATGATTCCAACTATAAAACCCACCTGAGAAGAGGAGTTAGTACACCTAAACCAAATTCCAGAGTTTTGCTTCCAAGATATGCTAAGAGGAGTACCAAACAGAGTACCAAGAAAAGACCATACTTTATGAGGAAACTCACCCTCAAAGAGTACATGGTTAATATTTTCAATATGGCCTACATTACAACAATTACATTTGGAAACAAGGGGGATACCAAAATGGCACAAGCGATCATCCACACTCAAAGCCATATGCCAAGCCCTCTAGATGAGATTGCTTTAGAAGCCCCAAAATTATCGGCACTCCTAGATATTTGAAAGGGAAGATTCCCTCCATGAACCCCGTACGACGTAAGAGTCGATGCTTACGTATAGATGAAATATTATTCAAACAATACAACGCTGATTTCTAAATGTTGATAGCTTGCTCCGACCATCTCTCATATTTACTCAGAATATTCTAAAGCGCTCGGACCGATCTCTGGCTTCCATTAGAAAAAATTATTATATCATCAGCATACATCAAATGAGACACAATTGGTGTACCTCGGGCTTGATAAAATTGGCCGAATTTTTTTCTCTCACACTGGCAAATCATCCTGGATAGAGCCTCTTATTGAATAATAAACAAATAAGGTGACATAATAAACAAATAAGGTGACAAAGGATCCCCTTGGGGAAGGCCCCGACCTCCTGGAAAGAAGCCCTTAACCGTACCATTCATCATAACTGAATACCAAGGACTTGAGATACAACACTTCACCAAATCACAGAATTCAGAAGAGAAGCCAAACCTGCGCAAAACTACAATAAAAAAGGCCCAATCCACACGATCATAAGCTTTCGCCATATCCACTTGCAACATAATATTACCCCCATGAGTGCGTTTGTTAATAGAATGAACCATTTCCCGGGTGAGGCTAATATTCTCAAAAATACTTCTTCCAAGCTCCTTGCTCCAAAGGTATCAGGCGGGGAAGGAGGCCTGTTAATCTATTCACAATAATCTTGGAGCAAATTTAATAAAAAACAGAGCACAAACTAATAGGACGAAATTTATCAAAACCTATAGGCGAATCCACCTTTGGTATTAAAACCAAATATGAGGCCATGAAGAACCTTAGATGTTGCTTGGACATAAATAATTCCAAAACTGCATTCCACACATCAATTTTAACCACCTCCTAACAACTTTTATAGAATCTCGAACAAAAACCATCAGGACCCGGAGCACTTTGAGACGAAATGGAAGACAAGGCCTAAAAAACTTCCTCTATAGAAGGCGCACGAAGAAGTGAGATATTTTCTTCATCTGAGATGACTGAATCAATGAGTTGTTCCAGTCTAGGTGGCTCAACCGATGACTCCCCTTGAAGGAAAGAAGAAAAATTCTCCACTACCCTTGATGTATGCTTTCCGACGTCTCATAAACTGCCACATTCGATCTCATTTCTAGCATTTTTTTTTCTCCTCCTATTAGCAAGGCAATCATGAAAAAATTTAGAGTTTCGATCACCATCCACCTTCCAATTTAATTTTGCCATTTGTGCCAATTGTACCTCTTCCCGTCGCCGCCAGCTTCCCAAATCCGAGACTATTGTAACACCCCGTATTTTAGTGTATTTTTATTGATTCAAAAATTTATTCTCTTATTTTAAAATTGTTGGATTTTTAGTTGGGATATTTTTATGATTTTTAATTTTACGAAAATTATTTTTGAAGTGCTTTTTCTAAATTAATTATTCTTATGCGTTTAAATTTCTTCTCAAATTTAATTAATTTATTGTTGGGTTTAATTATTTATATTTATTTTAATCACTACGTTTGAATTATTTTATTTCACTTGCTGTTTTAAAATCGTTTCCATTGGATCATTTTTTTGACCCAAGATGTGGGGATTGGACCTTATTTCTTTCCCCCCATTTTCAGTTTCCTGTCTTTTTTCTTTTCTTCTCTTCCTTTGCTTCTCCCACATGACGCTCTCTCCCTTTCTCTCTCGTGCGTCGCTTCTCCCTCTCCACCCAGCAGCCGCCTCAAGCCGCCGTTCGCAACACCGCCTTTCCCTTCAGCTCCCCCACCGACCGTCGACACCATCCCACCAATCTTTGCCCCTAACTCGCTGCTGATAGCTCCCACACACCACACCAAGCCGCGACGCTCTATTCACTCCAGCGCCGCCGTCGCGCCACCACTGGCCACCATTTCTTCACCACTTCATCCTCGATCTCCTACCAACCCAATGGACCCAACCCCAGCTCCGATCCGTCACCAGTGAAGCACATCCAACCCCATTCTCGATTTAAGTATTTTTGGTCTTCCACCACCCGTTGCGCCGCCACCCACGGCCAACCACCACCACCACTAGCTTCACCGATATCCCTAAGCCCTACCCTATCAATCTTGGGTCTTCATTTGTCCCTGTTTGAAAGTGAGTTTTTGAGACCCACGGCCACAGTGCATTTTGCACTGTTACGTTGTTGAGACGTCGCTTCTTGCACTTTCGTGATCCTCCGAAATTACTATATAGCGCTATAAGTATTTTCCAAATAACGTTCGTGATTTAAATGTATTTTTGTACTAACTTATTACATTGTGATCTGGTTGGTTTTGCCGGACTCAGTCCGAGGAGTACGGGAGTCGGATGGATTAGTGGATGAAGTTTGATTGTGTATTTGGATTGTGTTGAATTGTTGGTTGGGAATTGTGTTGTTTATGTACATTGCATATTGCACGCATGATCAAGTTTGTAAAGAAAATTGAGTTTTCGTGTATTTGCATTCATGTTCATGTGTTTATTGAAAACTGGATTTTCATGTGAGTAATGATTTTGAGTATATTTGAAATGTTTGGATTGACTGGTATGAGAAAAAGGAAAAGAGACTGTAGGAATGGTGGTAAGCAAGGATGGTGGTAGAGTCCCGCCTGCGATTCCCGCCTACGGTGCACGTGGTAGGCATGGTGGTACGCAAGGATGGTGGTTGTGTCCCGCCTGTTATACCCGCCTACGGTGCATGCGGTAGGGATGGTGGTATAGTCCCGCTTGTGATTCCCTCCTACAGTGCTCTGTTATGTATTCATTGTATGGGAAGGAACTGTAGGGATGGTGGTAAGCAGGGATGGTGGTAGAGTCCCGCCTACGGTGCACGCAGTAGGGATGGTGGTAGAGAGTCCCGCTTGTGATTCCAGCCTACGGTGCATGCGGTAGGGATGGTGGTAAGCAGGGATAGTGGTAGAGTCCCGCCTATGATTCCCGCCTACAGTGTCCGATAAATGGTTGGTTTTTGTGTGAATCATTTTTTGGAGAAAAGGTTTTACGGATATTTTGGACCAAATGGAATTTTTAGCGTGTGTAGGAAAATAATCATTTTCGGAGAAAATCTGGTTTTTGGGATCTGCATGTTGGTCGCATTAATTCATTTTGATCTCGTGGTTGTTTGATTTATACTTACTTGTGGTACCATTTTGTGGAAACGCAAATTTTGATGCAGATGACGAAGAGAGTGAGCCTGAGGATTCGGCTCCGCCCGAGGAGTGATTTGGTATCACTCATTATGTTGAGACTTGTAAAATATTTATTTGGATGACTGTATAATTTTTAAACCTTTTTTGCAGATTGTTTAAATTGTGTTTAAATTATTGTACTTAGTAGACTTAATTATCTGCTGCGTTTTTATTGTACACTATTGCATGTACACACACTTGACACTATCGTTGGGATGTGTGATCGTGTTGTCATCATCCTGACGTCTCGATTCCTGTGTTCCCTTACATGGGGGTCGGGGGTGCCATAGATGGTATCAGAGAAATTCGACTCTGGGTAAAACCACATGTCCTGTAGGCGCAGTACCAGAAAGTTTTGAAGTTGTGATTTGAAACTATTTTGTTGGAAGTATGATATTTTAAGTGTTTTATTTTTTTATTGTACGTTACTTTGTTTGTTTATTTATTATATTTTATGTTATTTTATTTTATTTAGTTATTTCATTTTATGGTAGGTTATTTTATTTGTTTGAATTATTTTATTGTGTACTACTTCATTTGTTTTATTTATTTTGTCTTATGATATATTATTATGTTGGTTTTATTCTATTTTATTTTATGTTATACTGTTTTATTTAAATTATTTTGCTATATTATATTTTAACTTGTTTTGAGTTGAAAGTGGGGTGTAGGGTTATGCTATGGCAGGAAGATGGTATGACCGAGAATGCCATTGTTAGGTATAAATATTCAGTGTAGTAGGCTTGAACTTTTATCGACTTGGTTTGCTTTTGTAATCTTGAGGCATGAAGGGAACGGTTTGGTTCGGGTGATCTCTTTGGGGAGTAGGATAATCGAGGTTTTAGATTTCGTGGAAATTTGACATGAGGCTTTTGAATAGGAGGTTGTAAGTTCAACAAACTTTTAAGAGTAGATTTACGAGAATTTCATCAAAGGTTTAAAGTTTTGCAGACTCTAGGAAATGATTTGTTATCATTTAATATTTTAGAATTTGTAGACTTCAAGAGTCAATTATTTTATTATTGGATATAGCTTTATCGACTTTACAGATTTCGAAAAATGATTCTATTATAATTTAAAGTTTTAGAATTGTAGATTTGAAGGACTGATTTTTAATGTGATTGGAGTTTAATTCTGCAGGCTTGGTGTGTTAGCTTGGTTTATTTTGGAGACTGATTTGTCTGTGACCATTAATGGGGTTGATCGAAGTTGAGTTATTGATATAGAGATTTTCAAGGAGATTACTTCTTTGAGGATTGAAGGTATTGGTCCAGTTTGGATAATAATTGTTATTAATTCAAGGTTTTAGTGGCAGGTTTTAGGATTGATCCATGTCAGATTTAAGGATAATTGTTGGTGCATATTCAGGAAGGAATTCTTGGTGATTTTGAGGAAAGTGTGTAATAATTCATGGTTTTGGGAGATCAAAAATTTTCTACCAAAATTCGTTAAGAGTTTTCTAGTTAGTAGGTGTTAGGCTACCTTTTACTTGATGGTGTTATGTTGTGATATACTTAAAGATTCAAACCTTGTATTGATCTTAAGGAATTTGTAGTGTTTTGAAAATTTGATATGATACTTGAGATTGAACTTTTGGTGGTGCGGATTTAAGATATAATTCTTGTTGATTTTGAGGGAATAGGTCTTGATGATGGAAATGTTTATTGATGGTTAACTTTGGAAGTAGCTACTAGGTTACCAACTTGTTGAATACAATGAAGGTTTGTGAGTTTTAACATAGGAGTCAATTGAGGTTAGCGCAGTTCGTGTTATGAAAATAATAATAATTGTTGGGTTTTGCTGAGTGTCGTATTAATGTTTTAGTGGAAATGAAGATTTTGGATTACATGGCCGCCCTAGGAGTAATAGACGTGATGTGTCATTGGGAGACTAATGCGACCATAATGGAATCGCCTATAGGAGTAGACTTGGGAGTGCATTACTCATGCTTGTTGGGGAGTTGTTGATGGTATGGTCTTTTCGAGAGTGTTTCGGGTTGTATCTTGTATCCTGCTTTAGTGTGATATTTGACCTTACAAATTTCGAGGACGAAATTTTATTTAAGGGGGGGAGGATGTAACACCTCATATTTTAGTGTATTTTTATTGATTCAAAAATTTATTCTCTTGTTTTAAAATTGTTGGATTTTTAGTTGGGTTATTTTTATGATTTTTAATTTTACGAAAATTATTTTTGAAGTGCTTTCTTTAAATTAATTATTTTTATGTGTTTAAATTTCTTCTCAAATTTAATTAATTTATTGTTGGCTTTAATTATTTATTTTTATTTTAATCACTACGTTTGATTTTATTTCACTTGCTGTTTTAAAATCGTTTCCGTTGGATCATTTTTGTGACCCAAGATGTGGGGATTGGACCTCATTTCTTTCCCCCCATTTTCTCTTTCCTCTCTTTTTTCTTTTCTTCTTTCTCTTTTTTCTTTCATTTCTTCTCTTCCTCTGCTTCTCCCGCACGACGCTCTCTCCCTTTCTCTCCCGTGCATCGCTTCTCCCTCTCCACCCAGCTGCCGCCTCGCACAGCCGTGCGCGACATCGCGCCTCCCTTCAGCTCCCCCACAGACCGGCGACACTATCCCACCAATCTCAGCCCCTAACTCGCCACCGATAGCTCCCACGCACCACACCAAGCCGTGGCACTCTTTTCACTCCAGCACCGCCGTCGCACCACCACCGGCCACCATTTCTTCACCACTTCATCCTCGACCTCCTACTAACCCAATGGACCTAACCGCGACTCCGATCTGTCACCCGTGAAGCACATCCAACCCCATTTTCGATTTGGATATTTTTGGTCTTCAACCACCCATTGCGCCGTCACCCACGGCCAACCATCACCACCACTAGTTTCACCGACATCCCTAAGCCCTACTCTATCAATCTTGGGTCTTCGTTTGTCCCCGTTTAAAAGTGAGTTTTTGAGACCCATGGCCACAGTGCATTTTGCACTGTTACATTGCTGAGACGTCACTTCTTGCACTTTCGTGATCCTCCGGAAATTACTATATAGTGCTGTAAGTATTTTCCAAAGAACTTTCATCATTTAAATGTATTTTTGCACTAACTTATTACATTGTGATCTGGTTGGTTTTGCCGGACTGAGTCCGAGGAGTACGAGGGTCGGATGGATTAGTGGATGAAGTTTGATTGTGTATTTGGATTGTGTTGAATTGTTTGTTGGGAATTGTGTTGTTCATGTACATTGCATATTGCAAGCATGATCATGTTTGTAAAGAAAACTGGGTTTTCGTGTATTTGCATTCATGTTCATGTGTTTTTTGAAAATTGGATTTTCATGTGAGTAATGATTTTGAGTATGTTTGAAATGTTTGGATTGACTGGTTTGAGAAAAAGGAAAAGAGACTGTAGGGATGGTGGTAAGCAGGGATGGTGGTAGAGTCCCGCCTGCAATTCCCGCCTACGGTGCACGCGGTATGGATGGTGGTAAGCAGCGATGGTGGTTGTGTCCCGCTTGTGATTCCCCCCTACGGTGCATGCTGTAAGGATGGTGGTATAGTCCCGCCTGTGATTCTTATCTACAGTGCTTTGTTATGTATTCATTGTATGGGAAGGAACTGTAGGGATGGTGGTAGAGTCCCGCCTGCGATTCCCGCCTACGGTGCACGCGGTAGGGATGGTGGTAAGCAGGGATGGTGGTAGAGAGTCCCGCCTGTGATTCCCGCCTACGGTGCATGCGGTAGGGATGGTGGTAAGCAGGGATGGTGGTAGAGTCCCGCCTGGGATTCCCACCTACAGTGTCCAATAAATGGTTGGTTTTTGTGTGAATCATTTTCTGGGGAAAAGGTTTTTCGGATATTTTGGGGCAAATAGTATTTTTAGCGTGTGTAGGAAAATAATCATTTTCAGGAAAAATGAGGTTTTTGGGATCTGCATGTTGGTTGCATTAATTCATTTTTATCTCGTGGTTGTTTGGTTTATACTTACCTGCAGTACCGTTTTGTGGTAACACAGATTTTGATACAAATGAAGAAGAGGGTGAGCCTGAGGATTCGGCTCCGCCCGAGGAGTGATTTGGTATCACTCATTATATTAAGACCTGTAAAACATTTATTTGGATGACTATATAATTTTTAAACCTTTTTTTACAGATTGTTTAAATTGTGTTTAAATTCTGGTACTTAGTAGACTTAATTATCGCTGCGGTTTTATTGTACACCATTGCATGTACACACACTTGGCACTATCGTTGGGATGCGTGACCGTGTTGTCATCATCCTGGCGGCTCGATTCCCGTGTTCCCATACATGGGGGTTGGGGGCGCCACAACTACCATATGTAATTCTCTCTCCAAATGTTCCTCCCAGTTAACTAGAAACTGTTGCTCAATCTCCTCGACCTGTTTTTCTACGCATCAATACGACCCAATATATGACCAAAGACCCTTTTATTCCACTCCCTTAACATCACCTTAGTCTGCTTTAATTTTCTAGTCAAAAACTGAATGGCCGAACCCTCCACTCGTAAATCCCAACCTGTCCGAACACAGTCCAAAAAGCTATTATGGTCCACCCACATTTGTTGAAAATGAAAAGGGGCCGGGCCATAGACGAACGAATCTTTCTTGAGTTCAACAAACATGGGAACATGATATGAAGTCGAACATGGCAAATATGAACTAGTAGCATTAGGAAATAAAGCAAAGGAAGAACTATCCATAAGAGCACGATCAAGACGGGCCCATGACCGGGCAAGCCCTGATTGCCCATTACACGATGTAAACATACTTCCTTTTGAAGCCATTTCCTGCAAACCTCCTTGGCGAATCCAATTATTAAAATCCTCTATTGCGATGCTAGGCCGAGGCCTACCTCTCCGCCTTTCTGAATCATTACGGATAATATTAAAATCACCCACAAACACACAAGGATATGATCCCAAATTTTGAGAACTGAGATCATCCCAAAGGAGTCTTCTCTTGGCCATGGTACATTCAGCATAGATCATAGTGAGACAGAACATCTCAGTCCCTTCACCTACTAGCATAGATATAAATTGCATTCCCATTCGAACCACATGCACCATATAGGAACTATTCCAGAATATCTAGATTTTGCCCCCTTCATCCTCATTAGAAACGACGCTATCAAAATTCAAACATCGTGCCAATTTACGAGCGTCCTCTAAATTTTGAAAAGGTTCTAATAGAGCAACAACTTTTGGTTTCAACTTACCAATCAACCTCTTTACTCTACTTTTGGAGGTCCCAATCCCTCTAATATTCCATATAAAAATGGAATCAATCATTAATCAAGGTTTGAAAGTCAGGCATGAACCCGAGAGGAACTTCGCATTTTAACAAACATCTTTTTCTTATATTTCTTCTTAACTTCATTAGCCTTAGACTCCGTAAGATACTCTTTATCCTGCAGAAATATCTCCAATTGAAAATCTGGTTAAGGTTCTGATACAGTATTTTCCAACACGAGCATCTCCTCCCCAGAAACCCTCTCATGTTCCTCCTCCTCATGACCTAGAAAAATCGGTCCAGGTTGCAATGATTTATTCAGCACGACGCACAACTCCCCTGCTACAAACAGTTCCCCCCCTCGCTGGGCAACATCATCGTGGTTTCAGGAGACGATTGTGTACATCCCACCAATGGATTTTCCCCCATGCTAGCACCCGTAGCATTCTCATCATGAACGGGCTGAAGTTTTTTTGTTTCAGTAACCTTTGTTTCAACAAAAGACATGTTAACACCGTGGGGAACAACTTCACCCCCTGGCGCAGCATCTCCCTCTGTTAACAAGAAAACCGAAGCACCTGCATTCTCAGGAAGCACTACAACACCACCCATTGACTCAGACGGACGAACTTCTTTAGACGAAACCAACTCTTCAACCATAACACCCCCTGCTTCCAAGTCTGTCACTAATGTTTCTTCCGCAGCGATAACAGTCTTATCCACATTGACAGATATAGTTTGCACCGATTCTGCCCCAGGTTCTTCAATAGCCTTGACAACCTCTTGCTAATCTTTCTTTCCAACCCGAGACTGCCCATTCTTCTCAGTTTTTCCTACTCTACATGTCCTTGAGTTATGCCCCTGCATCTTGCATGTAACACAGTAGGCAGGAAGAGTCTTGTATACAACTTCCTATTTACGGCTAGCAGGCAAACCGGTAGCCCCTATCTAGAAATGAGTCAAGGGCGTTTTAGCAGCATCCACTTCCACACATAGCCTTGCACCATCAATTCTAGTTGCATAGTGAGTCGGATTGTCCCGACGTATGAACATCCTAATAGGCGCCATGAGTATTTTCAAAAAAGCTTCACGATAGAAATTTGGAGGAAGACTCGGAAGCGAAAGCCATACCGACACCCTCGATGGCTCATCATCTTCATTAAATTCTGGAGACCAACGAAAAGCACGGTAGAAATTCCCATTAATTTCACATAAGTCCCTCGATAAGGCCTTCGTAAAATCAGCTTCATTAGACATTCGCACGAACAGGTTCCGAGGATGCTACATGGATGGAACCACCGGTATAGCAGAAAGACTCCAACGGTTGTGAATGAATGCATGCATGGCGTCCAGAGAAGGGTGTTGCTTCAAGAACTTGAGAACATCAAAGTAACGGAAAGGCTCAGCAGATCGTTCGATTTCCTCTTTTGTAAACTGAAAGTAGACCTCACCATCTACCATCTTTGGAGGACGTGATGGCAACACCATCTCAGGGATGGGTTGCGGAACAGCAGCCACCAGGTCGGCAAAAGAAGGCCAACCTGAGCCACCATCAGTGGCTGCCATGCAACCTCTTGGGGGGGGACCAAAACGTGCGATTAGAGAAACAAAAACCCTATTCACCCGTAGAGAGAAAAAAGGGTAAAAGCAAAAATCTGTGATCATTTCATTATTACCTTGATGATGAATGTGGCTCATTAGCAGTTATTTCTTTCCCTGCTCCAACTTGGTTGGAGGAAATCAAACAAGCTTACATGTTTGATGATATGGCCCAACATCAGCTGAAGTCATTACAGGATGGATTCCTTCCACTTCTGCCTTCTCTCTTAGACATGGTCTCTTGTTTAAGAAGGGTAGAATATATGTTCATGGTAGCCATGAGCTTAAGGCTAAGATTTTGGATTTCATCTATGGTTCTCCTAGTGATGGACACTCAGGCTTTTAGAAGTCTCTATAACGTGCTAGACATGATTTTTATTGGCCTGGTTTGAAGAAAGAGGTCAAGCAATCCATTCGAGAATGTGATATCTGTCAGAGGAATAAAGTAGAAATTGTTCATCCTGCTGGTCTCCTTGAACCCCTACCTATTCCTCAACAAATATGGTCTGATTTGTCTATGGATTTCATAGAAGGGTTACCTAATTCCAAAGGGTATTCATGCATTATGGTGGTGGTTGACAAATTGTCGAAATACTCTAATTTCATGCCTTTGAAACACCCTTTCACAATTATTAAGGTAGCTTCATTTCTCTTTGACAATGTCTTTAAACGTTATGGCATGCCACAGACCATAGTGTCTGATAGAGGTGCCACATTTATTAGTTTCAGGGAGTCACACTTTAAGCCTAGATTGTCGACAGAATGGCTGACTCTTGTTGAATGGTGGTGTAATACTACTTTTCATGCTTCAACTAAATTGACTCCTTATGAGGTAGTGTATGGCAAGCCTCCTACAAAACTCCACCATTACATTTCAGGCATTACAACTAATCAAGCAGTTGAGGACTTAGTGAAGTCTAGACATCAGATTCTATTGATCCTCAAGTAGAACCTAATTGAATCAAGACAGAATGAAGGCTCAATATGATAAGGCACATACTGAAAGGGAATTTTTAGTTGGGGATTGGGTGTATTGGAGACTGCATCCTTATAGACAGCAGTCTTAGGCTGTTAGGTGAAATTTCAAATTATCTCCCAGGTTTTTTGGCCTTTTCCAGGTACAACAAAAGATTAGCACAATTTCTTACAAGCTGGATCTTCCTCAGCAAACCTAAATTCACCTAGTTTTTCATGTTTCATGTTTGAAGAAGAAATTGGGTCAACACATTTCACCTCTTTCTACACTACCTCTAGTTGACATACAAGGTGAATTACTACCAGAGCCTGAACTCATTTTACAAAGAAGGACTAGGAAAGGTAAGAATAGACCTCTGGTGGATGTGTTTGTTCAATGGCAAGGGGCTTCCACAAAAGGTGCAACCTGGGAATCATATTGGAAGTTGAGAGATAAGTTTCCTCACCTTGTGGGCGAGGTGATCTGAAGGGGAGGGGTACGTTACGAGCATAAAGAAACGAGAAGCAAGGGAAATGAAGGGGAAGCTGGTAGCAGTGAAGGAAGTAGGAGCTGAAATGGAAAGTGAAGTAGGGACATTATTCTGTTAGTTGTAATATTAGTTTGTTAGTTGAAATGTGAGTGAAGCGCTATCGTTAAGAGTTAGTGTGAGTTAGTCAGGAAATTTATAAAGCAATACGGTGTCGTCTGAGTTAGTGAGTGATTAATTGAAACGTTGTCCTTATAAGCTAGGTTGTTAGTGTTGAAAGACAATATGGTGCGTTTTAATATATTGCTATAAAAAGGAAAACATGAGCGGGGCAGAACCAACTCTGAAATTCATTTACATTTCCCTCCAATTCTCTCCCTTTGTCTTCTCTAACTCTCCTCTCTTTCCCTTCTCTAGGTCTTCATTCTTGGAGGTGGACTACATCGAAATAGTCGGATTACAAGGGCTTATTACATATGTACATATACAAATATAGCACATATGATTTGGTTTTTGGATTGATCAATCCCTCTATATCTTATATTAAGGTTCTTTGTTTCTATGCTTTCAATTTTGGCTTGGTCACGCCTAGGTTGCAACCTTGGTGTCGCTTTGGTTGCACCAATTAAGCAATGCTTGGACATTTAGTATAGGCCAAGTTTATCATCGACTATGGAAAACAAATTGTTTTGGGTGGAATGGTCAATGACAGATTATTTGCATCACGATGACAACTTTCTTATACTTCTTTAGCATTCACGACCTTGGATGATAAGAAGTGATGACTTGGAAGGAACTTTTGGGGGGGGGGGGTGTTTCTTTTTCCATGTACTTTTGTGCAGTGTGTGATGATCAAGAGACTATAGGGAATGTTTTGGGTACATGGAAGAATATTTTATCGAGTTGTGACTTGTCATGCAATCCTACTATATCAACTAGCATTACAAATATTGTTTTGTCGCATTATAGAAAGTAATAATCCAAAATTTCTGAGAAGGTCTAACCTGGAAAGTCAATACATATGATGCAACGTACATGCGTTATGCCAGTTTTTATGGGGAGTTATATGTTATATTAGGGAAAAAAAGTGCTCCTCAGATTTGTAGAGGTATCTCTTGCTTTTGATCCTTGGAAGTTAATGTACGGCTAGTTATGTAACACTAGGACCAAAAATTGGTATAGTTGGACTTTGGTTTTTATTTATTTATTTATTTGAGCTTGATATTTTTAAGTATTTATATTACGGACTTGAGTAGTGATTTTTTTTTATTTTATTTTCTGCAAACATTTATTTATTTATTTTTTCCCGCATGTATCATTTTTTGTTTTTTTTTCCTCTTTCAGTCTTTATCTCTTATTTCCCGTAAGTATTTTTTTTCCGTTCACGTCGTGCATGCTCACACACATCTCATCTTCATCAGCTCACACGTCTCCTCCTCTAGGGTTTTCTCATCACATATATATATACACACATAGATACACTTATCCCTCGTGCATGTTGAAGCCAAGCCGCCGCTGCCCTCCCACGCGAATCTATAGCCCAAAAATTCCTCCTCTTTGCAAGCCAGCCCAGCCCCTCTTGCCGTTGTTTTCATCTACCCCAAGGCTCCTCAACCCTACGTTCACCACCCTGCCGTGCCCAACCTTTGTTTCACGCACACAGCCATGCATACCACCGTGTGATAGCCCCACCGCCCAGCCCATGGGCAAACTGTGAACCCCACGTAGCCAGGCCGCTGCCTTTGCGTTAGGACCCCCTCAGCGCTGTCCCTGCACCTCACCACCGTGCCTAGCCACACGGAGCTATAGCCCAACGCCCCGTAGCCGCTACTGCAAGCTTCGGTTTCCTCTGTTTTTGTATCCAAAAACAGAGTAACGTTCAGCCACCATAATCCACTGCAATTCCCTCCACCGAGAACCCCACCACGTTGTGTCCCCACCTCACGAAAACCACCACGGTTAGCTCTACTGCGACCCACCCCTGTCATGGGAACCCAGCCGTTTATTCCCCTGTTTTTAGCCTCCTGAAACAGAGGCCCACCCACTGGACCACTGCACTGCACCGCACCGCTCCAGCCACTCCAAGCCGTTGCCACCCACGCGGATAAGGATGCTGAACACCCTCAGGCCACCCCAAACGTGGCACCCCTCACGGTGAGTACCTCCCTCGGTTACTCCCTCCTTTCTCTCCGCCCTCTCTCTCTCACCTCTCCCTCTCTTTTTCTCGTGCCCAGCGTTGCTCGACGGAATCTCCGCCGCGCTCCTGCTCTTCTGCCGTGCCACCGCAGTCCCTCCAGCCAACCCCGTCGCACCTCACCCTTGACGCGTGCCTCGGTTTCCCTTGGGTAACTTCCTGGCGCCGCATGTGTTAATACCGTGTGTTTTGTTTGTTTGGTTTCTGCTTATAAGTTATTTGTACATACTTTATATGTAGTTTATATATGGAAAGTTTTAACCTAGGTTGGGAACTTACTAGTTTTGACCTAATATATATATATATGGAAGGTAGGTTTAACCTAAAATTTTCGGGTGAGAAGTTTTATTTTTGGGATTTATGTTTGATTGAGTTTTGCTTTAAGTTTCAATAAATATTATATTTGTATTTTAATAATATTTTTAATTAAAGGAAGTAAACCATTTCTTTTTTTTTTTAAGAGAAGAGTTTTTCATGACTTATTTTATGGAAATTTTTGTAACCAACGTATTCTTTTTATTTATAAAATGTTGCTGGTATTTTAAATATTTTGAATATTAATTTTTATTGAGTTTTATTTTTATTTTAATACTTCTTGATTAAATTCTTTTTCGGTACGAATTCGTTTAAGTGGATATTGATGGTTTTTGGAAAATGAGGGCATTTTGGCAATTATGAGATTTTTAGGTTTTGAGCAATTAAATAGGTTATTTTAGAAGTTTAGGATTAAAAATCGAAATCAGTGGTTGATTGGAAATTTATGAGAATTACGTGATTATTTTATAGGTGACGATTAATTATTGTTCGACGTTTTTGAGGAATTCCGATAAAGCTAAGAAGTTCAGGTAAGCGGGGTTCCTATACTAGACTTTGCATTAAATAAAATGAACTGAGGTCATTTTTGGAAAATATGCATGTTTTGTGAAGAAAAGAAATTTGAACTACCTCAGTTATTTGTTCTGCATTACTCATGAGATTCTGTTTAAGAAGAAAGTATTTTTTGTCATGACTGGTGTAGACATGAGCTTATTTTTGACATTCTGTTTTTGAATTTTGAAAATGAGAGCGAATATGAAATTTGTGCATAAATTATGTTGTTATGATTTTATTCTGTACCGAAGATTTTGTTCAGTACTTTGTTTGGATAAGATGTGATTTCTGAAAACCTTTGGCATGACTCTCTGATTCTGAATTTGATTCTGTTTCCGTTCTGTTCAGTTACGGCCCTACCACGGGTGATAATAGTGGCATACGGTCCAACCACGGGTTACAATAGTGGATACGGCCCAACCACGGGTAACAATAGTGGATACGGCCCAACCGTGGGTAATAATAGTGGATACGGCCTTGCCACGGGTTATAGTAGTGGTCTCTGTTTTGAGTGCACACCTTGGTGACAGAGTGTTTTATGTTCTGCTTGGCGATCCGTGATGCACAACCCTACCGCGGGGGTTATACATGACCTCTGTTCTGATATGATGTTCTGATGATGATGATGATCATTTATGCTATGCCAAAGAATATTTTGAATGAAATTAATTCTAAATCTTCGCTCTGATATTTTGATAACATGTTTTGCTTCCGCACTCTGAAAATAAAAATATTTTATTCTACATTTTGATAACTTCTTACAAGAGTAAGAAGTTTTAGTAAGGTGTGATGATCGAAGTGGAATAAGTACCTGAGGGTACAAGTGCTTATTTGAGAGTCGTTGTTAGTAAATTGATTTTATTTTTCGGTTATTTTTTTTATCTGACGACTTAAGGATAATTTTGAGTTTTGGAGAGTTTTTAATTTATGTTATTGAGGTTTTCTTTATGTCCCCATAAAGGAACTTAGATATTTGGTTTAATTAACTGGATTAATGTTTTATGAAATTTTCTGGACTTTATAGTTGTATTATTTAAGTTGATTTTAGGTGTTAAGAGTTAACTCTCCGGACCTCCGGGAACGAGGCGTTACAAGTTAAGCATGGGCAAAATCCTAATGGTCCAAGCTGCCATACTAAACTTATCGAATTCACTACAATCTAGAGGCGGCCAAATTAATTAACAGTATGTAAATACATAAAAAAAGAAAAGAAAGATGCTACTAAAGCTAATGCAAAGTTTGAGACTTGCGAAAGACATGACAATTTCACATAATATAAAAATCACTCAACATGAAAACAAGGAGAGAATAAAAGAAATTAACACACATCATGCACAACCATTAGGATCAATAGACTCAACTTGACCCTTTGTGGATGATGTACTCACAACCACGCTTACAAGTACACAACTTCATTACTATAAGATAAACGCTTATTCGTGATCAATTATTTATGATGAAAACAACTATTTGTTACGGTCGAAAATGGGTACCATTCCCAATTAGAGATTAATACCATGATCATCATTGTGACTATCATTTTCTTGGCGTAAAAGCATCTCAGCTACTTGGCTCATGCTGGGTCTTGCGTCTTTCTCTTCCTCTACACATTGCAAAGCAACATTTATCAGAGTTTCCATCTTACCCTTTTCGTAACTGCCTTTCAGTATTGGGTCAACGATCTCCTCAACCCAGGAAGCCATTGCAGTCGCTTCATTCCTTTTTTCCCTCACCCAAGCAACCAACCGTTTGGGTTCTGTCTCCCCTCCACTATCTATAGCATGGACACCCTTTGTTGGTCCCTTCCCCGTCACCATCTCCAATACAACAATTCCGTAGCTATAAACATCCACTTTGGAGGTGATAGGAAGATTGAAAACCCACTCTGGAGCCATGTACCCTCGGGTTCCTCTTATTCTTGAGAAGCTTGCATTCTCGAGGTTTCTATTTTGTAACTTAGACAACCCAAAATCTGCCACCTTTGGTTGATAGTTAGAGTCAAGGAGTATGTTCTGTGGCTTTACATCACAGTGTAAAACCCACTCCAAGCACTCTTCATGCAGATAAGCTAGGCCTTTTGCTGTGCCTGTGGCAATGTCAAACCTTTTCTTCCAATCAAGTGCATGGGATGAGAGGTTTTGCGCTAAACTACCATGTTCCATGTACTCGTACACCAAAAGCCTACGCTTTCCCTCTGCACAGTATCCGGACATCTCAATTAAGTTCATGTGGTTAATCCTCCCGATGATGCTTACTTCAGCTAGAAATTCACCTTCTCCTTGGTCAGATTCATTGAGACGCTTGATTGCTACGGCTCGATTGTCAGGCAATACCCCTTTGTACACAATTCCTCCTGCACCTCTTCCAATCTCCTCATTAAAATCTTTTGTTGCCTTCTTGAGCTCAACATAAGCAAATCTTCTGAACCCAATGAGAGCAACAAGGTAGCCCTGTTTGTCTACACTAGAAGCCTGCTGGGGTCTACTCAAGAGACACCACACCAAAAAGATACAGATGATTTCAAGTCCTCCCACTCCACATACAAACCAGAGCATGAATTTTACTATCCGATTTTCCTGGCTTCTCTTATACGTTCTGTCCTGTGGCACCGTGCCATTACTCGAGCAATTGAGTTTCAAATCTTGTACATAATTTGCGTAGGAGGAGAAATTGTTTTCAGGTAGCCGTAAATAGAGGTCACCTTGGAAATCTGGGGAACGATATCCATTAAGCAACATCGTCTTGGGGTAGCATTTTGAAAAACCATCTTCTCGAGAGAAGGTGAATTGGAACGCTTTGCAGTTGCACAATTGCAAACATAAATTCTTACATTCATCAAATGTGTAATTGGGGAAGAACCCATAATCATAACCAAAGAATTCAACACGGGGTAACAGCAGGAAGCCAGACTCATTTGTATTGCAAGAAAGATGAAACTCTGGTTCGCACCCGTCAGACCAGTCGTTTAGATTTTTCATCTTATATCCTGGGAGGCATGAACATTTCCTATCAGAACCAACAATATAGCTGCAAAGGCTATTTGCCCCGCATATACCATAAATCTTGCAAGGTCCCTGTATGGCTTGCCAAGACACAAACCACGTCTGCCCCTCCTCGTCCCAACTGTACAATCGAACATCACCATCATAATCAATTCTCAGTCTTCTGTGAAGCTTCGGCCCATAGTCGGCTGCCATGAAAGTAAAATCATCAGAAGAACTGAAGTTCCCGAACGTATCAAGCACTGCAATCCGACTGCTGTTGTATGTGGACCTTCCAGCATCCCAGCTCACGAGCCACGGGTCTGGCCAGTATACGCTGGAAACCTCAAGACCGTCATATAGAAGGCGGAGGGTGTTGTCGTTATCAAAAAAGAGCTTGTAAAAACCAGAGGAATAGTTGGTCTGGCTTCTGGAGGAGATGAGCCTTGCGTTTCTAGTGAGTAGTTGTTGGGGAAGAAGGGTGTCCGTTGGGAAATCAAAGCTTTCCCATAAAGTAACACCTTGCATGTTTTGTAGGACAAGATTACCGATGTTGTTGAGTGATACGTTTACTGGGGAGAGTGACTGAGTGTTTGTTTCCCAAACTGTGAACTTTCCAGCGTCAGATAAGATAAGATTACCAGTTTCGAGGAGAGAGAGCTTAGAGCTCCTTCCATTAACGGGGTGATCACGGTTTGCCATCCAGATTACGGTCTGAATCTTGCCGTGGGATGGCTTATTGAACCATATGGCATAGCAATAGGCATTATCACCTACGGAATAAAAGCCAGCAGAGAAAACTCCATCAGGTGATATCAGAATGTCTTCCGATTTCTCAATTGAGAGGGATGTGCCTTCATGAATGGTATGCAGGCTTGAGGATGAGAGTGGGAGAGAAAATGACAAAGATAAAAGAAGGAACAAAACTGGCAAATCCATGGTATCGGAGGCCTGGGCAACTCTACTGCTATAAAATGTCGTGTGGAATGAATAGGATGTGGTTGCATGTGGCTATATATAAAACTGAGGTTAAGAATTAATATTGAATTTTAGTGGGCTAGCTTGGAGAAAAATGAAGAGAAATTTACAGTCATGACGAAGTCTAAGCTGGAGAGATTTATTAGTATAATAATCAAATTCTAAGTGTTTATTGATAGCAATTGACGTTTCCTGCAGGCGAAAAAATAATTAAATAAAAAACTACGTCTCCTTCTGCATATCAATAACTAATATGTGGTGAAGTTAATTTTTTATAAATTTTTTTTAAGTACATTTTATCTCAAAAACATGTATATTTGTGCACTCTTAATAGATGTTTAGCAAACAAAATAGGGACAAAATTTATTAGTATAATAATCATTTCGCCGCGTCAGCCAGTTGAAGACTGACACGTACCATTTAGGAGGTTCCTCAAATGTTCCCAAGACTTGCAGAAACTCCTCAGCCAATTTGCTGCCGCATCATATGTGATCATATGTGATTTTGGGCTCTACAAATTATACTTTATGTAATCTCTTAACAGGACAACTTCATAGAACATGGCTCCTTGTTTCAGCTTCTAACTCCTTGTCACAATCTTCTTTATTAGATAGATTCACCTTCGTTGGAAGAGAGCATTATTACAAACTAAGAGGCACGAACAATGAAAAGGGCCTGGACTCTATAGTAACCTTTGCTAATTGGTTGGGCTGCTTAGACAAATAATGGTTTGGGCTATAGATGGTTAGAAGTTCTAAACTTAAACCCAATTTACTCAGGCCTTGAAATAAATAAAGAAACTGAAAATCCATCTTGGGCCTGTGATGAGTAAAACCGATTCGTAATCATTATCAGTTTTTTGGGCCTGGGTAAATTGGGTTTATTTTAGAAGTTACTGGTCTATGACCAAGGGAAATTAGAATCGTGCACAAATGAGTTTGTTTGTAAATAAATTTCATTTTAAAATTTTTATCTCATATCATCCTATCTCCTTAGTAAATATAATTTAAATACATAAATTTTAAACTAATTATTATAATTTTTTCAAAATTTTAAATAAAAAATTAATTTTTTCAAATTCTGAAAGAAAAATAATATTATAAAACTATATTCTAATAATATTTTAATTTTATAATATTTTTTATTCAATTTTTTCTCTCATTTTCCAAAATCAAAATACTCATCTCAAACTATCTCACTATTATTTATAAACTATTTTATTACTATTCACAAAATTATCATCTCATCTCACTCTCCAAACGAGACTGTACACTATTCTTTGCACTATCAAATTGTGGCCTATTATACCTATGTTACCAAATCTCTAAGAAACATTGTCACACCTAGAACTTCTAGGATTAGGATGTGAAATTTTTTACTTAGGTAAAGGTAGCTTGATAGTAGTAAATTAAACTACTACTAACAAGGAAGACAGAATATCTGTACGAATTATTATTGTCATAATCCAAACACTGAAAAAAATACCAAACTTCGTCATGACATTTGACATGATCTTTGCAAGTGGGCTCTACAATATGCAAGCAATAATGCAGAAATTAATTAATTTAATCTAATAAAGTAAACCAGAAAGGACCCAAATCAAATTTTATCATTTTAGAGATGACCATATGTCTTATTTTTCCAACTTGGTGCCGTCTTTAAAACTCCTTTATGTGGGAAGTCACTTTGGTTTTATTTCTTCATTGGTGCTGTTTTCTTATTTTATTTTTAAATTTCCATATAGTATCATGCATCTTCCATACAAGGAAGAAGCATTTAAAAAAACTAAAACATTATAGGGCGTCTAGTAGTTAATAAATTTGAAATTTCTTAAGGAGACTATAAGGACTTCGCTTTAATTTTTAATTTTTTTTTTCAATCCTTGTCGTGAAGTGTGTGATGATCGAGACTATAAGGAATGTTTTGGGTACATCAAGGAAGAATATTTTATCCATTTGTAACATGTCAAGCAATCTACATCGACTAGCATTACAAATATTGTTTTGCCGTATTGTAGAGAGTAATAGTCCAAAATTTCTGTGAAGGCCTAACCCAGAAAGTCAATACATATGAACCTACACACATTATTAAAAATAATGATATTTAAAAAAAGAGAATGATGAGACATAGTCAAAGTTACAGAAAAAACAAATTATATAAATAGATTTTATATTTTGGAATTTTATAAAAACAAAATTTATAAAAATGTCGTCTAAATACAAGAAAATTATAAAAATAGTCCAAAACGGAATAGGACCCAAAATGCCAATTCCGAAAGGAATTTGACCGGAATGGCAATAACGAATTAGAACAGGCTGAAATTTTAAGTAAAACGAAATGAGAAGGTATAGTGTATCAGATACTACACCGAAAAGGAAAATTCCTGTCAGAATGGCCGGAACGGAACAAAATTTAAAACTTTTATCAATAACCTTCAGCTTGACCCTTTGTTAGATGATAGAATCACAACCAGGCTTCCAAGTACACATATAGCTCCAACACTATAAGAAAAATGCTTATTTGTAATTAAGGATTTGTGATGAAAACAAACATAGATGTATTACAAGAATGAGTACCATTTCCAATCATAGATTAACATTATGATCACTGTGACTATCATTTTCTTGGAGTAAAAGCATCTTAGCTACTTGGCTCATCTGGGTCTTGCGTCTTTCTCTTCTTATAAGCCCCCCGAGTAACTGTTACTAGAGTGTCCATCTTACACATTTCATAATTGCCTTCTAGAATTGGGTCAACAATCTCTTCTCGCTAGGAAGCCATTGCAGCCGCTCCATTCTGTTTTTCCCTCACCCAAGTAACCATTCTTTTGGATTCTGTCTCCCCTCTACTGTCTATAGAATGGACACCCCTTATTGGTCCCTTTCCCGTCACCATCTCCAATACAACAATTCCGTAGCTATAAACATCCACTTTAGAGGTGATAGGAAGATTGAAAATCTACTATGGAGCCATGTACCCTCAGGTTCCTTTTATTCTAGAGAAGCTTGAATTCTCGAGGTTTCTATTTTGTAGCTTTGACAACCCAAAATATGTCACCTTCGGTTGATACGTAGAGTTTAGGAGTATGCTATGGGACTTTTCATCACAGTGTAAAACCCACTCTAAGCAATCTTCATGCAGATAAGCTAGGCCTTTCTCTGTGCCCACAACAATGTCATACATTTTCTTCTAGCAAGTGCAAGGGGTGAGAGGTTTTTGGCTAAAGAACCAGTTCCATGTACTCGTACACCAAAAGCCTATGATATCCCTCTGCACAATATCCCCACATCTCAATTAAATTCATATGGTTAATCATTCCCATGATGCTTGCTTAGGTCCATTGAGATGCTTGATTGCTATAGCTCGATTGTCAGGCAATACAGTATGTCACTCCAATACAGTATGTTATGTTTTAGATTGTATGCCTCAATGAGGAATGCAAAACAAGTTTTGATATATTTTATGGTTATTCTAAGTTTGGGATATTAGTTATTCTGGTACAAAGTTTTGATAAAATTACTTATTCCACTGCAATAGTTTCATACTTCTATAAGCATGCTAGGTGCATTGCATTCTTATTTGTCATGTACGGAGTATGTGTATGTAACCTAATATTGCATATCCTGATACTTTGATCTCCATTAAATCCTAAGTGGGGAGTGGGGGTGTCACATGTAATGATTAAGAGGGCTCTATGGATCAATGTTTTTGGTACATCAGTCCTGCCAAGTTTAGAGGTATCTCAATTGGGTCTAAGTTCTTGTTGTCCTAGTTGACATTTGGTCTTAGTTTAGAGGTACCTCATGTACCCAATTGAGAGGTACATGAGCTTAGACATGAGGTACCTCTTAATTGGGTCTAAGCTCATGTTTCATGTACCTCTAAACATGCAAGAGATACCTCTGAATCGGGTCTAAGTATAGAGGTATCTCAATTGGATCTAAGCTCATTTCAATTTCATGCATATAATATCCCAATTGGGTCTAAGCCCATGTCAATTTCAGTTCCAGCCCAAGTTTTATATGCAAGCAATAATGTTGAAATTGAAGGGCCATTAATTTAATGATCTAATACAATAAACTAGAAATGACTAATCAAATGCCATCACGTTAGAGATGACTATATATCTTATTGCTCAAACTTGGTGCCGTCTTTGAAACTCCTTTGTTGCGATAGTGAAAACCACAACGCAAAGACTGCGATCGATGTCCAATCAAGTAAACTAATCATTGTGGACATTCTGTGGGAAGACAGTACTTTGGCATTTTTAATGTTTCTTCATCGTATGGGTTATGCTGTTTTTATTTTATTTTATTTTTTATTTTTTTAATTTCGATATAGTATCATTCATCTTCCATACGAGGAAGAAACATTTAAAAAATAAAACATTATAGGCCTGCGTGAAGTAGTTAATAAATTTGAGCTTTTCTTAAGTAGATTATAAGGACTTTTTATTAATTGTTTTTTAATCAATCCTTGTTTGGTTTCTGTTTTTGTCATAATCTGATAATAATTAAGCAATCATAAATATTTTCAATGAGAAGCTATCTTAATTATCTCCAAACAGCAATCAACACCATGTCCAATGATGACTTGCTATATTTAAAAATGACATGAAGAATATTCGGAAAATTACATTTAGTCCCTTGAAAGTATAAACAGTAAGGATATTTGGTTCTTCATGAATTCGAAACATGTGCACTCTTCATGATCAATGCTAGATATTAAGTTTGGTATAAACTTATCTCTGTTTCTAAAGTTTGAAATTATTCAGTTACTTGTACTCGAGTTATTGTTTTTGAAGGCCTGAAACAAGGGCAATTTGATGTTAATTTTTCATGTAATTTGGACGTTTCTGTCCCATCATAATTAAAGGAGTTCTAATTTTGCTTTAATTAATGATAAGTTAGAAGAATAAACATACAGATTATATAGCACACATATGATTTGGTTTTTGTATTGATCAATCCCTCTATTTCTTATATTAAGGTTTTTCATTTCTATGCTTTCAATTTTGATCATATATATAAATCGTTTTGTTAGTACATTATTACTAGTCCGTTAAAATGCTACATATTATACAAACGAGGCGTGCTTTGTTCGCATGCACCTAGCGAATGTTTGGGTGTGTCATGACTTAGGTCAAGCCTAGGTTGTCGTCGACCCAGATGTCGATTTGGTTGTGCCAATCAGGCAATGCTTGGACGTTTATTATTATAGGCCAAGTTTTTAATCGATTAACGGTAAGGGAAAACAAAATGTTTATGGCCGGATGCATGGTCAAAGACAGATTGTTCGCAACACGATGACAACCTTCTTATACTTTCTCCTCTTGATTTTTATTTTAGATTAGGTCTGTTCTTTGTCCTTGTGCTTTTGTGCAGTGTGTGATAATCAAGACAATATAAGTAATGTTTTGGGTACATCAGGCCCTCAGGGAAGAATATTTTATTGATTTGTAACATGTCATTCAGTCCTACTACATCAACTAGCATTACATATATTGTTTTGCCGTGTTATAGAAAGTCAATACATATGATCCAACATACGTTATGCCGGTTTTTATGGGGAGTTATATATTTTATATTAGAGAAAAAATGTGTTCCTCGGACTTCTTGATGAGGTATATATCTCTTGCTTGTGATCCTTAATTGGAAGTTAACGTACATCTAGTTAAGCAAGCAATGACCAAAGTCTCAAGGGTCCTAGCTGCCATACAAAACTTATTGAATTCACTACTATCTAGAGTACTATCTAGAGGCCCAATCAATTAACAGTATGGATAACTCACATAAACATAAAAAATAAAAAGAAAGATACAAAACCCTAATTGTAATATCTCATATTTTAGTATATTTTAATTGAATGATTATTTTTTTTACTTAATTTAAATATTGGTTCTCTTGTTTTAAATTTATCGGATCTTTCATTGGATTTATTTTATGATTTTTAAGTTGTGAAATTTATTACGACGTGCTTTCTTAATATTAATTATTATTTTGCATTTAAATTACTGTTTACTTTAAATTAGTTTAATGTTGGACTTTAAAATTATTGTGTTGTTTGATTTTGATTTTGATTTTATTTTAACTAGTCTCTACGTTTAAATTATTTTATTCAACTTACTATTTTGAAATTCTTTTCGTTGGATTATTTTTGTGACCCAAGTTGTGAGGATTGAATCTAATTTCTTTCCCTCACTTTTTCTTTTCCTTATTCTCTTTCTTTTTCTCCTCCTTTTTCCTCTGCTTATTCCTCCTATGCGCGCGAGCTCCCTCCCCTCTCCCCCGTCCATGGTCGTCATTGCCCATCCCATTTTCTTCCCCTCCCGTCGACAACCACCCCCCCTCTGTTTCCAGCTCCTCCATTGCCGCCGTTAGCCTCCACGCACGTCTTCAAGCCGAGTGGTTTTTGTGCTCTAGCGCCGCTGTCGCACCACCATCGGTCACCATATTTTCACCACAGTATCGACGGCCTCCCAGCTATCTAACCCACCTTTCCTCCGCCCCGATTCGCCACCGGTGAATCTCATCCATCCCCATTTTCGATTTAATTTTTTTGGCCTCCAATCGCCACCATTAGTTTCATCAACACCTCTAAGCCATTTCCTAGTAATCTTAAGTATTCGTTTGTCCCCTTTCAAAATCTAGCATTTTGAGACCCACGGCCATAGTGTATTTTGCACTGTTGTGTGGCTGTGCAGCTACCTCTTGCACTTCCGTGATCCTTCGGAAATTATATTTTAGCACTGTAAGTAATTTCCTAAAGAATTTCTTGAGATTTAAATATATTTTTGCACTAACAAATCTTCTGCAGTCTGGTTGGCTGTTTCGAGTTTAAATATTGGTGTTTTGAGTTTGACGTTCGTTACGGTGAACATTGATGAATTTAGAAAGGGATGATATTTAGAGTTAAGAGAATTAAATTTTTAGGAATTAAAATAGGTACTTCAGGTGTAATATGAGATTTATCTGTTTTCTAGAGATTTATTTATGCTACATGAATTTTTATAGGTGACAATTGACAATTGTTCAGTATTGTTGTGGAGAATTTCTGAATAAGCTAAGAAGCACAGGTAAGCGGGGTTCCTATGCTAAACTTTGCATAAAAATAAAATGGACTGAGGTCAATTTTGAAAATGTGCATGTTGTGCTATAAAAAGAAATGTTAAATGATCTCAGTTATTTGTTTTGCATTGCTCATGAGATTCTGTATAAGAATAAATGATTTTTGGCATGACTAGTGTAGACATGAGCTTATTTTTAGCATCCTGTTATTGATCTCAGAAAAATATGAGCGAATATGAAAATTGATAAATTTTGCATGTGACATGAAGATATTCTGAATTTGTTTTGGATAATGTGACATGATTTGATTTTGTTTAGTACTTTGTTTTGGAATGATTTGGTATCTGAAAAACCTTTGGCATAATGTTTTGATTCTATTCTGACTTTGATTCTGATTTTGTTCTGACTTTGGTTCTAATTTTGTTTTGACTCTGATTTATGATTTTGTTCTGACTTTGATTCTGATTCTGATTCTGTTCTGACTCTGATTCTATTCTGATTTTGATTTTGTTCTGACTCTGGTTTTGATTATGTTCTGAATTTGATTCTGATTCTGATTCTGTTCTAACTCCGATTCTGTTCTGACTTTGATCCTTATTCTGTTCTGACTCTGATTCTAATTCTAATTCTATTTTGCTTTGATATGTGGCCCTGTCATAGGATATAATAGTGATCTCTAGCCCTATCACGGGATACAATAGTAACCTTTAGCCTTGTCATGAAATACAATAATGACCTTTGGCGTTGTCACGGAATACAATAGTGTCCTCTAGCCTTGTCACCAGATATAATAGTGACCTCTGGCCCTGTCACGGGTTACAATAGTGACCTCTGGCCCTATCACAGGATATAATAGTGACCTCTAGCCCTGTTAGGGATACAATAGTGACCTCTGAACCAGTCACGGGATACAATAGTGACCTCTAGCCTTGTCACTGGATACAATAGTGATTTTCTACTCTATGTGCAATTTGTTTGATATTCATGGTGATTTATGTTTTGCTTGACTTTTTGCAGAATGCACAACCCTATCGCGGGGGTTAAACATAGAATTCTGTTCTGATATGATGTTTCAGTTATACTATGTCAATGAAATTTTGAATAAGAATGTTTTTTTTGAAAGTTTCGCTCATATATTTTTGGTAACATGTTTCGATTTTGCATTTTGAAAACAAGTTTTCTGATTATGCATTCTGAGAGAAAATATTTTATTCAGCATTTCAAAGTTTGATAAATGCTCATGTTTACATAGTAGTATATGTTCTCTGTTTACTGAGTTGTTGATAACTTACCCCCTTATCTCCAATATTTTCAGATATTTTGCATATTTCAGCTGGAGATCAAGACTATGAGTTGGGTGGGATGTCTTAAGAATAGTGGATTAAGAATAGAAAGTTTCGATGATTATTGGCGATTTTGTTAAGAATTTTCATTGTGTTATGATGACATGTCATTTTGAAGAATTGAGTATATCGAGGATTTGATAAATGAGTTTGTGTGATTATTTAAATTGGAAGTGTTTACGTTTGATTTGGAGCTTTTGGAAGTATACTAACAGTGTTGGAGTTGATTATCAGGTAACGTGAGTTAACTCTCCGGACCCTTGGGACGGGGCGTTACACTAATTCCCTTCATAATGCAAAGTTAGACACTTGCGAATTAAAGAAATGAAAATTTCACATAACATATAAATCATTCAAGACTAAAACAAAGTGAAAGTTAAAGAAATTAACACACATCATGCATAACTAATAGGATCAATAGACTCTAGTTTGACCCTTTGTTGGATGATACACTCAAAGCTAGGCTTACAAGTATATGTACAATTCCACTGCAACAAGAAAAATACTTATTTGCGACATAAACAACTATTTGTTACAAGAATGGTATCATTTGTAATTATAGATTAACAACAAGATCATTGTGACTATCATTTTCTTGACTTAAAAGCATCTCAGCTACTCAGCTCATGCTGGGTCTTGCGTCTTTCTCTTCCTTTAAACATTGTAGAGCAGCTGTTACCAAAGTTTCCATCTTACCCTTTTTGTAATTGCCTTCCAGTATTGGGTCAACAATTTCCTCAAGCCAGGAAGCCATTGCAGCCGCTTCATTCCTTTTTTCCCCCACCCAAGCAACCAAACTATTGGCTTCTGTCTCCCCTCCACTGTCTATAGCATGGAAACCCTTTGTTGGTTGCTTTCCCATCACCATCTCGAATTAGGGGTGTACAGGAACCGGTCGGGAACTGATCAGACCGGCCCTGGAGCATGTAATCGGTCGGAGCCGGCAATGAACCGATCGGCAGGCGAGTGAATTAGAGGGAAAACCAATATTGGCGGTTCGGTGCCGGTTTGAACCCCTGGGAAACCCCTGAACTGGCTAATCCTTTCTATTTGTTTATTTTTAATATATGTATATAAAATAGTGCCGTTTCACTGAAACGGCGTTGTTTTTCCAAGTGAGAGTTAATATATGGGTGTATATATATATATATATATATATAACGTCGTCGATGCCGACGCCGTTTTGAATTAGGTTTAATAAATCCCCCCCTTTTTCTTCTTCTTTCTTCTCGCCTCTTCTTCTTCCTTGCGTATAGACTATTTCCTTTGCAACCCTAAACCCTAAGCCTTCTACTTTCATTCGATAATGGACGTGACATCCTTCCTCCATCACAGAGATGCCGACGGCAGACCGAACAAATGAATTGCGCTGAGTCGAGACTCATAATATCGATTTTCTCTCCCCAATCGACTGGTTTCGGCTGGTGCTGAGCTCTCATGGTAGACGTTGGTGGGGTCTCGATTTTGCCCAAAAACTGCGTCTAGGGCGTCAGTTTTCACACTTATCTCGAACACAACAATTCCGTAGCTATAAACATCCACTTTGGAGGTGATAGGAAGATTGAAAACCCACTCTGGAGCGATGTCCCCTTGGGTTCCTCTTATTCTTGAGAAGCTTGCATTCTTGAGGTATCTATTCTGTATCTTAGACAATCCAAAATCTGCTACCGTTGGTTGATAGTTAGAGTCTAGGAGTATGTTCTGAGGCTTTACATCACAGTGTAAAACCTACTCCAAGCACTCTTCATTCAGATAAGCTAGGCCATTCACTGTGCCCACGACAATGTCAAACCTTTTCTTCCAATCAAGTGCATGGGATGAGAGGTTTTTGGCTAAAGAACCATATTCCATGTACTCGTACACCAAAAGTTTGTGTTGACCCTCTGCGCAGTACCCCCACATATTAATTAAGTTCATGTGGTTAATCCTCCCGATGATGCTTACTTCTCCTTGAAATTCACCTTCTTCTTGGTTAGGGTCGTTGAGACGCTTGAATGCTATGACTCGATTGTCAGGTGTTAACGATGTACATGGTGCCCATATAGCCCATGCAGATCAAGCTAGTAGAACGTCCCTATCAGGTACCATAGTAGACTCCTTTGCGCACTCAAGCAAATCTTCCAGAACACTACCATCACCTGCCAAAGTTTCCTCGACAAATCATCCGTTGAAGTGGTGTCCCTCATGTAACGTGCATGCCTCTGTGCAGAGCACTTGCTGTGTAACGCCCCGATCCGGAGGGTCCGGAGATTTAACTCAAAACACCTGATAATCAATTCCAACATTGCTAATACTCTTCCAAAAGTTTCAAATCCAACATAAACACTTCAAATTTAATTAACCACACATATTCGTATATAAAATCCTCAATACAGAAACCCAAAAAATTACCAACTTCTCTACATGTCACTTAAACTCACATTTCAACAATATAATTATAAAAAATTACCAATATTCATTGAAAGCTTTCTATTCTTAATCCACTATTCTTAAGTCATATCACCCAATTCTTCATAGTCCTGATCCTCAACTGAAATATCCAAAAATCATATGAAAATATTGGAGATAAGAAGGGGTGAGTTATCAACAACTCAGTAAGCAGATAACATATACTATATGCAAACATGAGCATTTACAGATTTTAGAATGCAGAACAAAACACTTTTTATTTTCAGAATGCAGAGTCAGCACATGTTATCAAAAATATCAGAGTGAAAGTTCACAATATTCTTATTCAAAATTCCCTTGGCACAGCATAATTGAAACATGATATCAGAACAGAATTCCATGTTTAACCCCCGTGGTAGGGTTGTGTAAATCTCGGCGGCCAACCGAGGAGAAATAGAATGTGAATCTTCCCCTTATCATTCTCGGAGCCCCAAGTGTGCACAGGAAAGACCATGCAGAAAATCACTTTGTTTCCAATGTGGGTGCACCAGAAACAGAAAAGTTGGTACCAACCCAAACAGAGGCCATAGTTTTACACTCGTGGTAAAGTCAACAGAAACAGAATGTCATGCCAGAGGTTTTAGAAATCACATCTTATCATAACAGAGTACAAAAACAATTTCGGAACATAACATAATCAGATCACAAAAATATAATTTATGCACAAAATTTCATATTCGCTCTCTTTTGCACAATTCGGAAGCAAAATGTCAAAATAAGCTCATGTCTACACTAGTTATGACAGAAAATATTTCCTTCTTATACAAAATTTCATGAGTAATGCTGAATAAATAACTGAGGTCGTTTCCAAAATTTCCTTTCATAACAAAACATGAACATTTTCAAAATTGACCTCAGTCTATTTTATTTTTATGCAAAGTCTAGCATAGGAACCCCGCTTACCTGGACTTATTAGCTTTTCAGAATTTTCTTAAAAAATGTCGAGTCGACTATAAATCGTCACCTATAAAAATAATCACGTAATTTTCGTAAGTTTTCAATCAATCACGGATTTCAATATTTAAGCCTAAACTTCATGTATAACTTATTTTAATTCCTCAAAACTTTAAACCTTGATAATCCCAACATATATAATCATTTTCTAAAATCACCAATATCCACCATAACCCACGTCAAATTCAAAACACCAATATTTAAACCCGAAACATCCAACAAATCTCATAGCATAAACCAATCACACAAACAACTCCATCATCCAATCCAACCGACCCCCTTACTCCTCGGACTCAGTCCGGCACAACCAACCAATTTACAGTAAATATGAGTTAGCGCGAAAATATATTTAAATCTCAAAAGTTTTTTGGGAAAATACTTACAATGCTATAATATAATTTTTGAAAGATCACGAAGGTGCTAGAAGTGGCGGCACAGCAACGAAATAGTGCAAAATGCACTGTGGCCATGAGTCTCAAAAACTCACTTTTGAACGGGGACAAACCAAGACCTGAGATTGATAGGAAAGGGTTTAGAGATGTCGGTGAAGCCAATGGTGGTGTTGGTTGGCCGTGGGTGGCGGCGTAGAGGGTAGTTAAAGACTAAAATGTCCAAAATGAAAATGTTGATGAATGTGCTTCACTGGTGGCAGATCAGGACTGAGAATGGGTGCATTAGGTTGCTAGGAGGTCGAGGATAAAATGGTGAAGAAATGGAGGTCGGAGGTGCCGTGACGGTGGCGCTAGAGTGAAGAGAATGCCGTGGCTTCAAGCCTTGCGTGGTGGAGAACGCCGGTGAGTGAGGAGCTGAAAACCGGAGGGGGAGGTCGCCGGAGGGTGGGGAAGGTCGTGGGTTGGGCGATGTCGCCTGACAGAGGCGCACGGCGGCGGGCTGGGAGGAGAAGAAAAATGCACGGGGTGGGGGAGAGAGAGGCTCGTGCGTGCGGGGGGAAGCAGGGGTTCCAGAAGAAAAAGAAAGAAAAAGAAAGAAGAAAAAGAGGAAAGAGAAAAAGAAAGAGGAAAAAAAATGAAGGGAAAGAAATGAGATCCAATCCTCACAACTTAGGTCACAAAATTGATCCAACGAAAATTATTTCAAAACAACAGTTTAAATAAAATTAATTTAAACACAGTGACTAAGTAAAATAAAATAATTAAATCCAACACAACACAATAATTTTAAAACCCTCAAACAATTAATTTAAATTAAGAGAAATTTAAATGCAAAACAATAATTAATATTAATAAAATATAACAAAATAATTTTTATAACTTAAAAAAAATCATAAAATAAACCAACAAAAAATCTAATAAATTTTAAAACAAAAAAATTTATTAAAATAATCATTCAATTAAAAAACATCACATGCTGTGAAACTTCTGGTAGCATAGAATATTCTCTCCTGGGCTCTGTATAAAAGGCACACCACCTTACTGTAATTTTTCAACACAATATGAATACAAACAAATATTTCCGCATGGTATCAGAGCTATATATAGCAAAAGCTAGGACTAGCTGTCCACCATGTCTGAGCACTCTTCTTCTTCCCCCTCCCCTCCCTCTTCCTTATCTAATTTTTCTCACCTCATTTCTGTAAAACTCTCAGCTGAAATTACCTTCTTTGGAAGGCCAGGTCGTTCCCTATTTACGAGGACAACGTCTTTATAAATACATTGATGGAACCTATCCCTCCCCTTCTGCAAAACTGTCCGATGGCTCCTTAAATCCCGATTTTGAAGTCTAGGTCCAGCATGATCAATTTTGTCATGTCTGCGTTGATATCGTCTCTTTCTGAATCGATTATTGCTCAGGTCGTTGGGCGTGCGTCTGCACGTGAAGTCTGGCTTTCACTCGAGTCCACATATGCTTCAGCATCACAGGCACGGCTTATTTAGACTCAACTTCAACTGGCCTCATTGAAAAAGGGCACTGACCCCATTCAAGTGTATTTTTGACGTGCTAAAATACTCGCCGACACAATGGCAGCAGCTAGGCATCCTCTTTCTGAAATATTTGTTTGTATTCATATTGTGTGCCTTTTATACAGAGTACAAGAGAGAATATTCTATGCTAACAGAAATTGTACAGCAGGTGCCATGCACAGAGGCATGCATGTTACATGAGGGCACCATTACAACGGATGATCTGCTGAGGAAACTTTGGTAGGTGATGGTAGCGTTCTGGAAGATTCGCTTGAGTGCGTATGGGAGTCCGGTGTAACACCTGATAGGGACATTGTATTAGCTTGATCTGCATGGGCTGTACGGGCAGCATGTATAGCGTTAACAGGCCCCCTCAAGTCAAACTGTCTTAAGCGTAGATTTGAACATAAAAGGTGGAATCGCACAACAGACAATGGCTTAGCCAAGAGGTCTGCCAATTGATCTTTTCCAGATATAAATGACACTGATAGGGACGCTATATTAGCTTGAACTGCATGGGCTGTATGGGCAGCATGTATAGCGTTAACATCAGGCAATACCCCTTAGTACACTATTCCTCCCGCACCTCTTCCAATCTCCTCTTTAAAATCTTTTGTCGACTTCTTGAGCTCAACATAGGTAAATCTTCTAAATCTAGTGACAGCAACAAGGTGGCCTTTCTTCTCGGCACCAGAAGTTTGCTGGCCGGGTTGTACTCATGAGACGCCCCACCGAAAGCATAGTGATGATTTCAGGTCCTCCCACTGCATATGCAAACCAGAGGATGAATTTCACTATCTGATTTTCCCGGCTTCTTTTATACGTTCTGTCCAGTTGCACTGTACGCTGTACGTTTACTTGAGCACACTAGTGTGAAATCTTATACAGAATTTTCATAGGAGAAGAGATTGCTTTCAGGCAATCTCAAATAGAGGTCACCCTGGATATCCGAGGAATGATGTCCATTCCGCAATAGTGTCTTGGGGTGGCATTTTGAAGAAACATGCATGTTCCCGAGAGAAGCTGAATTGGAATGCTTTGCAATTGCACAGTTGCAAACATAAATTCTTACATTGATCCAGCGTGTAATTACGGAAGAACCCATAATCATAACCAAAGAATTCAACACGGGGTAACAGCAGAAAGCCAGACTCATTCTATTGCAAGAAAGACTAAAGTCGGGTTCACACCCGTAAGACCAATCCGTGACATTTTTCATCTTAATTAATCCTGGGAGGCAAGAACATTTCCTATTAGAACCAACAATATAGCTGTAACACCCGGACCTAGTCAAACCCGATTTTCTCTCCATTTGATTTTTAAAACTCCTCACCTCTACACGCCTCTTTCCGTTAGTCATAAGCATGCACGTATCGAATGTATTTATTCACTCCCTTGCACTTGCACGTCTCCTACGGATCTAAGGTTTTCTTTTTACGTTCAATCACCTTTATATATATATATATACATACTTTCTGCAAAACACCAAGTCGCAACACCATAACTCAGTTTCTTCACACCGTCCGAAAATCAGCCCAACGCCCCCACCACACACGTACGATCGCAGCATGCTTACACTACGGCTCAGCCTTCGTCAAACCCGTCCACCTACCCAGTATTGCACCTCCACTTAGCTACCGCCAGCCATCGCCCAGTTTTTGTCGTCCCGTAGCACCACCACCTCCACCTCACGGAAACCGCCTACCTAAGGCCTTGTGTACTGCTCTATAGCCCTCCCTCTACCGTCAATGACCATCACTGAAGCCAAAGCCCCACCGTGCACCATGCAGTCCCCCAGCCTCAGCCCAAAATGGAACCTAGTGTCACGTTCCTTGACGCCGCTAAACCAGACCACCCAGTTGCACCTTGGCCCCTCTCTCTACTGTAAACGAGCAACACCAATGTAGCGCCCCAGTCCCGGATGGGTCGGAGAGTTACTTCTTAACACTTAAAATCATATCTCATTGTACAAATGTAAACTCCAATTCCTCATTTACTCATATACCTCATTGTTTTAAACCATCTACTCCAAAATAAATAACTAAGATTACGAAGAAATCTCAAAATAAAAAGTCAACTTCCCAAAGTACTGAGTCAACAGAACGAAACTATTCCATAGAATTCTCCAATATCAAATACCCTCTTTGTATATATAATAGACTATGCCCACAAAGCCTTACCCATGCTTCCTATTCTTGAACCTCCGCTGAAGTATCCAAAATATCTGAAAAATATTATGGATATAAGGGGTGAGTTATCAACAACTCAGTAAGCAGAAATCATATGCTAGCGTGCAAACATGAGCATTTACAAAGTAGAGCATGCAGAACAAAATATTTCCCAGAGTTAACATGCAGAACAGAACATATTTTCAAAAGTAACAGAGCGATTGTTTTAAGACAAGTAAAACCCTTAGTGCTTTGGCATAACATAAACTGAGTATCATCATCAGATCAAAACAGAGCATCAAACAGAGCAGAGACCATGTTTCACCCCCGTGGTAGGGTTGTGCTAACCCCGGTGGCCAAACCAGGCAGAGACAGAGGTGAAATCTTTCCTTTATTCTTCTCGGAGCCCCGAGTGTGCACACAGGAAAGACCACAATAAAACCACTTTGTTTCCAAAGTGGGTGCACTCAGAGACAGAGAAGTTGGTACCAACCCAAACAGAGCAGAACATAACAGAGCAGAGCAAAGCAAAGCAGAGACAGAATCAGATACAAAAAACCAGTACACCATGCCAAAGGTTTTCAGATGTTATATCAAAATAATACAGAGTACCAAAACAGAATCAGAACAGTTTACACACGCTGAACACAAAAGCCAAAACAAATAAATGCACAACTTTTCATATTCTCAATATCACTCTTTTTCAGATTTCAGAAACCACATGACAGAATTTAGCTCATGTCTACACAATGCATGTCAGAATATATTGACGATGGAAAAACCCTAGAGAAAAGAGGGAGACGTGTGTGGGAGTGAAAGCTGAAAAATAGAGTCGTGAGTACGTGCAAGTCGTGGACGAAAGGAACACTACGGTGAAAAAGAAATATAGACGGAAAGAAAAAAAATTAAAATAAAATAAACATGCGGGGAGAAAAAATAAAATAAACAAAAATAAATAAATAACAAAATCAATAATTAATCAAAAAAAAGTTTGGTTGGATCCGGGTGTTACAACCAAAGCCCAAGCCCCACCGGACGCCACCATCCAACCAACCCCGCAAGCCCATACTCTGTTTTATCCATCCAAAAACAGAGCAAGTTCTTGCTCAAGTCCTCCACTGAGCTCCCCTCCGCCGGCCTATCACTCTCCCCATGCCCTCGATTTTTTTAGCCATGTTACACGACCGAAGCCACTGCACGCAACCCCGTCACCACCGCACGCCGTCATCTCTCTCTCTGCCTCCCTCGCTCTCCCTCCCGCTCATCTCTCTCTGCCTCTCTCGCTCTTGCCGCCGTACTCCCTCCCTAGCTCGACAGTTGCGCCACCACGTTATTCCAGCCCAGCCGTCACACAAGGCCCTAACTTCTCCTGGTGTAAGTCCCTGCTATCGCTACCTCGGTTATTTCTGTGTTTTTGTTTCCATTCACTGCTAGTTTTCTCTTAAGGAGTATATATATATATATATATATATATATGTAAATTGTTTTGATTTTATTATAAGTGTGTATATATATATATATATATATGTAAATTGTTAACCTAATTTTTTAGTACTATCACCGGTGTATGTTTCAGATGTATGTTTTCGGATGAGTGGTCTTTTGGGGTTTATCTTTAAATGGGTTTTGTCTTAAGACTCATAAAATATTATTTTTGTGTAAATAATATTTTAATAATATTGTTAACTAAAGGAAGTAAACCTATTTTTAAGAGAGGAGTTTTTTCATGATTTATAAGATTTTTAAAGTAGTCAAAGTATTCTATTAATTTATAATATGTTGGTGTTTTTGATATTTTAAATATTATTTTTTCATAATTATCTTAATACTTGTTCGATTCAATTTCTTATTCGGTACGAATTCGATTAAGTGGTTATTGATGATTTTAGAACATGATGGTATTTTAGGAATTATGAGAATTTTAGGTTTTGAGAATTTAAAATAGGTTCTTTTAGCATTTTAGGTTTAAATATCGAAATATGCGGTTATTTGGAAATTTACGAGAATTACGTGATTATTTTATAGGTGATGCTTAATTATTGTTCGACATTTTGAGGAAAATTCTGAAAAAGCTAAGAAGTCCAGGTCAGTAGGGTTCCTATGCTAGGTTTTATATGAATTATTGAGATTGAGGTTGACTTTCTGAAAACATTGCATATTTTGTGATAAAATGAGAACTTGGGAAAAACCAACCTCGGTCTCTTATATAAATTACTTATGAAATCTGTACGAAAAAAGAAAAATAATTTCTGACATGCACTGTGTAAACATGAGCTAAATTTTGTTATGCTGTTTCTGAAATCTGAAAAAGAGCAATATTGAGAATCTGAAAAATTGTGCATTGATTTAAAAAGATGCTCCGACATTTGTTTTTAATATGTGAGAAGGATCTGATTATGTTTTGGTACTCTGTTTTATTTTGATATGGCATCTGAAAACCTTTGACATAATGTACTGATTTTGTATTTGACTCTGTCTCTGCTCTGCTCTGTTATGCTCTACTCTGTTTGGGTTGGTACCAACTTCTCTGTCTCTGAGTGCACCCACTTTGAAAACAAAGTGATTTTATTGTGGTCTTTCCTGTTTGCACAGTTGGGGTTCCAAGAAGAATAAGGGAAATATTTCACCTTTGTCTATGCCCGATTTAGCCATCGGGGATAGCACAATCCTACCATGGGGGTGAAACATGGTCTCTGCTCTGTAAGATGGTCTATTTTGATGTGATAATGATGCTCAGGTTATGTTATGCCAAAGTACTCTTGTTTTACTTGTCTTAAAACCATCGCTCTGTTACTTTTGAAAACATATTTTGTTCTGCATATTGTACTTTGTAAATGCTCATGTTTACACGCTAACATATGTCCTCTGCTTACTGAGTTATTGATAACTCACCCCTTATCTCCAAATATCTTTCAGATGATTTTGAATAGTCCAGGTAAGGATCAGGATTATGGAGTATCTGTGAGATGATTATTTAAGTATAGTGGATTACTCATAGAAGATTTCTGAGAATTGGCAGATTTTAATAAGAGATTTTATAATATTCTAATGACTTTATATTTTGAAGTCTGTAAATATATTGATGAATTGTGAGTGTTGCTTTGTGAGCATAGTATATTAAATACAAAGAGGGTACTTGTTATTGGAGAATTTTTTTATTGAATAGTTTCTTCTTGCTTTGTTGACTTAGTACCTTGGGAAGTTGGCATTTTTTTTAGATTTCGTCGTATTGTTAGTTCTTTATTTTGAAGTAAATGGTATAAAGCAATGAGGTCTATGAGAAATTGAGGAATTTGAGTTTATATTTGTACAGTGAGATATTATTGTAAGTGTTAAGAGGTAACTCTCTGACCCATCCGGGACCGAGGCGTTACAGTTGGTATCAGAGACAGGTTTAAGATTCTGCATACTATAATAAGGATTTTGATGGAATTTGAGGTTTTAGATTCGGTTGGCTTATATTGTAGGCTGTAGGACACAACTTGGATATGATTTAAGGTTTAGATTTGGAAATTGATATAAGTTTGACCGAAAGCCAGGTTAGATGTTCTGCAGACTATAACATATGAGGTTTTGGATATTGTGGGTTTAGGATGTAACTTCTGATTTGAGGTTGTAGAAATTTAAGGACTAAGAGATGATGAAAGTTGTATTTAAGGTTTTAAAATCTGACAAGCTTTTGGAAATATGTTCTAGGAAATTTGAAGTCTTAAATTTTTTGAATTTTAAGAACCGATCTTCATGACATTTAAGGTTTTAGATCCAGTAGGCTTATTTGATGGAATGTAGAAAATGATTTTGATAATATTTATGGTTTAGATTTTATAGGTGTAAATAAGCTTGTTTAAATGCCAAGTTTGAGGTTCTGGAGACTATAAACATATGAGATTTGGATATCTATGGGTTGTAGGTAATAACGTTCCTTTTTGAAGTGTAGAGATGTGAGGACTATTGGGATGATGATGTGGATATAGAAGGTTTGAGATTCTGCATACTTTATTGGTTGAGTTTTGGAAACTTGAGGTTTTAAAGTTTGTAGAATTTAAGGAATGGCCTTCATGACACTTGAAGTCTTAGATCAGTTAGGCTTATTTACATATTATAGAAAAGAATCCTTACAGGATTTGAGGTTTAGATTTTCTTAAGGTGTATGTAAGCTTAATTAAAAGCTAGGTTTGAGGTTATATAGATATTTGGGGTATGAAGTTGTGGATTTTGGTAAAATTTAGGGAATAATTTCATATTTGATATCTAGAAGTCTACAAGTTGCAAGGGACGATTATTTTGATATTTAAAGTCTTACAATCGGAAGGCGTTAGTGATTGTGATCTTCGAAATTTGAGGTTTTAGAATTGCCGAATGTTTCGAATTGAATTCATGACTTTTGAGGTTTAGATTATAAGGAGCATACATGAGTTTAAAGCGATGTCAAGTTGGTGATTATTGATAGTAAGAAGGGTTATTTGAGTTGGTTAAAGATATGGTTAGGATTTGAAAAAAAAAAAAAAATCTTGAATTTGTTTTAAATATTTATTTAGCATATATATTTTTATCGATACCGATATTTTGTTTTCTGTTTTAGAACATTTAACCAAGTTTAAGCTTACGGGATACCGCCTCGTCATCGAGTTTGAAATCTTGAGAACTTTGGAATTTAGAAATTTTGCATACTTTAAAGAATGATTTTGATGAGATTTAAGGTCGTAGAATTTTGTGGGCTCCAGGATATGATTTTTGATGATATGTAAGGTTTTAGCACTTGCGAACCTATGGAATGAGTTCTACAAAATTTGAGGTTTTGGATTTTGCATATTTTTTATAAGGAAATGATTTTTATGACATTTGAGATTTTAATTCCGGTAGGCGTATTCTATGGACTGTAGGAAATAATTCTGACAGGTTTTAAGGTTTAGATTTTTGGTTGACTTCGTGGAATGAATTTTGATTAGGAACTGGAGGTTTAAACTTGTGATATCAATGTATTAGAGGCTACATACATGTTAGGTGATTTTGCAAAAATTAAATGTAACGAAAAAAAAAAAGTGTATGGACTGGTTAAATGTGGAGGTTAGTTCCTTTCAGATGTACTTGATTTGAGATACAATGTGTTTAGGACTACAAGTGGTTAGAGTGCGCAGCGGAAGCGTGGCTTTGGTGACATGATAATTTGAGAGTCTATTTCGATGTTTGTAAATGGTTCATAGATTATGTGGAGAGTCCAAAATTATTTTAGGTTTTTAATTATATTATTGAGGTGGGGGATTTGAAATCTATATTAGGTGGGGGATTTGAAATTTATTATTTGGTCGTTAACCGCATGATTGAGGTTTATATTTTAGACTTGAAATGGCAGTGTGCGCGAACGTGTATGGCTAGGGAAAATATGGGAGAATACAATCGACAACATTGGAGGGTTAGAATTTGGAATATTAGGTTCGACAATTTTGGAATATTAATTAGGTTCGACAATATGATTGACGTTTGGTGTAGGCATAAAATGGTTGTAGCGGATAAATATTTAGGCTTTGCTTTTGGTACTAGCAAATTTCGAGGACGAAATTTTTTTAAGGGTCAGAGAATGTAATACCCGGACCTAGTCAAGCCTGATTTTCTCTCCATTTGATTTTTAAAACTCCCAACCTCTACACACCTCTTTCTGTTAGTCATAAGCATGCACGTATCTAATGTATTTGTTCACTCCCATGCACTTGCACATCTCCTACGGCTCTAGGGTTTTCTTTTTACGTTCAATCACCTTTATATATATATATATATACATACTTTCTGCAAAACACCAAGTCGCAGCACCATAACTCAGTTTCTTCACACCGTCCGAAAATTAGCCCAACACCTCCACCAGGCACGTTCGATCATAGCAAGCTTACACTATGGCTCAACCTCCATCAAACCCGTCCACCAACATAGTACTGCACCTCCACTTAGCTACTGCCAGCGACTGCCCAATTTTTGTTGTCCCGTAGCACCACCACCTCCACCTCACGGAAATCGCCTACCTAAGGCCTAGTGTACTGCTTTATAGCCCTCCCTCTACCATCAATGAGCATCACCGAAGCCAAAGCCCCATTGTGCACCATGCAGTCCCCCAGCCTCAGCCCAAAACGGAACCTAGTGACACGTTCTTTGACGTCGCTAAACCAGACCACCCAGTTGCACCGTGGCCCCTCTCTCCACCATAAGCGAGCAACACCAAAGCCGAAGCCCCACCGGACGCCACCATCCAACCAACCTTGCAAGCCCATGCTCTTTTTTATCCACCTAAAAATAGAGCAAGTTCTTGCTCAAGTCCTCCACTGAGCTCTCCCCTCCGCTGGCCTATCACTCTCCCCGTGCCCTTGGTTTTTCTAGCCATGTTACATGTCGGAAGCCACTACACGTGACCCCGTCGCCACTACACGTGACCCCGTCGCCACCGCACGCCGTTATCTCTCTCTGCCTCGCTCGCTCGCTCTCCCTCCCTCTCATCTCTCTCTGCCTCTCTCGCTCTCGCCGCCCAGCGTAGGCAGCTTTGCTGCCGCACTCCCCCTAGCTCGACAGTCGCGCCACCACGTTATTCCAGCCCAGCCGTCGCATGTGGCCCTAACTTCTCCTGGTGTAAGTCCCCGCCGCCGCTACCTAGGTTATTTCTATGTTTTTGTTTCCGTTCACTGCTACTTTCCTCTTAAGGAGTGTATGTATATATATATGTAAATTGTTTTGATTTTATTATAAGTGTGTGTGTGTATATATATATATATATGTAAATTGTTAACCTAATTTTTTAGTACTATTACCGGTGTATGTTTCAAATGTATGTTTTCAGATGAGTGGTCATTTGGGGTTTATCTTTAAATGGGTTTTGTCTTAAAACTCATAAAATATTTTTTTTGTGTAAATAATATTTTAATAATATTGTTAACTAAAGGAAGTAAACCCATTTTTAAGAGAGGAGTTTTTTCATGATGTATTTTATAAGATTTTTGAAGCAGTCAAAGTATTCTATTAGTTTATAATATGTTGGTGCTTTAGATATTTCGAATAATATTTTTCGTAATTATCTTAATACTGGTTCGATTAAATTTCTTATTCGGTACGAATTCAACTGTTGTTGTATGCGGACCTTCCAGCTTGCCAGCTCACGAGCCACGGGTTAGGCCAGTAAACTCTAGAAACCTCAAGACCGTCATGAAGAAGGAGGAGAAGGTTATCGTTATCAAATGGAGCTTGTAAAAACCAGAGGAATAGTTTTCTGGCTTCTGGAAGAGACGAGCCTTGTGCTTCTAGTGAGTAGTTCTTGGGGAAGAAGGGTGTCTGTTGGGAAATTAAAGCTTTCCCATAATGTTACACGCCGATCTAGCAAGGAAAAGAACCATACACGGAAGTGTGAGTTACGGGAATTGGGAGTTAGAATGTCGGCAGCAGGGAGTATTCCAAAAGCTATCTTTCTTAGTTATGAGGTGGGCTTGCGTGGGCTTGATGAAGCTATCCTTGTTTGAGAAGAAAAGTAGAGATGGTGGGCTTCGGATGAACCAAGAGCCCGGTCCTTATTTTACTTATAGCATTTTATTTCTTTTAAGTCTGTAACCGAACCATCTAAGGGTAATCTTGTGTTTACACATTACTAGTATATCTCGCGTAGCAACGGCCTAAGGAAGCATCCAGAATCTGTTATTCAATTTGTTAGTTTGTTCATCTATGGAGGAGCTCCCCTCGAAGAGAGTATTATCTTTTCTTATGGAATACATATGAATTTCTCATCAGATTGTTTGCACTCTATTATTTTCCTATTTGATCTATTACAAGTGGTATCTAGAGCTCCTTTCCTGCCTTGTTACAATGCCTGAACACACACGCATGAAAGATCTGCAAGAAGGATTGGATGCTCAGTGGAAAGCTACGGAGCAGCACATCAAGAGCACTGATAGCCAATTCAGTACAATCGGCGTAGAGATGTTGGCTATGCGAAGACAGATGGAATCCATGATGAGTCAGTTCTCCATGATAGTTGCAGACCTGCATGGTGTAAAAACATCGCTGTCAGGAGGTTCTTCTAGTCACCAAGAACACAATGACCACCAGGAAAATAGAGACTCACTAGTATTTCACAATATGGACATCCAGCCAAGACCCATCCGTTTGGATTTTCCAGTGTTTCACGGTGAGAACCCCCATGGATGGCTATTTAAGGTGAATCATTTTTTTACCTATCATAATATTCCTCAAAATAAACTGCGTTTGGTATCTTTACACATGGAAGGGAAAGCCCTAGTTTGGTTTCAGGACTTGGAACAATCTGGGGGGATAAATAGTTGGGAGGCTTTTGTTTGGGCATTACTAATCAGATTTGGCCCAACAACTTATGACGATCCAATGGAACAATTGGCTAAGTTGAGACAAAAGGGTAGTGTTGAAGAGTATAAAGCTGAGTTTGAAGCCTTATCCCACAGACTGCATGGGTTATCTGAGAATTACAAGTTTAGTTGCTTTCTCAGTGGCCTTAGGGATGATATAAGGTTCACTGTCAAGATGTTCAGTCCTAATAATTTACTCACAGCTTATGGACTTGCTAAACTCCAGGAGGAAAAGTCTTCAATCCATAAAAAAATCCCATACCGAAAACCAACCTACAACACAACCAACCAAACCCATGAACCAAATTTTCCTAAATTTTCCCAACAGCCTCAAGCCACAAATAACCTACAAAACCATCCTAAAGCCATAGTCTCAGTCCATAAAATCAGCCAACAAGAAATGAAGGAGCGTAGGGCTAAGGGCCTATGCTATTCTTGTGATTCCAAGTGGGCCCCAGGTCACAAATGTTTCAGTCCAAAGCTATAGTTAATTGAAGAGATAGAGGAAAATTATGAAGTTCTTGACATTGATAGTAGCAAGGCAATAGACCAGCTGGACACACAACATTTTCCAGTTTCTGATGAAGCCCTAGAAATTACTTTACACGCTATCATTGGGTCTTTGAACCCTAAAACCATGCGTGTGGTGGGTAGAATTGGCAACCAACCAGTCACAATCCTAATAGACTCCGGAAGTACTCACAACTTCCTAGACCCTTCCATACTGCCCAAACTCTCCCTACATGTAGTAACATATGACAAAATTAAGGTGAAAATTGCAAATGGAGATAAAGTCCAAAGTGAGGGCACACTTAAAGATGTAACACTGGTTGTCCAAAACATGAAATTCTCTATTGACATGTACATACTAGTGCTGGCAGGGTGCGATGTTGTGCTTGGCGTTCAATGGTTACAAGGGCTAGTGTCAATTTTATGGAACTTCCATAACCTCACCATGCAGTTCACTCATCAGAACTCTTTGGTTGTCTTAAAGGGGTTGCGGAGCAGCACTTTAATGCAAGACAGGGCATTTAATAGGGCCACGACTCTAGAAAAGAAAGGGGTACTACTGCAGCTCATTGAACAAGTTTCTCCAACCCAAACACCTACCATTATTCCCAGACCTATACAGAACCTACTGGACCTATACCCTGACATCTTTTCCCTTCCCTTTGGCCTACCTCCAACAAATCTCATGACCACAATATCACATTACAACCTAGTACTCAACCCATTTCTGTGAGACCCTATCGCTACCCCTATTTTCAGAAAGATGAAATTGAAAAAATCATACAATAGTTGCTGCAATCAGGGGTTATAAGACCTAGTCAAAGCCCTTATTCTTCACCTGTTTTGTTGGTAAGGAAAGCAGATGGTACATGGCGTCTATGTGTTGATTATCGTGCCCTAAACCATGTTACTTTGAAGGATGAGTACCCAATTCCAGTGGTGGAAGAATTAATGGATGAATTACATGGGGCCAAAGTGTTTTCTAAACTCGATCTACGGTCGGGATATCATCAAATTAGGGTGAAACCTGAAGACATCCCTAAAATGGCATTCCGTACACACGAGGGGCACTATGAATTTTTGGTCATACCATTTGGCTTGACCAATGCACTATCTACCTTCCAAAGCTTGATGAACCAGGCTTTTAAGCCTCACTTACGAAAATTTATTTTGGTTCTTTTTATGATATTTTGATCTATAGCAGGGATGAGGAAGCCCACTTACACTACCTACATCTGACTTTTGCTATCCTAAGGGACAATCAGCTCTATGCAAAGCTCAGCAAATGTGATTTTGGCTGCCCAGAAATTGCGTACTTGGGCCATTTAATTTCTAGCCAAGGAGTACAGGCAGATCCTGAGAAGATAAAGGTTATGTTGAGCTGGCCACAGCCCAAATCTCTTAAAGCCTTACGAGGTTTTCTAGGCCTTACAGGGTACTATCGGAGATTTGTGAGAGGCTATGGAGCTATAGCAGCACCACTAACTAGCTTGTTAAAGAAAGACAGCTTTACTTGGGATGAAGACGCACAAGCAGCTTTTGACAAGCTCAAAACAGCCATGACTGAACCCCCAGTCTTAGTACTGCCTAATTTTCAAAAACACTTTGTCATTGAGTGTGACGCATCGGGTGAGGCCATTGGGGGTAGTACTTATGCAAGAAGGGAGACCCCTCGCATGTTTTAGTCAGGCTTTGAAAGGGCGAGCCCGACGACTCTCAACATATGAAAAAGAATTTCTGGCCTTAGTTTATGCAGTTCAAAAATGGCGCCATTACCCTTTGGGCCAGCCATTTGTTGTCAGAACGGATCACCAAAGTTTGAAGTTTTTGCTTGACCAAAGAGTTGGGACTGTTATGCAGCAGAAATGGATTGCTAAACTGATGGGGTATGACTTCGTGGTAGAATACAAACAAGGTAAAGAGAACCTGGTGGCTGATGCATTATCTAGGCAAGCGAGGGATTCCGAGGTGACTTTGGCTCTTATTTCTGTCCCCAATTGGGACTGGATGACTGAAATAAAGAGTATATGCTAATGATGACAGAATCCGTGTTCTATAGGAGAAGCACCAACGAGGACAACTACAGGCCCCTTATACAGTGAAGAATGACATATTGTTTTATAAGGGCAAAGTTTATATCCTTGCCATTTCCCCTTTCATACATAAGTTGCTAGATTTATTGCATGGAAGTCTGTTAGGGGGTCACTTGGGCTTTGAAAAAACCCTATACCGAGTTAAAAAGGATTTTTATTGGCCTCGCCAGAAAATGGATGTGAGAAATTTTTTAAATGCGTGTGACATTTGCCAAACTATCCAAGTGGATAACACTCCCCAGTGGTCTCCTACAACCTCTCCCAATTCCCTCAACACCATGGACTGACATTACCATGGACTTCGTTGAAGGTTTGCCCAACTCAGGTGGTTTCAATGCCTTATGGGTAGTAGTAGACAGGTTCACAAAATACTCCCATTTCATATCCATTTCACACCCATACACTGCCAAGACTATTGCCCATCTCTTCCTCAAACACATTTTTAAACTTCATGGGATGCCCAATTCTATCACCTCAGATTGGGATCCAACCTTCACTAGCAGGTTTCGGCAAGAACTCCTATCCTTTCAGGGGGTTACATTGGCCTTCAGCACAGCTTACCATCCATAAACAGATGGAGAAACCGAAGCTGTTAACAAGTGGGTGAAAAATTATCTAAGATCCTATGTCTCTGATCGACCTAAGGAATGGTCTAAATGGGTGGCTTTGGCAGAATGGTGTTATAACTCGAGCCAACATGCTTCGAGTAAAATAACACCCTTCCAGGCTCTGTATGGTTACACACCTCCTAGACTAAGAAGTTACATTGCAGGAACAGTGAGGTTAGAAGAAGTGGAAACTACCTTGCGTGAAAGAGATCTACTTTGGACCCTATTGAAACGAAACTTACTCAGATCACAAGAGAGAATGAAATGGTATGTTGATAAGGACATAAAGGAACAAGAATTTCACGTTGGAGATTGGGTTTACCTAAAACTCCAACCGTACCGGCAGTCATCACTTCGCCACCATCAAAATTTGAAACTTTCACAACTTTTTTATGGTCCTTTCTAGGTAACATAGAAGATAGGCGAGGTGGCTTACCATATTCAACTTCCCCCTTCAGCTTAGCTCCATGATGTTTTCCACGTATCCCAACTGAAAAAGAAACTCGGTTCCTAGGTCAGTATCATCCCCACCATCCCACCCACTGATAAAAATGGCATCTTGAAACCAGAACCGGAAGAAATACTTAACAGAAGATTGAGGAAAGTTCGAAATTTACCCGTCGTTGAGCTCCTAGTTCACTGGAATGGTCAATCTCACGAGGAGGCTTCTTGGGAATGTTATACGCAGCTCTGCATGGATTACCCACACCTTGTGGGCAAGGTGTTTTGATGGGGAGGAGATTTGTTACACGCCGATCTAGCAAGGAGAAGAACCAGACACATAAGTGTGAGTTATGGGAATTGGGAGTTAGAGTGTCGACAGCAAGGAGTATTCCAGAAGCTATCTTTCTTAGTTATGAGATGGGCTTGCGTGGGCTGAAGTAAGAGCATGGGCTTGATGAAGCTATCCTTGTTTGAGAAGAAAAGTAGAGATGGTGGGCTTCGGATGAACCAAGAGCCCGGTAAGGGTAATCTTGTCTTTACACATTACTAGTATATCTCGCGTAGCAACGGCCTAAGGAAACATCTAGAACCTGTTATTCAATTTGTTAGTTTGTTTATCTATGGAGGAGCTCCCCTTGAAGAGAGCATTATCTTTTCTTATGGAATACATATGAATTTCTCATCAGATTGTTTGTACTCTATTATTTTCATATTTGATTTATTACACATAAAGTAACACCTTCCATGTTCTGTAGATAAAGATTACTGCTGTTGTCGAGAGATAAGTTTATTGAGGAGAGTGACTGAGTGTTTGTTGCCCAAACTGTGAACTTTCTAGCATCGGTTAAGATAAGATTTCCATTTTTGAGGAGGAGAGCTTGGAGCTCCTTCCATTAACTGGCTAATCACAGTTTGCCATCATGATTACAATCTAGTTCTTGCCACGGGATGCCTTATCGAACCATATGGCATACAATAGGCATTATCACCCACCGAATCAAAGGTAGCAGAGAAAACTTCATTAGTTGATATTAGAACATCTTTCGATTTCTCAATTGAGAGGAATTTGCCTTCATGAATGGAATCCATACTTGAAGATGAGAACGGGAGAGAAAATGACAAAGTCAATAGATCGAAGGAACATAATTGGCGAACCCATGGTATCCAAACCTTGGCAACTACTGCTCATTACAACAAAAAAGAGCTATTGAGACGATTTTTGTTTGGAACGAAATGAAGATCGATCTAAAAAATGAGATGTAGTGATTAATTTCAATTTTCGTTCCGAAAAAATGACGGAAAGTGTTTACTGATCAAACACATTCGAATGGTATATTTTGGGATGAAAATTTTTGTCCATAATAAGTAACCGTTCGAATACCTAGAAAGAATGTTCGAATGAAATAAAATAAACATTCGAATGGAAATTATATATAATCGAACGATAATTTGACACGTAAAGTGAAAGAATTTTGCAGGACATTGACTGTTCAAATAGCATACAAAAACGTTCAAACTCTAAGGTTAAACAATGTTCGAACATATATTATTTATGATTGAATAGTAAATTGGCAGGTTAAGTTAATAAGTTAATCAATGTTCGAACGGTGGTTTGAGGAATACTTCTTTACATATTTTTAAATTATTTTCCATTATTTTATTATTTTAATTTTATTTTATTCTTGTTAAACTAATTGAATTCTTTTACTTATCATCCATGCACCATATACTTGTTAAAGGAAAAATTAAAAAATAAAATAAAATTGGTGAAGTGTGTGGTGTGTATTAGGGATGATAAGTAGAATTATTCTTATATTAACTAATAATTTATCAATTAAATAATAGGAATAATATAAATCAATAATTAATATAGAAAGGACAAAAAATATAATTCATAATTAAATCAAATTTACAAAACATCAGATATTTTTCATATCAGAAACAAAAAAATATAAATAAAGATAGAAACTACTATGATCCCAACTGTAACGCTCCGTCCTCGAGGGTCCGGAGAGTTAACTCGTACCACCTAAAAATCATTTTCCATCCACATAGTACATACTCTGATTTTTCTCTATCACACAAAATACTAATTAATTCACATCAAATACTCCAGTATAATTATTCTAAGACAATACAAATATTTAATATAAACATCAACCTCCCAATAAATCACATCATTAGAGCACAACAAGCTTACTGAATAAAAATCCATAATACTCATATAAACCTTCTATGCTTAAACCATCATTCTTAACTCCTTTCACCCATGCTCCATATTCTTGATCCTCAACTGGAACATTCAAATCATGTAAGACCCTGTCCTCGAGGGTCCGGAGAGTTAACTCATGTTACCTGATAATCAACTCTAACACTGCTAATATATTTCCAAAAGCTCTAAATCAAACGTAAACACTTCAAATTTAAAATAATCACACAAACTCATATATCAAATCCTCAATACAGTAACCCCAAAAATATCAACTTCTCTACATGTCACTTAAACTCACATTTCAACAATATAATTAACAAAAAATGACCAATACTCATCGAGAACTTTCTATTCTTAATTCACTATTCTTAAGTCATTTCACTCAATGCTTCATAGTCTTGATCCTCAGTTGAAAATTCCAAAATCATCTGAAAATACTGAGAAGATAAAGGGGGTGAATTATCAACATCTCAGTAAGCAGAAAACATATACTAGTGTGTAAACATGAGCATTTATCAAAATTCAGATTGCTGAAGAAAATATTTTTCCTTTCAGAATGCAAAATCAGAACATGTTATAAAAAATATCAGAGTGAAAGCTTCAGAAAATATTCTTATTCAAAGTCTTTTGGCATAGCATAACTAACCACCATCATACCAGAACATCATCACATCAGAGGCCATGTTTAACCCTCGTGGTAGGGTTGTACAAATCCCAGTAGCTAACCGAGTAAAAACAGAATGTGAATCTTCCCCTCATTTATTCTCGTAGCCCCGAGTGTGCACACTGGAAAGACCACCAGAAAAACCACTTTGTTTAGTAGGTGCACCAGAAACAGAACAATTGGTACCAACCCAAACAGAAGCCACTATTAGCACCCGTGGTAGGTCAAATAGATCACCATCCACAAACCAAATCCCTATTTAGAATGTCATGCCAAAAGTTTCAGAAATCACATCATATCAGAGTACAGAACATCTTCAGAACATAATAGAATCAGATCACAAAACATAATTTTATGCACAAACTTTCATATTCCCTCTCTTTTGCATAGTTCAGAAGCAAAATGCACAATAGCTCATGTCTACACCAATCATGCCAGAAAATACTTTATTCTTAAACAGAATCTCATGAGTAATGCAGAACAAATAACTGAGTTAGTTCAAATCTCTTTTCATAACAAAAAATGCATATTTTCAAAAATCAAACTCAGCCTATTTTATTTTTACGCAAATCTAGCATAGGAACCCCGCTTACCTGGACGACTTAGCTTTTCAGAATTTTCCTAAAAAATGTCAAGTCGACTATAAATCCACCTATAAAAATAATCACGTAATTTTCGTAAGTTTTCAATCAATCACGTATTTCGATATTTAAGCCTAAGCTTCTAAAATAACCTATTTTAATTCCTTAAAACTTAAAACCCTTATAATCCCAAAATGTATCAGCACTTTCTAAAATCATCAATATCTACCATAACCAACGTCAAACTTAAAACACCAATATTTAAACGTGAAACAACCAACAAATCTCATAGCATAAACCAATCACACAAACAACTCCACCATCCTATCCAACCGACCCCCTTACTCCTCGGACTCAGTCCGGCACAACCAACCAATTCATAGTAACTATGAGTTAGTGCAAATATACATTTAAATTTCAAAAATTCTTTCAAAAAATACTTACAATGCTATAATATAATGTTTGAAAGATCACGGAGGTGCTAGAAGTGGCGACACAACAATGGAATAGTGCAAAATGCACTAGGCCGTGGATGTCACAATGCCACTTTTGAACAAGGACAAACTAAGACTTGAGATTACTAGGGAAGAACTTAGGGATGTTAGTGAAGCTAATGGTGGTGGTGGTTGGCCGTGGGTGGCAGCGTGGGAGGTGTTTGGAGGCCAAAATGCTCAAAACGAAAATGTGGATGGTGGAACTTCGCCGATGGCGGATCGGAGCTGGGGATGAGTGGTTTAGGTTACTGGGAGATTAAGGAAGATGTGGTGAAGAGATGGTGGCTGGAGGTGGCGCGACGGCGGCACAAGAACGCACGGAATGCCGCGGCTTGAGGCCGTTTGCGGAGGCTAACGACAGTGCGAAAGGGGCTGGAAATTGGAGGTGAGGTCGCGGGCCAGAGGGGCGAAGACGACCACGTCGGCGCACAGCGGCACTGGGTGGAGGACGATGCATGAAACAAAGTGCTTGTATCCCACTGCAAAAATACTTTGGAATAACATAACTGAACATCTTCATCTTATCATATCATATCATGTCATATCGTATTGTATCGTATTATATCATATACCATGTTTAACCCCCGTGGTAGGGTTGTGCTATCCTCGGTGGCCAAACCAAGTAGTATCATGTTGTGAAACTTCCCTTTTTTTAATCTCGGATCCCCGAGTGTGCACACAGGAAAGAACACATGTAAGACCACTTTGTTTCCAAAGTGGGTGCACTCATATCATATCATATCATGTTGGTACCAAACATATCACATGAACCAGTATCATCATATCAGAATCATATTCAAAATCAGAATAAAAATAGATAAGTATGCCAAATGTTTTTCATATCCATATCATATCAAACCACGTGTTGAATATATTCATGTCATTTCATTTTAATCAGAAACAAACCAAATCATTTTTTTATATCATATGTACAAAAATTTACCGATATCGTATTCGCTCTTTTGCACTTTTCAGAAACATGTCAAATATTGTTCATGTCTACACAGTTCATGTCAAAAGCATTTCTTTTCTCTTTCATACGTATCTCATGAGTGAATGCAAAACATATATTGAGGTTGTTTTTTTTTCACCTTTTCTTTTTAAAATAACATGCACATTTTTACAAACCAACCTCAGTTCATTTCTTTTTACGCAAATTTAGTATAGGAATCTCGCTTACTTGGACTTCTTAGCTTTTCAAAAACTTCCTCAACAATGCCGAGCGAAATTAATCGTCACCTATATGATAATTACAAAAATTTCCAATCAATCTCATATTTCGATATTCAAGCCTAAACTTCTAAAATAACCTATTTTAAATTCCTCAAACCCAAAATTCTTATTATTCCTTAAATACCAACATCACTTTCCAAACTCATGAATATCCAACTTAATAACTCCGACTAAAACATTAAATTCTAACTTATTTACGATTGAGATGTTACAATAATTTATAATACTAAATAACATAACTATATCAAAATCATTATAAGTAGAAAATCATACTTTTGTTTATATAATAAAAAAATATTCTTTTAAAAGGATTTAAAAATAAGATTTTATACTTACTGATCATTCCAAAAATTTATCAGTATTTCTTTAATAACCATTTCGATAAAAAAATAGCAGTCTCTTGAAAATACTAACTTAACAAAATAAACCCACATGTGCCTAAGTCTAAACATAAAAATCACATGCTACCCACGTTTCAATTGGAAAAGTACAAACTTAGTTGATGCTTTAAACAAAAAGGGCAAAAGGGTAATAACACCCTTCATCTACCAATTACTCGAGACACACATAGTTCCCATTTTAAGTAACTACTATCAATAATAAAACTACAAACCAGAAGAGGCAAAATGTGAGTGACGACATGGACATACCCACGAAAAAACATCAAGGCAACGGCACCGTGGGAGCGCGATGGACGTTGGACTGAGGTGGTGGTGACTTTTCAACAGTGTCGCATAGGGAGAGAGAGAGAGAGAGAGAGAGAGTGTGTGTGTGTGTGTGTGTGTGCTGGAAATGAGGGAGAGGGTACTAAAGATGGAGGAAGGACAGCTAAAGGAGGGAAATACGGCGAGGGAGGTTGGTGGCTTACCGAGAGGTTGAGGTGGCCCGTTGCGGACTGGGGAGTGATGGGACGACGGCAAGCGCCATGGGTTAGTGCAGTGGTTCGGTGGTAGGTCCTTTGTTTCGGGTGGCTAAAATAGGGGAGCTTCGTGGCTTGCAATGGAGGCTATGAGAGGCATTGGGTGGTGGCTTTGAGTGGCTGAACACAGTGGTGAGGTCTGGACCGAGGTTCACAAGGGGTGGACGAACTATGCGACAGCAACGTGTGGGGGCAGTGGGTCACCCGAATCACCCTCTGTTTTTTTTTTTTTTTTTTGTGAAAAAAGAAAAAAATACAATCGTGGGTGATGGCGGTTGTGGTTGACAACAATGTTCCTTGCTAGTGCAGTGAAGTTGAGCTCTCGGTTGACCCTTATGTAAAGAGGAGGACGAACGGCACATGAACTAGGGTTGAGGATGTTTAACAAACATATATAGAAGGTATAAATAGTAAAGAGATAAAAACCTAGAGGAAGAGGATGAAAGGGTATGCATGAAAATGGAAAGAGGGCTCGAAACCATGCAATGTGTTCTGGAAACGCTTCCACGGGCTTGAGCTTGGCTGTGGGTTGGGTCTTATACCAACTGTCTGTACACATCCACGACTGCAGCTAAGCGTATCTCTATTTGTGTCAGTTGAGTAGTGATCGTGACCTGAGTCGTAGTAATCTCTGTACGTAACTTAGAGATGCTAGCATTAATCTCTGTATGCAAGTCAGACATGCCAGTACGAACTTCCGTACACACTACATCGATCACCGTTGATGTACAAACCTCAGTATGTTAGCCATGTCCTCGCGAGTAGATGTGCATGATGTCTCGACCTACATGGATGCCTCACTAGCTGATACTCCAAGATCTCCCGGCTGTGCATCTCTTTGATCTCGTACATTGTGATAGGGACGTGCTGTTGATTAGTCCCATTGGCTCCTGTTTATGCTCGACAACATCTAGCACAACCCTGACATATAGTAGAAATCGGGCGATCATGATTATGAATGGCAATATATAAGTTGTAATGTATCGGACTTCTGATCGAATCCTATTGAATAAATACCCCACGAGGTCGATAGGAATGCCATGAGCGACGTGTATCATAAATTTCGCCCGATCCATACCAACCTTTGTCTTGTGATAACAAGGGTCAATTTTTTTGGCGATTATCAGATTCATGATATTGAAGGAAGAAGATAGATGTGCCTGCTTAATGCTCTTCGTCCCATCATACAAAGGAGCATCTGGATCAACAACTAAGTCTCGAGCTCATCTATATAATCTTATCACTCGTCCTGAGCCATTTCCGCATCACCCAAAGGATTAGACTCTCTAGGCCACGTTCGGATAGGCATCGTGCAATCTAGGAATAGTGAGAAATTTAGCATGTCCGTCTGTTGAAAATATTACTGGAGCTCCTCAGACAGAGATCGTGTATGCCCTTTCGTCATCTGGAACTCAGCAACGATGTCAATATAAGACATGAGTCTCACATGCTTCTTCCCTTTGATCTAGGATTGGTGCCCAACCACGATTGTTGAAGACTGATTATAGGGAATGACCCTCCTGGATAAGAGTCACCAAGTCAGAAATGTTCACCTGTTGCTTTAGTAAAACAATCCTCTCTTGAATTGTTTCGATGGAAGGTTCGCCTGGCCACACACGCTTACGTCCCCTATATGACATTATTATCAATTAGAGATTTAAAAAATAAAATATATATGCAACATTAGTGATAAAATGTAACAAATAAATATTCATAAAATTATATACTAATAGTAATTTAATAAATTAATTAGTGCGGGAACAACAAAATGTGATAAAAATAAATTAATAAGTTAATATAAATTAATTGGTTCAGACTGTTCGAATGGGTTTGAAAGGATACAATAGTGTTTGAACGGTAACCATCGTGTTTGGTTCAGATCGATCGAACGGATACAATAGTGTTCGAATCCTAACCATCGTGTGTGGTTCATATCGTTCGAACACAACATAATAGTGTTCAAACGGTATCTGAATTGAACTCAGCGACCATGAAAATCCATGGAATCCATCGGTTCTTCAACAAATTACATGTAGAGCTTCATTTCTAAATATCCTACGGTGGATTCTAGGCCACCTACGGTGCCTATTGATGGAAAAATACAACTTTCCTAATTCAAACAAATAATACAACAAAACAATAAAAATAAACGGTAAAAACACTCTTGAGGAGTGTACTAGTAGTTGAGAGGAAGGTGCTTCGACGTGGGTAGTGATTACGGTGGCGACAGCAGCGTGAAGGGTGTTCGAACGTTAGAGAACTATATTATTTACCGTTTGAATGGTATTTGTTTCAAATTTACTAAATATCTATATGATTTAATATACTATAGTATATTATAATTAGTATCTGTTAATTAAAATATATATAGTAAATATAATTAGAATATAATTAAAATATCTTATAGTATAATATAGTAAATATCAATATTAGTATATATAATTTGTATATGCTAATTAAAATATATATAGTATATTATCATATATATAGTATAGGATATTAGTATATAGGACTATATATATTAGTATATGCTAATTAGTATATGTTAATTATAATATAGTATATTATCATATAATATTGTTGTATATACTAAATGATAAATATACTATATTATAATTATTATAATATCATATAATATATACCATAGTATAATATATGATAAATACACAATATAATATATACCATGGTATAATATAATATAATATACCATACTATAGTTTTTTTTTTTTTTTATAGAATATAGTTTAAATAAATTAATCTATATCTGTGAATAGTAGTGATTACTGCTAAGTAGTATATGCTAATTATAATATAGTATATTATCATATAATATTGTTGTATATACTATATGATAAATATACTATATTATAATTATTATAATATCATAATATATACCATAGTATAATATATGATAAATACATTATATAATATATTCCATGGTATAATATAATATACCATACTATAGTTTTTCTTTGATAGAATATAGTTTAAATAAATTAATCTATATCTGTAAGTAGTAGTGATTACATAATAATTAGATGATACTATATATATGATACTACATACATGATAATATATATTATTAATATATATGATAGTAGATATTCCTTTATACTTTACTAAACTATAATATATATGATACTACATATATGATACTATATATATAATAGTATATATTACTACATATATGATAGTATATATTACTAATATATATGTTACTATATATTCCTTTTTACTTTACTATACTATAATATATATGATACTACATAATAATTAGATGATGCTATATATATTAACCTATAGTACAATATATATGTCTATATTATATTATAAATATAACAAAACATTTAGTATTGAACGTACTGTTTGAAGGTATATTAGTGATTGAACGTTTTAGCCATGAAGAAAAACGTACGAACGGTTTCTAGGGTTTTTGGTGCCTTCTTAATTAGTGGCGGGAATGTATCCTGCGAATCAATGAGCTGTGGAATAGCGAACACTTGCCGAAAAAGTGTGAAGCAGGAAACATGCGCACTGAAATATTTTCACGTTCAATTGCCAAATATTGTCGTTTGAATGCTAAATAAAAAGTTTAAACCCTTCCAACTGCCTTCGGTCTCTCATTTTCTCTCTTCTCCTTCAAATTTTGCATGCATAGTCTCCACTTTCTCTCCAAAATCCTCCATTTTCTTCAAATAATCATTCAATCTATGCACATTACAAAGAGGACTGCACAATTGTATTGATTAAAGGTATAGTTTTTGTTAATCATAATTGTACATTAACTAATTTTCAAACAAATTATTGATTTTATAGTTTATATATACATATATATATATTGTGTAGAGGTTTATTGAAGTGTTTGGAGTTGCACACCAATTATTTGAAGGTATGTTCGTGTTTTGTATATATAAACTGCATTTGTATGTTTATCTTTATTGTGAATTGATTTGTGATATTGTGAATTGATTTATGAGATTGTGTTTTGTCTCTGATTCACGTATGGAATCTGGGTGCAACCGTTCGAACGCTACCATTTGAACACTATAATATTTCGTTCGAATGGATTTTCCTGTTCGAACAAACTTATACGTGTTTGAATAGTTGTACTCTTGATTTATATATGCCGAATTAACATAAGAATTATTAATACTTAAATTAAAAATAATACTTAAAAAATAATTAATGAAAAAACTATAAGTATAATTAAAAAAATAAGTAATACTATAATTAATACATAAATTAAATAGTAAACATAATAATTATTATTAGTTAAATTAAAATTAATACTTAAAAAAATAATTACTGAAAAAGCTATAATTAATTATTAAGAAATATATAATATGTAAATTATAAATAATACTTAAAAATAATAAACATAAGAATTATTAGTACTTAAATTTAAATTTATACTTAAAAAATAATTACTAAAAAAATTATAATTAGACATAAAAAACTAAATAATATGTAAATTATAAATAATATTTAAAAATAATTAACATAAGAATTATTAATACTTGAAAAATACTATACTTAGTTATAGTAAAAAAAATATTAATAGGATAAAAAAATAATAAAAGTACATAATACTTAAAATAAATGCAGTTTGCTATATTGTGTAATTGTATTCTCGTATCTTGCATGTTGTGTGATATTATTTAATACATAAATTAAATACTTAAAATCATGATGTCGCATCCAAATAACGTTTAGACAATCCTGCTAAAAGGTTGATTAATAACTCTTAAATTGTTTAGAGTGGACAATTTGGAATTGTAGGATCATTATTGCAAACTATCGAATTGTATTTGTTGTGTCCGACATCATGATTTTGGTAGAGTCTTCCAATATTGTTCTTTAGATATGCAGTTTCAGTTATGGTGCATTAACGTATTACACATCCGAACGAGCATATTTGGAGAACTATGGGGGATGCTGCCGAAATTTTGTTGGATGTGACAGATAATAGTTGGTAGGTTGGCGATTATGATCTTATAATTCCTAATGGGATAGGACCAACTACCCGATGAAAGGAAGAATTTGCACAATATGTTTGATAAATGCTTGCCTGTTGATGCACGTGATTGTTTGTAATAGAGTATTAGATATGGATAAGAGTTGGATGAGAGTTAGAGATCGGTTGGATGATGATTACAATATATATGCTAAATGTGTTAAGAAATTTTTGGAATTCGCATCTTTTACTATTGATAGTGATGCTCATATTAGATACCCATGTCGACAATGCAAAAATTTCGTTCTCATAAGATAGACTTGGTGAGAGACAATTTGTTTGTCAAAGGTATTGACCAAGGTTATATTGATTGAGTCTTACATGGAGAACCATATCCAGTGTCATTTGAGTCTTGACTAGAAGAAGAAGACATTGATGAATATGTACATCCAGAGGTTGTTGGTGATGAATATGAAGAGGATATAGGACAAATGTTGGGTGACATTGATGCGGGAATGTTTATGGATGAAGGTGATACGAATGCATCAAATTCAAATGATTCGGGCCATAACACTTTTACACAATTATGGAATGATTCACAACATGAGTTATATCCAGGATGTAGAAGGAACAACAAGTTGTCATTTACAGTTAGATTGCTCTATATAAAATTCATGTGCCGAATATCTATTAAGGCTGTCAATATGTTGCTTGAGCTATTTAAAGAGGCACTTTTATCAAATAATGTTTTATCCCACAACTTCTATGAAACAAAATAGTTAAAAAGAGGAGTCAGATTTGACTACAATGTAATACATGCATATAAGAATAACTGTGTGTTATTTTGGCGAGAGAATGAGTAGCTGAACGAGTGTCTCATTTGTCATGAATCAAGATGGACAATTGAGAAGCAGAATGCTCCACAAAAGGTCATACGCCAGTTTCCATTGATACCTAGATTACAACAGTTACTTGTATCACGTTCAGCGGCTATGGACATGACATGGCACATCCAGCGGACTCTCAAGTTTGGAAGGAATTTGATTTGAAACACCCATGGTTTGTTGAAGAATCTTGTAATATGCGACTTGGGTTGGCAACATATGTATTTAATCTGTTTGGGAACATGAGTACTAGTTATAGTACTTGACCAGTTGTACTTATGTCGTATAATCTACTACCATAGACATGAGAGAGGGGCTGCCGACTGTGTGAGATGGTGCGAGTGAGACTAGAGATGCAGAGAGGTCGTGAAAGGGCAGAGTTGGCAGAGATGGAAGCTGTGACGCAGAGACGGTGAGAGTGAGACTTGGGAGATGGAGTTGTGATTAAGTGAGAGGCAGAGTGAGAGAGTGAGGAAGGCTGAAGAGAGGAATGGGTTAGTGTCTTACTATCTTAGGGTTTGGGAGACTTGGAGCTTGGAGGTTGGAGGTGCAAGTTTGCAAAGGCTCAGTTTAACAATAAATTATAATATCAAAATTATTACCTTTTTTTTGTGGAAAAGATATCAAAATTATTCCTAAATTACTAATAGTCTAATTAGACTAAACTCTTATTCTACAAGTCTATAACTATATTAGTAATTTAGTATAAGTATAACTATAGTATATATTAGAATATTAGTATTAGAATAACTATATATTAGTATTAGTTATAACTATATAATATAGTAGACGATATAATAGTATTAATATTAGACTATTAGTATAGCTATTAGCTATATACTAGTATTAATTATCGTGATTTAGTATAGCTATATTATTATAAGTATAACTATAGACTATATTAGACTATTAGTATTAGAATAACTATATTTTAGTATTAGTTATAGTGATTTAGTATAACTATATTAGTGATTTAGTATAACTATATTAGTATAAGTTATAACTATATAATATAATAGACTATATAATAGTATTAATATTAGACTATTAGTATAGCTATTAGCTATATATTAGTATTAGTTATAGTGATTTAATATAACTATAGTCTATATTAGACTATTAGTATAACAATAGCTATAGTGAGTTTGTTAATTGCTATATTGGTATTTGTTAATTGTTATAGTGAGTTTAATTTATTATAACTATATTATTGATAGTATTATAATGATAGAATTAGTATAATAATTTATTATAGTGATAGTATTAGTATAGTAATTTAGTATTAGTATTACACTATATCATTATTTTATATGTGATTATTTAGTATAGTGATTTATATACTAATAGTATTAGTAATATAGTATTAGACTATTAGTATTAGGTCATAAAATGTAATAATATTGAGAATTTATTAGGTCATCAAAATTTAGTAATAATATTTTAGTGATTTTCTTTCATTTTTGGTTTTTACTTCTTATGATAAAATGTTATTAATAATTTAATATATATATTTTATGTTTAAAGTATATTATCAATTAAATTTTTATCTTTAAGATTAAATTTTTATTTTATAAATTATAATAAAATTATCTTATATATAATTATATTAATAACATATGATCAAACAAATTACAAATGTTCATATTTATAATTAACATTTTATGTTATAATTTATAAATTATAATATGAAATTATTTCATATATGATATATAATTATATAGAAAAATTTCATATATAATTATATATTATATATAAAATATTTTGTATAATATTAATTTTGTATAAAACTTATATATATATAAAATATTAATTCATATTTGTTTTCCCTCAACCAGGCCGGTCTGGTCTTGGAAACCATAGAACCAGGACCGGACCGGGTTTGACTGATTTTTCGGTTACAAGAATGGGTCCCAAACCGGACTAATACAAAACCAGGCCAACCGGTCCAGTTTGGACCGGTTTTCTAGTTTCCCGGTTTAAAGTTACAGCCCTACTCTTATATTCCTTCCTTATGAATTATCTGTTAAAACTAACTTGTAGAATAATCACTATTCTGTCTCGCGTCACTAAAGTTGTGACCCAAGCTAGCGTTGCTTTGGTTGTGCCAACAAAGTTGGGCTTGGTTTTATTACAGGCCAAATTTATCATCGACGGGGGAAAACTATCTTTTTATGGCCGGATGGTCAACTATGACCAACGTCTTATACAGTTCCTTTTGTGTAATGATAGTTTCCATTTTAGATTTGTCATTTCCTATCCATATTTACTGCTATGATACATTTTAAGTGGCTCATATATCTACCACTTAAATAGAGAAGTACTTCAAATATAACTCATTAACATTTGCGACTATGGATCGATGATAATTAAGATTTGAATTATTCAGACTCTTTTTATATATATTTTTGGTGGCTGTTGACTTGGAAGGAACTTTGGAAGGGGTGTTCTAGGGCAGTAAGGAATGTTTTAGGCACATTAGGGATGAACGTTTTATCCATTTGTAACATGACATGCAATCCTACTAAATGAACTAGCATTACAATACCATTTTGCCGCATTATAGGTCAAAGCAATGATGCAAACTCTCATGAATGGTCCATGCATATGCAGCCATGCTGAACTTATTGAATTCACTACAATCTGGAGGCCAAATCAATTTATAGTATTTGGAAAACTCACTTAAACATAGAAAATAAAAGAAAAATATACAAAACCCTAATTCACTTCATATTAATGCAATGTTAAGATACACCTACGACATACATGTAAAACCCAAGCCCAGACCAATTCTCACCAAAGGAGCATTACGGCGTCGTTTTCAGGTGAGGCTTTAAGCCTTTGTTTTCCTTTGTTTTTCTTTTCCTCAAACGATTTCTGCCTCTCTCTCTCTGATTTTCAGTTTTTGTTTGTTTCGAATCTCACTCCCACTTTTTTCTTCAACTTCTCAATCGTATCTCTTTTTCTTCACTTTCAGAAATTTCACTCTCATCAGACTCTCTCCCTCTCCCCCACATCAGTTTCTCACCCTCGCCCCAAAGCCGATGGACTCAGACCTTAAGGGAACGCCACTGCTGCAAACCACCAAGCACTGAAGCCCAGCCTCCTACCAACTAGCCACCTCCCAACACCTCACCAGACCACCATTGGAAGCCACCAGTGGTGCCTAGCTGCAGCAAGATGGGATATCCCCCACGGCCTAGCCCCTCCGTGTCCTCAAACGGAAACCAACCCACGGCATGCTCCTCCACGCCAAAAACCCCATTTCCATCAGTAGACCACTAGCCACACTATGACACTGTGAACCACTGCCTAGCCCCTCGAAAAAATTGCTACTACCTTGTCCCCTGCCATAAATGGCAACACCCGCCCCCATCTGGTAGCATAACAACTCCGAGTGGAAGCCATCGTGCCGAGATCACCCCGCATGACAGAAACCGCAAGCTCATAGCCTAAACCTCAGCCCTTCACCACCACGCTGTCACCTAGAGAGGCCCCTGTAGACTACTAACCACCACAGTTAACACCACAGTGAGCCTCATTCCTTTCGGTAAACACCCAAAGAAAACCACTCCTGTTTTCCATACTCAAAACAGAGCAATAAGTATGGACGTGATACTCTGCTCGACAACCACGTAGCCAACCACCATCGTAGACCTCAGCTCAGCCACCAGTGAGCCCCTCGCTGCCTCCCTCTCAGTGAGTTTCCTCTCTCACCACGTCGTGTTCTCTCTTTCTCTCTCGGAGTCTCTCTCTCTCTCATCTCTCTCTCTCTCTCTCACTCTCAGTGTGTAGACGCGCAACCCATCGAAGTTTGCACCTCAACCGCCCAGTCCCGTCACGGCTCCTTCTCTCCCGGTGAGCTTAGTGTTGTCATGGTTATGTTTTGTATTTTCAAAAGTTTATTTTTGTAACGTACTCACCAAAGCATCCATGCATTATATGCATTTTTCCCAAAATACCCCTAGTTATACGTTGGGCTTGGCTTTTAATTTACTACGTGAAGGCTTGGTTTTAGTATAAAATATTATTATAGAAGATAATTAGGGTTTTAAAGTATACTACTTTTATTATACTATATAGTATCAAATTTTATAGTCTCATTTCAATAGTAAATAAGTTAGAATTTAATATCTTAGTCGAAGATATTATGTGAATATTGAGGAATTTCAAAAGTGATGGTATTTTTTGGGTTATGAGAATTTTTAGGTCATGAGGTATTAAAATTGGTATTCCAAGTATAATTACGCAGTAACTGTTCAAATTGGAGATTTATTCAAGTTACATGAATTTTCTGTAGGTGACGATTGATATTCGTTTGGCACTATTGTGAAGATTTCCTGAAAATCTAAAAAGCTCAAGTAATCAAGGTTCCTATGCTAGACTTTGCACAAAAAAAAAACAAAAAAAATGAACTGAGGTTGGTTTGTAAGAATGTGCATGCTGTTTTAAAAAGAAAAGGTGAAAAGCAACCTCAATATATGTTTTGTATTCACTCAAGAGATATATATGAAAGAGAAAAGAAATGCTTTTGACATGAATAATGTAGACATGAGCAATATTTGACATGTTTTCAAAATGTGCACATGAGCGAATATGAAAATTGAGATTTTTGTACATATGATATGAAAATGATTTGGATCTATTTTTTATCAAATGGAAATGATATGAATATGTTTAGTACGTGGTTTGATATGATATAAATATGAAAAACCTTTGGCATACTTATCTGTTTTGATTCTGATTTTGAATATGGTTCTGATATGATGATACTGGTTCACGTGATATGGTTGGTACCAACATGATATGATATGAGTGGACCCACTTTGGAAACAAAGTGGTCTTTTATGTTTTATTTCCCGTGTACACACTCAATGCTCCGAGATTGAAAAGTGGAAGTTTCATAATATAATACTGCCTGGTTTGGCCACCAGGGATAGCATAGCCCTACCACGGGGGTTAAACATGGTATATGATATGATATGATACAATATGATACGGTATGATAAGATGAAGATGTTCAATTATGTTATGCCAAATTGTTTTTGAATATGAAAATGATCTTTGAATATGAAACAGATATTTGAATATGAATAATTGATTTTTGGAATATGAAAATGGTGTTTGAATATGAAACTGTCTTTAAATATGAACAATTGGTTTTTGAGTATGAAAATATTGAAAAATCGCTCTAATTTTCTGATAACACGTTAATGAGATCTGCATATGAAAATGAATGTTTTGTTTCTGCATACTGAACTTTCTGAAAATGCTCATGTTTACATACTAGTATGTGTTCTCTGCTTACAGAGTTGTTGATAACTCACCCCTTATCTCCGTAACACTTTTTTCGATAGTTTGATTGTACAACTGGGGATCAAGACTAGAAATCTTATAAAGGATATGTGAGCATAGTTGAATAAGTACAAAGATTGCACTTTGGTTATCTGAGCATTTTATTCAATAGTTCTATTTTTGCTGATTGGGTATTTTGGAAAGTTGAGGTTTATTTGAGATTTTGTAGTCTTTTAGATTATTTATATTGATCTGAAACAGTGAGTTGTATGTGTCATTGAAAACTTTGGAGTCTATGACTATATGATTGAGACATGATTTTAAGTGACTAGTAGTAAGTCTCCGACCCATCTGGGATTCGGGCATTACAGACATGCATGGGAATTTCCAAAAACATACAAGTCAGTCAAAAAAAAAAACAGAGAGAATAAAAGAAGTTAACCCACATGCACAACCATTAGGATCAATATCCTCCAGTTTGACCCTAATTTGTTGGATGACACATTGCCAACCAGACTTACAAGTACACCTACTGTAACACCCCGACCCCAAGGGTCCGGAGAGTTAACTCAAAACACCTGATAATCAACTCCAACATTGCTAATACTTTTCCAAAAGTTCCAAATCCAACGTAAACACTTCAAATTTAATTAACCATACATATTCGTATATAAAATATTTAATACAGTAACACCCAAAATTATCAACTTCTCTACATGTCACTTAAACTCACATTTCAACAATATAATTATAAAAAATCACCAATATTCATCTAAGGCTTTCTATTCTTAATCCACTATTCTTAAGTCATCTCACTCAATTCTTCATAGTCTTGATCTCCAGCTGAAATATCCAAAAATCCTCTGAAAATATTGGAGATAAGAGAGGGTGAGTTATCAACAACTCAGTAAGTAAATAACATATACTAGTATGTAAACATGAGCATTTACAGATTTCAGAATGCAGAACAAAACACTTTTTATTTTCAGAATGCAGAGTCATAACATGTTTTCAAAAATAACAGAGCGAAAGTTCACAGTATTCTTATTCAAAATTCCCTTGGCACAGTATAACTGAAATGTCATATCAGAACATAATTCCATGTTTAACCCCCGTGGTAGGGTTGTGCAAACCTCGGCGGCCAACCGAGCAGAAACAAAATGTGAATATTCCCCTTATCATTCTCGGAGCCCCGAAAGTGCACATAGGAAAAACCACGCAGAAAACCACTTTATTTCTAAAGTGGGTGCACTAGAAACATAAACGTTAGTACCAACCCATACAAAGGCCACAATTTTACACCTGTGGTAAGGTCAGAACAGAAATAGAATGTCATGCTAGAGGTTTCAAAAATCACGTCTTATCATATCAAAGTACATAACATTTTCAAAACAGAACAAAATTAGATCACAAAAATATAATTTATGCACAAAATTTCATATTCACTCTCTTTTGCATAGTCCGGAGACAAAATGTCAAAATAAACTCATGTTTACACCAGTCATGACAGAAAATATTTCCTTTTTATACAAAATTTTATGAGTAATGCAGAACAAATAACTGAGGTCGTTTCTAAAATTTTCTTTTCATAACAAAACATGCATATTTTCCAAAATGAACCTTAGATCATTTTACTTTTATGCAAAGTGTAGCATAGGAACCCCGCTTACCTGAACTTCTTAGTTTTTCAGAATTTTCCTCAAAAATATCGAGTCGACTATAAATTATCACCTATAAAAAAAATCACGTAATTTCCGTAAGTTTTCTATTAACCACGGATTTCGATATTTTGGCCTAAACTTCTAAAATAACATATTTTAATTTCTCAAAACTTAAAACTTTCATAATCCCAAAATATATCATCACTTCCTAAAATCACCAATATCCACCATAACCAATGTCAAACTCAAAACACCAATATTTAAACCCGAAACAGCCAACAAATCTCATAGCATAAACCAATCACATAAACAACTCCATCATCCAATCCAACCGACCCCCTTACATCTCGGACTCAGTCCGGCACAACCAACCAATTCACAGTAAATATGAGTTAACACAGAAATACATTTAAATATCAAAAATTTTTTGGAAAAATACTAACAATGCTATAATATAATTTTTGAAAGATCACAGAGGTGCTAGAAGTGGCGGCATAGCAACGGAATAATGTAAAAGGCACTGTGGCCGTGGGTCTCAAAAATCTACCTTTGAACTGGTACAAACGAAGACCCGAGATTATTAGGAAAGGGCTTAGGGATGTCGGTGAAGCTAATGGTGGTAGTAGTTGGCCGTGAGAAACGGTGTGGGTGGCGGTTGCAGTGCAAAAAGCTCAAAACGGAAATGGAGTTGGTGGGGCTTCACCTGTGGCGGATCGGAGCTGGGATTGGATGCATTGGGTTGCTAGGAGGTCGAGGATGAAGTGGTGAAAAAATGGTGGCCGGAGGTGGCGCGACAGCGGCGCGCGAACACAAGAGGTGCCGCGGGTTCGCGTTGAGTGTGGGAAGGGTGGATGTCACCAGCCGGTGGGGAAGGCAGTGGGAGGGGTGGTGTCGATCACGGCGACGTGCGGCGGCGGTTGGGTGGAGAACGACGCACGGACGCGAGGAGGGCTGTGCGCGCGTGGGAGAGAGGAGAGAGAGAGGAGGAAAGAAATGGGGGGAAAGAAAAGAGGAATAAAATAAAAAGAGAAAAAGAAAATAAAGTGAGGGAAATAAATCCAAAATTCACATCTTGGGTCACAAAAATGATCCAATGAAAAAGATTTCAAAACAGCAAGTTAAATAAAATAATTTAAACGTAGTGATTAAATGAAAATAAAATAATTAAATCCAACAATAAACTAATTTAAAATAAAGAGAAATTTAAATGCATGACAATTATTAATATTAGGGAAATATATCAAATTTAATTTTCACAAATTAAAAATCATAAAAATAAACCCATTAAAATCTGACAAATTAAAACAAAAGAATCAATTTTTAAATTAATAACAAATAATCATTCAATTAAAAATACACTAAAATACAAGATATTACACCTACAAGTCCACCACTACAAGAAAAATGGTTTATTCTTTTTTTTTTTTTTTTTAGAAAGAGGACGGTACCCCAGTTTTATTGATAGCACTCACTTGCGGTGGAAGAAAACCGTGGTTACAAACAGACACGTGTTGGATACAAATAATCATAACAAAACCTAGGTATCAAAAGACCCAAACAGACCAACCAAAACAAGAAACACTATAGTGCAAATTACAATAACACAAAACAGAAACAAACCTAGAAACAACCAAACCTGCAAGAAAGAGCACACAAACAAATAGTAATAGACAAAGAATAAAAGAAACCATAGAAAGTCAAAATTACCAAGGACAAACCTATGAGATGCGAAGATAAGGAAGCCCAATCCTGTCCGTACGAAGAATCCCTCTTAACGGGGTCGGCATATCACTTTCATCCCCCCAATCTTGGTTTAAACCTCCAGCACCCTTCTTAGCCAGAAGATCAGCCACAACATTACCTTCACGAAAAATATGGCGAATACGATAATCCATGCATTGAAGATAGTCATGTAATTCATCCCAAAAATCCTCAAGATACCAGATATTGCAAGTCCCTTTAATAATCCAATTGACAAGCAACTGAGAATCTGTCTCAATCTCAACACGAAAAAACCCAAGATGATAGCATCTACGGATCCCCTCCAACACATTGTGCATTTCTGCAAAATTATTAGAACCCTGACCCAAAGACACAGAATACGCCATGCGAACCTTACCATTATGGTCACGAAGAACACCTCCTGCGCCAGCCATCCCAGGATTACCTAAACTACTACCATCTGTATTCAGTTTCACCCAACCATCTTGAGGTCTAGACCATCTAACCACACGCACCTGCTTAGGTTTAGGGGCTAAAATCGGGATCTCCAATCTATTTAAGATAGCTACATCCTGATTAGAAAGCTTAGAAACTTTCATAATCAGTTGCATAATCCTGCGAAGCCAAAAAATGATAACATGCCAAACCGACTCCACATTAGATACCTTACCTTCATACCTAGCTTTACAACGCCAGTCCCAGAGTTTCCAAGAAACTATGGACGGGAGAAGACCAAATATAGTTCTAACCTGGGAAGACTTATTCGCGCGACGAAACCAAAAAATTATTTGCTCCTGCTAAGTTTGAAACACGCCCATATGAACACCTAACTGAATCGCAGCCAGACGCCAAATCTGACAAGCAAAATCACCATTACAAAGCACATGATTCAAATACTCAACTTGACCCCCAGAACAGCAATGACATTTAGAAACCAAGGGGATACCAACAAATTTAATTTTCTCATCAGCACTCAAGCAGTTATGATTAGCTTTCCACATCATAATAGAAATTTTCTTAGGAAGATTCTTGTGCCAAATCCAATCAACCCAAGGTAAAGGAGGCGCCCTGACACGGATGTAATTCCAGGCACTTTTAGTAGTAAAATTACCAACCGTGTCACTTAACCAGATTAAGACATCTTGACCTTCCTCCTAGCAAAAAAATTACACAAATTAGAAGCTTTTTGGGGGCCCACAAGCCTTTCCAGAAGGGGAACATCCCACCCATTGTCGAGACGACACTCAGTAATTTTCAATAAAGGCTGCTCAATAACAGGATAAGACCTACTGAGAGGACCACCCTCCATCCAATTGTCATGCCAGAAAGAAATACTATCATCACGAACGAGCCACTTAGAATTATTAAGAACATCAGGAATACTTTTAACAATAGATTTCCAGAAGTGCATACCCTAATTAGGCGTCAACAAAGATAGATGATTACCCTTAACATACTTCCCCCTAAAGAAATCTGTCCATAAAGACTGGCTAGTAATCAGACGCCAAGCAAGTTTCGAATGAAGAGCCTTCTGAATGTTCCCAAAAGCCCGGATACCTAAGCCTCCTTCCTCAATAGGCCTACAAATATTATTCCAAGCAACCCATTTTCTCTTGCTTTTACCATCAGACTCACCCCAAAAAAAGGAGCTCAAAAGTCTATTCAACATCATAAGCACACTTTTAGGAACACTTAAGACAGCCAAAAGATGAGACGCCATGCTCGATAAAACATGACTTAGGAACACTTTTCGTGACTAAGGATTTGCAAAAATGACCATCGATCTCTTAAGAAAATCAGTACAATTTCCAATCAGAGATTAACACCATGATCACTGTGACCATCATTTTGTTGGATTAAAAGCATCTCAGCTACTTGGCTCATGCTGGGTCTTCTATCTCTGTCTTCCTCTACGCACTGGAGAGCAACTGTTACTAGAGTTTCCATCTTACCCAATTCATAATTGCTTTCTAGTACTGGGTCAACGATCTCTTCAAGCAAGGAAGCCATTGAAGCCATTCCATTCCTTTTTTCCCTCACCCAAGTAACCAACGTTTTGGGTTCTGCCACCCTTCCATTGTCTATAGCATGGACACCCCTTGTTGGTCCCTTTCCTGTCACGATCTCCAATACAACAATTCCATAGCTATAAACATCCACTTTGGAGGTGATAGGAAGATTGAAAACCCACTCTGGAGCCATGTACCCTCGGGTTCCTCTTATTCTTGAGAAGCTTGAATTCTAGAGGTTTCTATTTTGTAGCTTAGAGAGCCCAAAATCTGCCACCTTTGGTTGATAGTTAGAGTCTAGGAGTATGTTCTGAGGCTTTACATCACAATGTAAAACCCACTCTAAGCATTCTTCATGCAGATAAGCTAGGCCTTTCGCTGTGCCAGCGGCAATGTCAAACCTCTTCTTCCAGTCAAGTGCCTGAGATGAGAGGTTTTGGGCCAAAGAACCATATTCCATGTACTCGTACACCAAAAGCCTGTGCTTTCCATCTGCGCAATACCCCCACATTTGAATTAAGTTCATTTGGTTAATCCTTCCAATGATGCTTACTTCTGCTAGAAATTCATCTTCTCCTTGGTTAGGTTCGTTGAGATGCTTGATTGCTACAGCTTGATTATCAAGCAATACCCCTTTGTATACTATTCCTCCCGCACCTCTTCCAATCTCCTCTTTAAAACCTTTTGTTGCCTTCTTGAGCTCAACATAGGTAAATCTTCTGAACCCAGTGACAGCAACAAGATAGCCTTGCTTGTCTGCACCTGAACCTAGCTGGGTTCTACTCAATAGACACCACACAAAAAAGATACAGATGATTTCAAATCCACCTACTCCACATGCAAACCAGAGCATGAATTTCACTATCCCATTTGCAGGACTTTTATAATACGTTCTGACTTGTTGCACTGTACCTTTACTTGAGCAAACTAGTGTGAAATCTTGTACAAGATTTGCGAAGGAGAAGAGATTGCGTTTAGGCAGTCTCAAATAGAGGTCACCCTTGAAATTCGGGGAACGATATCCATTCAACAACAACTTCTTGGGGAAGCAGGTTGAAGAACCACGTTTCTTGGAGAAGGAGAATCGGAACCCCTTGCAATTGCTCAGTTGGAAACATAAATTCTTACATTGATCCAACGTGTAATTAGGGAAGAACCCATAATCATGACCAAAGAATTGAACATGGGGTAAAAGCAGATAGCCAGACTCATTTCTATTGAAAGAAAGATGAAAGTCGGGTTCGCACCCGTAGGACCAATCCGTGAGATTTTTCATTTTAAATCCTGGGAGGCAAGAGCATTTCCTATCAGAACCAACAATATAGTTGCAAATACTGTTAGCCCCACAAATACCATAAATCATGCAAGGTGTCTGAATGGCTTGCCAGGACACAACCCACTTCTCCCCCTCCTCGTCCCAACTATACAATCGAACATCACCATCAGAATCAATTCTCAGTCTTCTGTGAAGCTTCGGTCCATAGTCGGCTGCCATGAAAGTAAAGTCATCTGAAGAACTGAAGTTCCCGAACATATCAAGCATCGCAATCCGACTGCTGTTGTACGTGAACCTTCCAGCTTCCCAGCTCACGAACTTCGGGTTCGGCCAGTAAACGGTAGAAACCGCAAGACCGTCATGAAGAAGGCGAAGAATGTTGTCGTTGTCGAAATAGAACTTGTAAAAACCAGAGGAATAGTTTGTCTGGCTTCTGGAGGAGACGAGCCTTGTGCTTCTTGTAAGTAGTTGTTGGGGAAGAAGAGTGTCTGTTGGGAAATCAAAGCTTTCCCATAAAGTAACACCTTCCCTGTTTTGTAGAACAAGATTACCGGTGTTGTAGAGAGATAAGTATACTGAGGAGAGTGACTGAGTGTTTGTTGCCCAAACTGTAGACCTTCCAGCGTCGGTTAAGATAAGATTTCCATTTTTGAGGAGAGAGAGCTTGGAACTCCTTCCATTAACTGGCTGATCACGGTTTGCCATCCAGATTATGGTCTGGTTCTGGCTGCGGAATGGCTTATTGAACCAAATGGCATAGCAATAGGCATTATCACCCACGGAAAAAAAGCCAGCAGAGAAAACTCCATTAGGTGATATCAGAACGCCTTCCAATTTCTCAATTGAGAGGGATGTGCCTTCATGAATGGTATCCAAGTTTGAAGATGAGAACGTGGGAGAAAATGTCAAAGACAATAGAAGGAACAGAACTGACCAACCCATGGTATCGAAACCTTGGCAACTACTGCTATAAAAACTTGTTTGAAACGAATATATAGGATGTGGTATGCATATTGTATATATAAAACAGAGGGAAAGAATGAATGTTAGTCGGGTTGGAGAAAAATGAAGAGAAACGAAAAGCACGGTCAATGGCTCTTTTCTCTTTTCTCTAGGAGAAGTTTAATGAAAATAATTTATGTGGATCAAAGCAGGTCTCCTAAACAAGTTCTGTCGGTCAAGAAGAGCGTTTCCGTTGGAGTCTTGGACCCCCCAAAACAAGTTCTGCTTTTCCAATAATACCTTCTTACCATACATTAAGTAAATTAAAAAACACGTTCCCCTCTGTATATTCTTACCGCACATTAAGAATCAAGTACTTTCAGTCTTTCCTTCACATTGAGAAGTTTGAGTCACAGCTTCGGTACTAATTTGCTTTGAAACACTGGCGCACGACTTGGATTTTGCGACCAAGTCGATACTTACGTTGTCGAAGGATTCTAATTGAAAATGAGACCTATATATATAACTTCGTGGATTATAAATATATGTGGTATATTAGTTATTTTCCTATTTTGATTATAAATGTGTATTAAGGTAAAAAGTGTAAAATCACCACTCACCACATGTACCCTCAAAAGGTTTCACAATCTCGTTTGTTTTCGCAGATGAGATGAGATGGGTTGATATTAAAATTAGAAGTTGAATAAAATATTATTAGAATATATATTTTTAATATTATTTTTATTTCAGAAATTGAAAAATTTTTTATTGTTTATCTTATTTTGTGTGAAAATCTAAAAAAATTATAATGATTAGATGAGAAAAGTTGTGAGAAGTTGTGAAAACAAACGAGGCATCGAGTTTTAAATTCAGGATCTCTGCTCTAATACCATGTAAAATCGCCACTTGTTTTAAAAGTTTAAGTTGATTGAAAGAGATAGATTTTACTACTTGCATTACATTCTCACGAAGAATGAATAAAAGAACTATAAAAAACTAAAAATAAAAACTTGGTAAGAAAATAAACGAGGATTACTTGATCAATAATCCGTGCAGATAAATCTCAACAAAAATTTCATCAACTTGATCAATGTGGACAACTAATGATCATAAAAGTGTTAAAAGCTACTATTGTTTTCGTACTACAGTCTATAATGTTTCAACTTTGATTAGAATATGTTAATGATCTATTTCTCAAGAAAAAGTCACGACAAATAAGTCTAGGGAGTCTTTAATTACTTCTTAAAGAATTAAATCAAATGCCAACATTAACCACGAGTACTAGCTCTTCCCAAATAAACAAATTTGGCTTCCAATTGAAAACCAAGAAATGCCATGTACTATTCAGCACAAACATAAAAACAAGAAGAGAAAAACACAACCATGTTTACAAGCGCAGAGAAAAAGGACTATTGACGATTAGAGATTAACAGCCTGATCACTTTGACTATCATTTTCTTGATGCAAAAGCATCTCAGCTATATACTTGGCTTGTGATGGGTCTAATTGCATCTTTTTGTTCCTCTACGCATTGTAGGACAAGTACTGTTACCAAAGTTTTCATCTTACCCATCTCAATCTTGGAAAAAAATGAATGGAGAAACGAGGAGCGGGTAAATTATGGTCGTGACGAAGAGTCTAATTAAGAGCTAGAAAGTCTATTTCTTTTAGGATTGTTCATTCGGGTTCCAGTCCGAGACCTCGAGTATACTCAGACCAGAACACGGGTTTCAAACTCGAGCCAGAACTTGTACTGGATTAGTCCAGATAAGTCTCGGGCCGAAACCAAGATGAATCCGGATTTTAAACTCAGAATCTTTTTTTTTCCTTTCATTACAGTCATAATTTTATAGAACAACAATGCAATAAAAGGAAATGGAACTTATGAGGATGCACTGTGTTGGAATATACAAAGCCACATAGAAAGATTGGAACTAAAATCCCAAGAAGCCAAGCAAAGGGATTCATCTATAGCTAGTTGACAGTTAAGTTAGTTACAAGAATGAGATGAAAGTCTATTGTGTATAATCAATTAAGTTAGTTACAAGCATATGGCAGCCATTGTACGAATATTCATTAGTCTTTATGTGTATAAATATAGTCATTGTATATCCTATTAACACACGAAAACTTCCTGATCATAATGAAAAAGATGCAGTTCCTTTTCTACATTCTCTTCCAAGTTCTCTGTTTCTAGTTTGTTTCTATTCTGAATTTCTATACAATTTTACATGGTATCATCGTGTAAAAGCATTCTGTTGCCCTCTTGATTCTTTTTCTGCAAATTCTTGATTTCTTTCTTTTGCTTCTATGGCAGAATCTTCTGATGATTCTTCTCCTCTGGGGAATCCTTCTGATGATTCCTCAAGTTATTACTATCTGCATCCATATGATAATCCTGGAGTCATTCTAGTTTCTGAAATTTTCATTGGCGAGATTTATGTTGCATGGAGTCGATCTCTTTCGATTGCCCATGCTGTGAAGAACAAGATTGCCATTATTGATGGAAGCTTGATTCAACCCAGTCTTGATAATCCTAGAGTTCGAGTTGCTTGGCTGAGAGCAAATAACATGGTCTTATCGTGGTTTATGAATTCTGTTGCCAAAGAAATTCATGGCAGTCTCTTATATTTTACAACTGCATTTGATATTTGGGAAGAATTGAAAACAAGATATCTTCGAAGTGATGGTCCACGAGTCTTTACTTTAGAGAAGTATCTTAGCTCCATTTCTCAAGGATCCAAGTTTGTTACTGAATACTTCAGTGATTTCAAGACTCTTTGGGATGAGTACATCAGCTATAGGTCCATTCCAAGCTGTCGATGTGGAGTTCTTACTAGATGTTCTTGTGACATCTTAAAGAATCTTACAGAAAGGCAACAATCTGACTATGTGATGAAATTTTTGATTGGCCTGCATGATTCTTATTCAATGATGTGAAGCTAGTTACTTCTTTAGTCTCCACTGCCTTCCATGAGCAAAGTCTTTTCTTTATTACTACAAGAAGAAAGCCAAAGATCTTTGACAAATGCTATTGGCATTCCTCTTGATTCGCATGTCATGCTTACTGCACAACCACATAGACAAGCTCCAACAAATGGTGCTCGATTCACAAAACCAAAAGGCAAAGTAGATGTGGCTTGTTCCCACTGTGGATACTCTGGTCACCTTGCAAACAAGTGTTTTCAACTCATTGGTTATCCACTTGGATGGAAGGGCCCAAGAGGAAAAAGATCTATTCCTACCCAATCTGGAGGTGTAAATTCACGGTTGCCCATTGCAAACAATGCTTCTTCCTTGGAGTCAAATTCAAATTTCCCAAATATATTTTCTCAAGACTAAATTCAAAATCTTCTGACTCTTGCTAATAGTCTATCTAGTACACATATTAATCCCAATTCAACAGCTAATACTACTTCTACCTCAGGTAATCCCTCTTCTTATAACACTGTTTCATCTTTCAAGAATCATTCTTCATGGATTCTTGATTCGATTCTGGAGCAACAGATCATATGATATGTTCTCCTCTGTTCTTTCACTTGATTTATTTACCTACTAGACTATCTTTAGTTCATTTACCAAATGGCCAATCTGTTCTTATTGTGCTTACTAGAGATGTCATATTTTCTCCTGATATAACCTTGCATAATGCCTTTTATGTTCCTTCTTTCAATGTCAATCTCATTTCTGCTTCAAAGTTAACTAAAGAAAATTCTATTGGATTGTTCTTTTTCAATCCAAATGTGTTCTGTAGGACCTCAACAACTGGAAGATGATTGGGCCTGCTGAAGTAAAGTCTGGTTTATATCACTTACATAAGTCTTCTGTTAAAACAAAGAGTGAAGTACCTGATTCAATCAGTTCACCTTCTACTTCTTTAGCCAACAATTATAACATCAATTTTGATATTTGGCATATTCGATTAGGACACATCACACCTGCAAGACTGTAAATCATTAGTGCATTAAATCCTATTGTACAAGTTACTCACAATCATATCTATGAAGTTTGTCCATTAGCTAAACAAAAGAAACTACCATTTCCTGTATCAAACAGTCATTCAAATAGAGCTTTTCAATTGATCCATTATGACATTTGGAGTCCCTTTTCCACTACATCATATTATGGCTACAATTACTTTCTTACAATTATAGATGATCACACTCGTTTCACTTGGTTCTATCTCATGGAAGCTAAAACAGATACTTGTCCTATTCTCACCAATTTTGTTGCCTATGTTCATACTCAATTCAAGACAACCATTCAAACCGTTAGAACAGATAATGGACAAGAGTTTAAAATGACTATTTTTTATCAAGAACATGGCATAATTCATCAACTGTCTTGTGTTGAAACACCTCAACAAAATGGAAGGGTTGAAAGAAAACATCAACGCCTATTGAATGTAGTTAGAGCATTGCTTTTTCAATCCAAATTACCTATTTCTTACTGGACTAATTGTGTATTAACTGCTACATATATTATCAATCGAACTCCTTCATCTGTCCTAAAAATCAAACCCCATATTTCCTTCTATTTCAAAAACCACCAGATTATAACTATCTTAAGGTCTTTGGTTGCTTGTGTTTTGCTAGCACAATCACCAATCATTGAAACAAATTTCAACAAAGAGCCTCAAAGTGTCTTTTTCTGGGTTATCCACCAAACATCAAAGGTTATAAAGTTCTTGATCTTCTCACTCTTAAAACCTTTGTATCTAGGAATGTGGTTTTTCATGAATCTATTTTTCCTTCCATACCGAACACTGTCCATACACCTTTTACTTTTCCTAATTTTCCTCAAATCTACGACTCAACAAAATCCAATATGCCATTTACTCAACAACCTTCTGGTACACTCACTGATATATCTTCTGATACATCTTCTGATATGCCTCAACAACCCGTGTCTTCAAATTTCCAAATTGAAAATCTTAAAAGGTCTGAAAGAACCAGGCACCCTCTTGTATATATACAAGACTTTTACTATGTCAGAACAACTCAGACAACTTTAGTACCTCAAGCATCTCTCAGTTGTATTTCTCCTCTTTCCTTTGGTAAGCCTTACTCTATACTCAATTTTCTCTCTAATTCCCAATTATCTTCTCAATATAAAACCTTTGTATCTGCTGTTTCTTCCACTTTTGAATCCTAAACTTTTAAACAAGCCATCTCCCATCCTCAATGGCAAATTTCTATGGCAGAAGAAATCAAAGCTCTTGAGATAAACAAGACTTGGGAACATGCTATTTTACCTCCAAATAAGATTGCAATAGGTTGTAAATGGGTCTATCGTGTCAAATTCAAAGCTGATGGCACAGTTGAGAGGTATAAGGCTAGACTAGTAGCAAATGGATACACTCAACAGTAAGGTTTTGATTTTTTTGATACATATTCTCCTGTTGCAAAAATGACAACTATAAGAGTTTTACTTGCTGTTGCTGCAATAAAACATTAGCATTTACATAAACTAGATGTAAACAATGCATTTTTGCATGGAGACCTCGATGAAGAAGTGTAGATGCAGTTGCCACTAGGGTATTCATCATTTAATGACCCTCAAGTATGGAAACTTAAGAAGAGTCTTTATGGTCTAAAACAGGCCTCAAGACAGTGGTTTTCCAAACTGTCCTCTTCTTTGATTCAATATGGTTTTACTCAAGGCAAGTCAAATTCATCTCTGCTCATCAAACAAACCTCCACATGTTTCATAGGTTTGCTCATATATGTTGATGATGTTATTCTTGCTTCTGATAACATTGATCAAATCAATCTTGTGAAGAAATTTTTACATGATTCTTTTACCATTAAGGATCTGGGAGAATTAAAATACTTCTTGGGAATAGAAGTAGCTAGATTAGCCAAGGGTATCACATTGTGTCAAAGGAAGTATGCTCTTGATATTTTGCAAGACAGTGGCTTTTCTGGTTGCAAACCAGTAGCCTTTTCTATAGAATCCACTTTAAAACTTAGTGCAAGTGATTCTTCTTCCCCCTTATCTGCTCCTACCTCATATAGAAGACTTATTGGTAGATTACTGTATCTCACCATAACCAGACCTGATTTAGCTTGCTCAGTTCAAGCCTTAAGTTAGTTTATGGCTATTCCTACCACCAAAAATCTTCAAGCTACTGAAAGAGTACTTCGATACATCAAAGCCACACCAGGTCAAGGGATTTTCTTGTCTGCAACATCTCCCTTACATTTAAAAGCATATTCTAATAGTGATTGGGGTGGCTGCTTGGATACTAGAATAAGTGTGATTGGTTTTACAATTTTTATAGGAGATTCTCTTATCTCTTGGAAATCAAAGAAGCAACCTACTGTTAGCAGATCATTTGCTGAATCTGAATACAGGGCTTTAGCATCTACAACTTGTGAGATTCAATGTCTATTTTACCTTCTGGCTAACTTAAATGTTCATCATTCTCAAGTTGCACTATTGTACACCGATAGCAAACTTGCTTCTGACATTGTTTCTAATCTTGTTCATCATGAAAGGACCAAGCATATCCAACTAGAATGTCATCTTGTTCGAGAGAAACTACAAGCAGGTCTTATCAAAATAATTCATATTCATTCAAAGCATCAACTAGCTGATATATTGACTAAACCTCTTGGATCTCTCAATTTTCATCATCTAATTCGCAAGATGGAAATGATTAACATCCATTCTCATCTTGAGGGGGAGTGTTGGAATATACAAAGCCACATAGAAAGATTGGAACTAAAATACTGAGAAGCCAAGCAAAGGGATTCATCTACAACTAGTTGACAGTTAGTTACAAGAATGAGATGAAAAGACTATTGTGTATAATCAGTTAAGTTAGTTAACAGCATATGGCTACCATTGTACAAATATTTATTAGTCTTTGTCTTTTTTTTTTTTTTTGATAAAAAGGATATCATTCCATTCATTTAAGAGGACATACATCTTTGACTTCAAACAACAAGTCAATTACAAACGTTAGTAGAATCTCAGTACACTAATGTGACTGACATGGTCTAGTCCAGACGGCTTATCTCTAAAGACTGAAGTCTAAGAGATAGCACAACTCTATTCCCAACAGAGTTCACAGTAACCAAATATAAAACTCTATGCCCAACTAGATTGAGTATGGAGAAACCAAACCCCAACATCACCGACTAAGCGGAGGGGGGACAACACCCTTTGGACCTAAGTCCGAAGGGACAAATGTTTTTGGGTTTTTTTGTTTTCTGGAAAATAAAGACAATGCATAAATAAATTACATAGAGAAAACACTGTAAAAAGGGAAAAACAGTACACAAAAAACACCTCGGAAGGGAAAACCGACGGTCGGTCTTGGGAGATCCAAAGTCGCTGGTTCGGGAGCTGCCGCGCGTTGCAACGGCAGAGAGCTCCTTGGTGGCGCGTGAGGGCCACGCGCCGACTAGCTTCGGAATTTTCGTCCCGCGCATGCAGGCTACGCTCCACTCCAGTTGGGGCCGTGTTCGGTGGACGTGTAGATCGGCGGCTGGGCAACCTCCTGGTGGGGCGCGTGTTGGCTATAGGGACCCCGAATACCATGAACGGCGATTCTCCCTTTATTTGGCTTGAAAAACAAAAAAGAAAAAAACAAAATACAAAGAAAAATCAGAGAAGTAGAGGGAAAGAGTGAAGGGGGAAGGAGCCGAAGCCCCCACCCCCTCTAGCCGGTCTGAATGAGCTGGGTTTAGAGAGAAAGTTGCGGTCTCTATTAGTCTTTGTCTATAAATACAGTCATTGTATAGCCTATTAACACACGAAAACTTTCTGATCATAATGAAAAATATGCAGTTCCTTTTCTGCATTCTCTTCCAAGTTCTCTGTTTCTAGTTTGTTTCTGTTCTGAATTTCTATACAATTTTACACACCGACTCGTGTGATTGTAACGAGGGCAGAGAGGGACCTATGGTCCTGAAGGACATCAAGTAGCTTTACTAGTATTACTACTTCGTAGTACTACTAGAGGAACAGTACCGTCAAGGACATTAGTTTAAGGGTGCATTAAATGGGAATTGAATATTGAGACTCTGATCTAAATCAATTGAGAAATTGTACCAATTGGCATGAAATTACACAAAAATGTATAAATTCAGTTTCAATACACAACATTCAAACTGAAAAAAAATAAATTATGGGTTTTGGTCCAGATTTGTTCCTGGTTGAAATCCGACGGAGTAGAAAAAAATTCAATCCGAATGAACAATTCTAATTTCTTCCTTAATTCTTGAAATCAAATGTCATCTCATTCTAATGAGTACACGTATTCTTCCACTAAATTATAAAGAGATAAAATTTCGATTTCGAAACATGAAATGTGAACATAATCTTTTGGCTAGTTTTGATTTTTAAAAAAATGGGTACGTTCCAAGAAACGAAAAGCAGGGTCAATGGCTCTTTTCTCTTTTCTCTTTTCTCTAGGAGAAGTTTAATGAAAATAATTTATGTGGATCAAAGCAGATCTCCAGCCTGTCGGTCAAGAAGAGCGTTTCCGTTGGAGTCTTGGACCCCCCAAAACAAGTTCTCCTTTTCCATTAATACCTTCTTACCATACATTAAGTCAAGTAAAAAACGCGTTCCCCTCTTTGAAGGATACATGACCCCCATTTACAGTCTTATCCCACGTTAAGAATCAAGTACATTCAGTCTGTCCTTCACATTGAGAAGTTTGAATCACAAGTGCAGTACTAATTGGGTTTAAAACACAGGCGCACGACTTGGGTTTTGCGACCTAGTCCAGACTTATGTTGTCGAAGGATTCTAATTGAAAAAAATTATCAACTCAAGGAGTATCAAATGAGACCTATATATATTACGTCGTGGAATATTATAAATTATGTCGTATATTAGTTATTTTCCTATTTTGATTATAAATGTGTTAAAGGTAAAAAGTGTTAAATCATCACTCACCACATGTTGTAATACCCGTGTCCAACATGAAGCTCGTATCCAATTTTTATCTTTTTAGATCAATATGGATGAAAAGCTTACTTGAGATTTAACGAGTAATTTGGAATAGGCTACGGGCTCAAAAATTTCTTTTAATTTATTTTGGTAGAGTATGAATTTTTATTGAGTTTGTAATTAGGTTAAAGCCCACGTAATAATTTATAGACCAAGTGTGCATTTCTTTTGTAATGGCCCAAGATTTATTCTACAAGCCTAACAGGACTACTCAATATCTAATGCACGTTTCTTCATTTTATTTTTCTAGTTCTCTAGGGTTTTAGTTACCTATATAAATACATGCATACCTTCATGTACGTAGAAACTTTCCCAAGCTAGGGCTGCCGCATGTTCACTCCCCCACGTCTCCACGTCCAGGCAGCACCAAACTCACACACACAACCCAATTTTCTCTACCCTCTAATATTTTCTTCTTTTATAGACACCACGTTCCACAAATGACAAGTTTTCTCATGGCCTTGAACCACCTAGCCTACACACGGTCAGACCATGTAGGACTCTGTCGTGGTCATGCTAGATGCCACCTTATGCTACCGAGCTCTGTCCTGCAACACCTCCAACCACAACCCTTTGTTCTAAGCCAAGCCAACCGTCCTCACACCCATCACCACCATTGTCGAACCCAACAACCCACGCCTTCCCCCACGGTCACAGCTTAAGGCAAACACAGAAAACACCCATTGAACGCTCAGCCCTAGGTTCGACCACCCACGCACGTTCCCAAACAGTCATGTTTTGCACCATCTCAAACGCAGCAACCGCAGCAAAAGTCACCCACAAATAGCCACATGACTCTGATCTACTGCACAAAAACCTCCTTGCCACACTTATCCGCAACAATCCTAACGTGAGCTACCTTGCGCCTTCACAGCAACCAATCGAATCAAAACAACTAAACAAAAACACTAATTATTTTACACCTTATGGCTTATGTAATATATAGCAGCATGCCCTTTAAAATTAAACAGACCTTAAATTTCTTTAGGAATGTCATTACATCAAGATATATATATACTCTTGAAATCCTAGTCGCAACCTCCTTTACTAAAAAATCTGCGAAAGTCAATCTCAATGTAAAAGTGGGATGGCATACAAACCAACATTAACCACGAGTACTAGCTCTTCCGAAACAAACAAATTAGGCTTCCGAATGAACAATCCAACTACAACATGAGAAACCAATTGAACATTGACAAATTTGGTTAAAAGAATTTTGGTTGGAGGACAAGTATTTCTTCAAATATACAAGCATGAAAAATGATATTTACAGTCTTAGAATGTGAAGTGTTAAGTACTTTGAAAAAGTGGTTAAATTTGAGACCAATATGAAAAAAATAACTTTTTTAATTATGGACTCCAGTTCTTTCCAACGGGAGTGCACAGAGTTTGTATGCTCAAGGGTTGTATGAAGTTATGACTTGTAAGACCACAAATATTATACAAGGAAAGAACCGTTCATCTCTCAGGGAGTTTTTTTTTTTTTTTGAACTCTCTCAGGGAGTATTTGTGAGTGCATTATATCCACAATGAGTGTTTACAATATATATAACACCAATAAGTGCAGAAAACCAAGAAATTCCATGTACCATTCAACACGAACATAAAAACAAGAAGAGAAAAACACAACCATGTTTACAAGCAAACAGGGAAAACAAAAGGCTAGCTAGTTGCCAAACAAACAAAAAGGACTATTGCCAATTAGAGATTAACACCATGATCACTTTGACTACCATGTTCTTGACGCAAAAGTATCTCAGCTATATACTTGGCTCATGATGGGTCTAATTGAGTCTTTCTATTCCTCTACGCCTTGCATAGCAAATCTTATAAGAATTTCCATCTTACCAATCTCATAATGTTGGAAAAAACGAAAGGAGAAAGGAATAGTAGGTGAATGGTTGATGCAAGAGGATACAAGTCCGATGATGTTGAGTTGTTAGATTGCAAGTTGAATGTGCTAAAATACTTTGAGATGGTAGATCAGGTCAAAGATAGCAAGAAATCGTGATCTTTCCTTGATTGGAGCAGTTTTTGATACATTTCGGTATTTTGGCCATAAATTTGGCTACGGGTATCAGAATCGCGCATATGATGCTACTTCAGAAAGCTCTTTTTGGCGCAGACGTTATCGTCGGCAAGCTATACTTGTTGTGCATAATTTTCGAGGCCAAATTCTATTATTTCCCCTCTAAATCCATATTTTTAGTTTTTTTTTTGCCTTTAATGGTAATATTTCATTTATCATTTAGGAAGTGATTCTAAATTCGATTTGGGCCATATTTTTGGCAGGTTACATCTTTTATTACATATTTATTTTTGGTGTGATTATTGGAATTTTGTTATTTTTGGTAAAATTCTAATATGGTCAATTTTCAACTATTACAGCCCAGCTTGTCGGTTGATTTGGTCATTCTTGGATATTTATAATTTTGAATTGAACATCAGAGTCGTTTTCTCTATATTTTGGGAAATTCTCTTGTCTTCATTCCCTGTGAATTATCTATTAAAATTAGCCTGTAGAATAATCACTATTCTATCCGGCGTCTATTGGCATCAGAGCTTTAGTATCTTTCCTAGAGTGATATCTCATCAGTTTCCATGGTTGGTGGTCATGGTTGTGGTTGTGGTTGTCGTGGGCAAGTTCCGAACAAGGAAGTCCCTTACTGTGATCGTAGCATTTAGAATGTGACGATTGAAGATTTGTTGAGCCAAGTTGCAGAGTTAACCCGACGTCTAACGGTGCAGGATATCTACGATCGTGAGATGGGAGATCACGATTTCGATTCCAGTTTTGAAAACCCATATCCCCTTCATCCTTTATTTCGGGAGCACCGTGGTCGAGAGGAGCGTCACGGGGACCTTGATTTTCGAGTGGATCTGCCCGAGTTTTCTGGTACGTTACAGGTTGAAGGGTTCATTGATTGGTTGAATGAAGTGAAGCGGATTTTTTCTTATAAGGAGGTCCCAGATCGTGTCAAAGTGAAACTGGTCACCATCAAACTCAAAGGCAGAGCATCTACGTGGTGGAAGCAGTTGAGGCGATCATGAGACAAGCATGGTAAGGCCAAGGTTACTGATTGGGAGAAGATGAAGGGTCATTTCCTTCCTTTCGGCTATACTCAAAACTCTATTTCAGCGACTTCACTCAGCAGGGCACGAGATCGGTTGATGATTACACATAAGAGTTTTATCAATTGATCGCCTAGAATGATCTATATGGGATGAAAGAGCAGATAGTGGCGTGGTATTGCGAGGATTACGGTAGCTCCTGCAGGATGTCCTCAGCCTTCACTTGTTGTGGACAGTTTCTAAAGCATACCAGCATGCACTCATCATAGAGAAGCAGTAGAACATGAGGCCAGTGATAAAAAACGATCAAAATAGTCGAGAAGTTCACTCTTAAGAACCGCTCCCACCCAGCAGTCATTGTAGGGTCAAAGTTCTAACTCTAATATTCAATGTTTCAGGAATGGTGAACAGGTGCATAGTGTGACTGACTGCAGGAAGCCTGTTAATCAAAATGGCAAAACTCTCCTAATTGAGGAAGATATGGAAGAGGAAACTAAGGCAATTGGAGAGCCTAGGTACGATGATGATGAGGATGGAGATATGTTGTATGGTGATGGCCATGAGACTCTAGTCATTTGCAAGTGTCTACTGACTCCCAAGGGTGATTCAAGGGACAATTGATTGAGAACCAATATTTTTCACACGACCTACACTGTTGTCGATAAAGTCTGCAAGATGATCAATGATAGTGACAGTTGTGAGAATGTGGTGTCTGAAGAAGCTGTCCAGAAATTACAGTTGAAGATAGATCGTCATCCTAAGCCATACAAATTGCCGTGGTTGAATAAAGGCAGTGAGGTAATAGTAGATAGGTGATGCCTATTGTCGGTTTTTATTGGCAGAAAATATTTTGATAATGATTAGTGTGACGTTGTATCTATGGATGCTTGTCATGTATTTTTAGGTAGGCCTTGGTCGTATGATCGCAGTGTTGTTCACGATGGGCGGAAGAATACATATTCCCTTAGTTTCAAAGGGAAGAAGATTGTGTTGGCACCTTGCCGGGAAGGAACCACTCCTACCCCGGTAGCCAATAGTACTAACTTCTTTCTATGTCCAATTTTCAAGAGGAGATTGAGTGGGAAGTTGTGATTTGCACCCTGCTGCCTTGTGGGAACAGTGCAGCAGACGTGACTCCAGATTTACTAGCAAGGTGTAGCAACTGCTAGTAGAGTTTTCTCACCTGATGCCAGAAGATCTTCCTCTTGGGCTACCGCCTATGAGGGATGTTCAGCATCAAATCGACCTTGTTCTGGAGTCGAGTTTACCAAACTGACCTACGTATCACCTCAGTCCCAGGGAAGCTGAAGAGTTGTAGTGTCAGGTGGTGGAGTTATTGGAAGGGGGCTACATCCGTGAGAGCATGAGCCCATGTGCAGTCTTTGCCATACTGGTTGTAACACCCCGTATTTTTTAGTGTATTTTTTTTTAATTGAATGATTATTTGTTATTAATTTAAAATTTGATTATCTTGTTTTAAATTTTCAGATTTTATTGTGTATATTTTGTTATGATTTTTTAATTTGTGAAAATTAAATTTGACAAGTTTCCTTAATATTAATAATTGTTATGCATTTAAATTCTCTTAATTTAAATTAGTTTGTAGGTTTTAAAAATTATTGTATTGTTGGATTTAATTATTTTATTTTACTTAGTCACTGTATGTAAATTTATTTTATTTAAAACTGTGGTATTGAAATATATTTTTTTTTTTGTTGGAATTTTGTGACCCAAGTTGTGAGTTTTGGACCTCACTTATTTTCCCTCAATTTTTTCTTTTCCTTTTCTTTTTCTTTTCTTCTTTTCTTTTTTTTTTTCTTTTCTTTTTCTCCCCTGGTTTCCCTTCCTGCGCAGACGTCTCTCTCTCTCTCTCTCTCTCTCTCTCTCTCTCTCTCGCCATGCAACCGTTCCTCACCCAGCCCGCCGCCGTGCGCAACACCGCCCACCCCATCGTGCTCCCCACCGGTCGGTGACCTCACCCCTCCAATTTCAGCCCTCCTCACGCCGTCGTTAGCCCCCACGCACCACAGCAAGCCGCAGCACTCCTTGCGCCGCCGCGCCACCGTCGCACCACCTCCGGCCACCATCTTCTCACCACATCATCATCGACCTGCTAGCAACCTAATGCACTCATCCTTGGCTCCAATCTATCACCGGTGAAGCCCATCTATCTCCATCTTCGATTTGAGATTTTTGGCATTAAATCGCTGCCCACGCCGCCACCCACGGCCAACCACCACCACCACTAGCTTCAACGACATCCCTAAGCCCTATCCTATCAATCTCGGGTCTTCGTTTACACCTGTTCAAAAGTGAGTTTTTGAGACCCACGGCCACAGTGCATTTCGCACTGTTTTGTTGCTGCGTTGCCGCTTCTAGCACCTTCGTGATCTTTCAATAATTATATTATAACATTGTAAGTATTTTTCCCAAAGAACTTTTGAGATTTAAATGTATTTTTGCGCTAATTTATATTTACTGTGAATTTGTTGGTTGTGCCGGACTGAGTCCGAGGAGTAAGGGGTCAGTTGGATTGGATGATGGAATTGTTTGTGTGAGATTGGCTTATGCTTTGAAATTTGTTGGCTGTTTCGGGTTTAAATATTGGTGTTTTGAGTTTGATGTTGGTCATGGTGGATATTGGTGATTTTTAAGAAGTGATGGTATATTTTGGGATTATGAGGGTTTTAAGTTTTGAGATATTAAAATAGGTTATTTTAGAAGTTTAGGCTTAAATATCGAAATCCGTGATTGATTGAAAACTTATGAAAATTGTGTGATTATTTTTATAGGTGACGATTTATAGTCGACTCAACTTTTTTGAGGAAAATTCTGAAAAAGCTAAGAAGTCCAGGTAAGCGGGGTTCACATACTAGTTTTGCATAAAAGAAATAAAATAAGGTTGACTTGGAAAATAAACGTGTTTGTTTTTGAAAAGAAATGATCTGAAAACAACCTCAGATGTTTATTCTGCATATGCATAAATTCAATATAGGAGAAAGTGTTTTCTGTCATGACTGGTGTAGACATGAGCTAGTTTTGTGTACTTTATTTCTGAACTCTGTAAAAGAGCGAATAAGGAATTCTAAAAGTTTTGTTATGAACAAATGAGAATACTTTGTTTATGTTTATCTCGAACATGTGGAATGATCTGAAGCTTTTCAGTGTTTTGTTTTGATATGATGTGTCATCTGAAAATCTTGGCATGAAATTCTGATTTTGTATATGTGTGTAACTGGATTTTCGATGAAATCCGTTCTGTTTCTGTTAAGGCCCAGCCACGGGTATAATGGTGGTTTATAACCCTACCACGAGGGTGAAACATGGAATATGGCCCAGCCACGGGTATAATGGTGGTTTATAACCCTACCACGGGGGTGAAACATGGAATATGGCCCAGCCACGGGTATAATGGTGGTTTATAACCCTACCACGGGGGTTAAACATGGTATTGTCCCGATGTGATGCTAAGAGATGATTTAATTATAATGTTTCAGTTTGGAAATGTCAACGGATGTTCTTTTTGGAATAAGTTTATTTTCTAGAAATTTTGCTCTAATGCTTTTGTACAAAGTTTTGTTTCTGCATTATGAAAGTAAATGTTTTGTTCTGCTTATTAAATGTTATAAATACTCATGTTTACATGCTAGTATATGCTTTCTGCTTACTGAGTTGTTGATAACTCACCCCCTTATCTCCATAATATTTCAGATGACATTGATGGTTCAGCTGAGGATCAGTATTAGAGTTTATGGAGAAGATTAGCAGTGAATGGTTGTTGGGTATCTTGTGGTATTAGTGTTGATGTTGGGAGTTATTTATATTTCTTAAGTTTGCTTCAATGGATTTAGACGGTTTATGGAGACTTATGTTAATATTTTATTATTTTTAGTTTGTTATTTGAGACATGAACAAGAGTTGATTTTATTTGAGTTGCTGGATTGAAAATTGGATAGATGAGTTTATATGGTTTATTTAATTGAAGTATTTACGTTTGATTTGAGGTTTGAGAAAATATATATTCTTGAATTTGGAAGTACTCTAGCCTTGTTAGAGTTGATTATCAGGTTATATGAGTTAACTCTCCGGACCCTCGGGGACGGGGCGTTACATTGGTATTGAAGAAAGATGGTTCCTGGCATATATGTGTTGACAATAGAGCAATCAACAGGATCACAATGAAGTACATGTTTCCTATTCCACACCTATATGACATGCTGGATCAAATATCTAGTTCTGAGGTCTTCTAAAAGTTTGACCTTAAAAGCATATACCACTAGAACAGAATAAGACTCGAGATGAGTGGAGGACAACATTTAAGATGCAGCAGGGGTTGTATGAATGGATGGTCATGCCTTTTGGGTTGTCCAATGTGCCTAGTACATTCATGAGGTTTATGCATCAGGTTCTACGACCTTTTATGGGGAGACTCATTGTAGTTTACTTCAACGGTATCCTCATCTATAGTTCGACATGGGCGTCACACTTTCATCACCTCCAAGCTGTTTTTCGTATGTTGAGAACAGTGCGTTTGTTTGTCAATCAGAAGAAGTGTTCTTTCTTTACTACTTTTGTAACTTTCCTTGGCTTTGTTGTGTCTATTGATGGTGTGCATGTAGATCAGACAAAGATAAATGCGGTCTTGGAGTGGCCCAAACTTAAGACCTTACACAATGTTAGGAGTTTCTATCGATTAGAATCCTTCTATTAATGGTTCATTAGAAACTTCAGCATTCTGATTGCTCCTATCACAGAGTGCCTCAAGGGACGTGACTTCCACTGGTCAAGCAGGAGATGACAGAAGCACTAGGTTTAGCACTTCTAGATTTTGATAAGGTATTCAAAGTCAATTGTGATGCATTGGTGGTGTTTTGAGTCACGAGGGATGGCCCATAACCATTTTAGTGAAAAACTGTCAGGGTCGAAGAAGAATTATTCCACTTATGACTTGGTGTTCTATGCCATAGTTCAGTCCCTAAAGCATTGACGTCACTACATGGTGCAGAGGGTGTTCATTCTTTTTAGTGACCATGAGGCCCTAAAGTACATCAATGGCTAGCACAAGTTGTGCTGGCGACATGCTAAGTGGGTGGCCTACTTGCAAGAGTTCACATTTTCGTTGAGGCACCAATCATGAAGTCTAAACCGCGTAACAGATGCCCTGAGCCATCGTACGTTACTCTTCACCTGCATGACCACCAGAGTTGCAAGATTTGAGCTTTTCCATGACATGTATTGCAACAAATCCTTCATTTGGGAGGTAACTGATGGTCAACAAAATGATTTTGTTTTGCATAATGGTTATTTATTTTGTGTATTATAGTTGTGCTAGATTGTTCGCTAAGGCAACCAGATCTTGTTCCTCTGACCTAGTCTGAGCCTTGTGTTGAGAGTACTAGTCAGCCACCAACGGGTACATCTATGGAAAATGCGTAGCCTCTTTGGGTTGATACGATGGTATCAAAGATTATTGTGCACATCGACCAAAAGATCGCATCAGTAGAACAGAGTGTTGGAGATTTTGTCACCAATGTTCTCCATTAGATAGATATCCTAAACACAAAAACTGACGATTTAAAAAATATGTGACAAACGACTATGAGTATTTTGTACTTTATTTTTATTATATCATGTAATGAACAATATTATTTAATATATCTACTATTTTTGAATTTCAATTCTCAATCTTTTGTAACGTTAGCTTATACAACTTTAATATTAAATCACTACATTTCAATTCTTAATTTTTTTTTAATTTGATATATCCACCTTTAATATTAAATCAATTAACGTTTGCACGTGAGAATCAATAATATTAGAACGTTGGCGCTACAAATTTTCATGTTCGCACGTAAATAGCCCCCATGTTCGAATGTCTAGGGAACATTCCAACCTTAATATGTATATGTTTGAACGTAATATAATTTCCCAGCTGCCTTCAGTGATAGTTTTCTCAAACCGTCACAAAAAATACTTTTTTTGTGACGGTTTGGGCACAATCACAATTTTCAAACCGTCACAAAAACTAATTTTTGTTGTAGTGTTACGTAACATTTTCCGACCTATAACTTTCTCTTATATAAATATTGTTATCTGTTTATTGCGATATAAATTATTTTATAAAATCTCGATGTAATCTATGTGATATTATAAAGAGTATCATATTACTATATCAATGTGATGAATATTCCTATCTTTTATATATTAGTTTGATTTTAAATACTTCTTCGCATTCAATACTTAATATATTTGTTATAGATCATGTCAAATTTTATAAAACTTGAATTTGTTGCCCTCAAATGTTTCTCGCAACAATTATTTCTCATGGGTCATTGATGCTGAGATTCATTTTGATGTAATGAATCCCAGAAATACTATTAAGGAAGGAAATGAAGCATCTTTGAAGGATCACGCTAAAGCAATGATTTTCTTTCACCACCAACTGTATAAAAAAACTAAAAACTGAGTCCCTCACCGTTCAAAATCTATTAATTCTAAAGAATAGTTTAAAGGAGAGATATGTGTACCAGAAGAGTGTGATCCTCCCAAAATCTCATTAACATTGGATATACCTGAAGTTGCAAGATTATTGGTGAATAAAACTCTACATTAAAAAAAAACAATTTACAATTAAAATTGGATAGAGAAAAAGCCACATTCGAAATGAAATAAATAACATATTCATGCCTCCAATTTGCTCCTACAGCAAAGAATATCGAATGCGAAAGTTCACTAGTATTCAAAAATAATATCTTGTTTACTAGTGGTTGAACAAAATAAAGAGCAGTTAATGAAAAATCACTAGTCTCATTCAACGATGTGTATTCCATTCCCTTAAGCGAATCAAATCTCATTTCATCATAATAAAATAAATAGTAGTCATGGACATGGATGTAGCGGAAAAAGCTATAGAAGTCAAGGGGAGTGTATTCAAATTTTCTCAAAAAGAAATTCTACAAACCACCAAAAGTGAAATCACATTGCGATAAAGCACGATGAAAACAAAGGTTTGCAGAATTAACCTATAAAGAAATATGAAGATAAATGTCACATGTGTGGTATAAAAGGACATTGGTCATGTACATGTCGTAATCTAAATATTTGGTTGAGCTAAATGAAGCATCTTTAAAAGATAAAGAAAAATGGTTTAAAATGAATTTTCTGACTATAAGGATCCAGAAAATCATCTAACTTATTTTGATAATCTAATTGCGTAATGCCCTTCCTTTTGATGGGACTTTTAACAAATAGTTTTAAAAAATGAGATGAAAATTACTGAACTTTTTCAAACTTTTACTTTTCTCTCTAAGATATAAAAGATTATATGGTTAAAGTATAAAATCTGTTTTATAAATCTAAAAGAGAATTTGCAATGAAATTCATTTAACTAAAATATTCAATCCTTTTACAAAATGCGAGTTCATATATTTAATAAAACCTACCTAGCCTTCTGTCACATTTTTCCTTTGGCCATGTCTGTCCTGGTGCTTCGTCCTCATTTCATATACAACATGCATAATAACTACAATTATGTCCAACCCACAAATTGAATCAATTTCAGCTCACTAAATAGCCCATTGGCATCATAAATAACATGATAGTACACCAAGATAGTACATAATATAAATATGTCAAAATGCATATCACTCACTCCATTACAATCCATACGAACAACTCACGTCTTCTTAGTTTGTTATGCTGAATACATTGCATGTATAAAGTTTTCCACGCTACAATCATCAACATATATACATTGTTTTCCAAACTTCAATAGTTGCTTCAATACATCATACACTTGACTACTTAGAACCAATTCACAAATTCCCCTTCATACTTCCATATGCACAATCTAATTTATAAAGTTACTAACATGCTTGTTGCTCCATATAAACACCAAACACTAAGTTCACATAACACATGAAAATCTCTTGGGATCCGTACACATACTCATACTCAATCCATATATCATTTAACTCAACATGCGACAAACTAACAAAATCACATCACAAACTACACATTAATCCCCATGACTTCATACAACATATAGCCACAACACAAACTACACATTTAATCCCATCACTTCGCATAGCATACAACCACATCACAAACTACACCCCACTTCTTCTAAGTCTATCACAACCAACAATATAAACATAAATATAAATATTCCCATGTACTCAAACATAACACGAACAACATCCATACCAACTACATAAACATAATACTCCTTAAAATAAAGAGATAGAAATTATGCCACAGAGGGGCTGAGCAGCGAGGGAAGCATGTGGCTTGCTCTATTTCAAGTGTGGCAAACAGGGGCTGCGTACGAGTTTGAGGCTTGCTGTAATGGTGGGGCTAGTTTATAAGGATGGAGGGGAGCCTATGGTGGCTTGTGCAGGGCTTCGTGGTGGCAGCTAGCTGCCGAAAAGCTTCAAGGAGAGAGAGGCAGCAAGTAGTGGAGATAGAAAGGGTCAAAAGAAAAGAGTGCAAGGACAAGGTGGTGTGTGGGGCAAGACAGAGACCGAGAGGAGGAGGAGCCCATTGTAGTGGCGTCGAACAGGGAGGAGCATGGTGGGGGTGGTGGCTGAGGCTTGGATTTTGACCCCAAAATTAAAAGCAACCCTGATTCACATCCCTACGTAATACTCGCACAAAAGCAAACCATCTCAGACTTCCTCCCTTTGTAGTGTGAGAGGTAAACTCTCCCCGTGTGTTGGGAAGCACCCCCTTTCTAGATTGGGGTTCCCAATAAAGTCTAGTTACTATCCATTGGCGAGGAGGTCACATGCACCTACACTATTTCCGTAGTTTGCAATGTGAATCTCTACCCAAAACTTGCCCTTTGTTGTGCGAATCTTTGCCTTTACCTTCCCTTTGTTGTGCAAAGTTCCAATTTATAAACAACAGTGCATATTTGGTCATGCGTTGTCCCATGGATGCTCAGCCCTCTGCCAAGACCTACTAGCTCCGTGTGGTTTTACGGAGATTTTCGCAATCTGCACAGGGGACCTCAATCGTCTTTTCTAGAGGAAAATAGTTTATAAATTAGGGATGACCAAACGAAGTAAACCCACCCATATTAACCTTTACAAGCCACGCACCTCTGTTCCCAGGTCTAGGCATAAACATTGTTGCACCCATACCTCCTACCAGGTAAGCCTTTCTTTTTGTTGCTCTATATTAGTTTAGGTTCTTGTGCCTTTTGGTTTCTGTTAATTTTGTTGTCTGAATTTGATGAATTCCTAAATTATTATCATTTCATGATTATTATTCTTTGTGTGGTTTGTGTCTATGCCTATGACTTATCTTCTATGTTCAAAATGGCATGTATGTATTTCTATTATGGTCATAAGAGTGCACTAGCGTTCGGCTTTTTGGGCAATGGCTTGTCTTTACTTTTGAAAGCATTTCATGATTATTGTTGTTTGTGTGGGTTTGTGTCTGATAATTGGTTTATGCCTGTGCCTATGATATATGTTCTGTGTTCCAAAATGGCATGTATGTATTTCTATTATGGTCATAAGAGTGTTGTGGTTGCTCATGTTAAATTCATATCGTACATTTATTACATTATTTTTTTTTAATTTTTTAAAATAATAAATTTAGAATTTTAATGAATAATCATGTCATATAGAGTATTTTCTTCTATTAATATTTTTCCTCTTACTTTTTTAATGAGACAAATGCAAAAATGAAGAAGCCATGAAAATAATTGAAGCTACTAGGGAGGTTGGGGGCATGTTGGGTTAGTACAAGGGTTTGTTTCTAAGGGTTGTCCAAATTGGAATGATGTCTCGATCACTCTATTTTTCATAGGGCTAGAGGAGGTGGTAAATTGGATTAAATTAAAGTAGGAAAATGTTGAAAGAATATGCATGCATGGTAGGTGTAAAATGAAGTTTATGGTTGAAATTTAAATATATAAAAGAGATTGCACTAACAAGTTTGATTAATTTATCCTCTACAAAGCAAAAGGGATAGGAAAGTTTCTTATCACAAGCTTCAGAGTACTTACTATTCATAGAATAGCAGATCTAAAATGAAACCTATGAGTGAAATAAAGGTAGAGAGAAGACTACAAAAAGATGGTGAGAAGCATGTTTGATTAACCTTGTGGAAAGAAAGGGGTGGGGAAAATTAAATATATATGATAATGTCGAAGGGTTTGGTGGGTGCAAAAGATAGACAAAAATGGGGAAAAAAGTAGAGAAAAAAAGCATATGCATGTGTAGGTGTATGGGGCATTTGTCCATGATTCCATGAAAGCATCTAAGTGTGTAAGAAAAAACCAAAAAACCAGTTGAATTGGACCAGATCGAACTGAACTCACTGGTTTATAACTGGTTCGGTATAGTACCGGTTCATAAAAATAAAAACTAGTCCTAAATTGGTGCGGTACCCGTTTTCATGTTTTGAAAATCGGTTTAAACCGAATGGGTACATATATATTTTTATTTTTTTATATTATATATAATTTTTATATTATTATTATATATATTATATGCTACATTTCTAATTAATATAACATGAAATTCTAATTTTTTTATTCAAGTCTATCAATCTTATGACATAAAATTAATATACTAATATAATTAGAGACTAATTACACTATTTTAATCTTATTATTCAAGTTTATTAATCTCACTAATAAGTTTTACACTACTTGTATTATACTACTATAATTGAACATTAAAGAATTAGTAATTGTTAATAATAAATAATAAATTCTCACAATTAAGTTTATTATTAAAAAAATATAATATTAAACATATATAGTGTCACATGTGTAAATGGTATGTCTAGAAAACCAGACTGGACAGAAATCAAAAAAAGTGAAAGTTTCAGTTTTGGTGATGAATTAGTCTGTATCGATTCTTAAATTTTCAAAGCCAGTATATACCCCTAAAAGCATCCATGCACTTGGTCCTTCCCATCTCAACCCCCATTAAAATAATGCCCCCCCCCCCTACACACACACACAGAGACACACACCCCTATCCATTTGCACAATGAATTCAGATATAGCACAGACAGAGATGGCAATTAAGAAATCCCTCTAAAGATCTCTTATCTATCCCTCTGAAGGCTTTATGGCATTATAACCTAGGTACATAATATATATAATCAATCATTTAATATCGTGCAATATGTCTACCTTTCCACTGCTCAAGAATATCATCCAGCCACAACACTTAAAAGTTTAAGGTTTTGAACACATTTCAAATGGCTCCATGACCTTGGTACCAAATCAAACCATAGGTTCCATCACTTTTTTTTTTTTTTTTTACACTCCAAGACCTTGTTTGCTTTTTTAATTTCAAAATAGGGTGCTCTGTTTAGATGTTGTGCTGTGGTGAGAATATACTTGAGAATTTTTATGACAATTTTCCTTAGAATATTATCATAAAACATTAGAATTTACCTACTTTGCTACTTGTCCAACATGTTATAACATATATGCAATACAAGTGTCCCAGTCCCCTAGCCACCTAGCATGGTCGACTTAAGATCTTGCATGGTTCTGTAGGTAGGTGCTCAGTGCTCGAACCTTGATGACCAATTGCCCTCCAACGTGGTCGATTTAAGATCCTCTCTAGTTCCTTAAGTTGATGCTCTGCTCTCGGGCCTTGGCGACGAAGGAGGGAAACACTTCTCCCATGTGCCCCAGTGCCCCCTCTCTACTCAGTGTGGTTGATATTAGATCCAGTCTAGTTCCCTAGGTCGATGCTTTGTTTTCAAACCATGGCGACCAATCGCCACCTAGCATGGTCGATTTCATATCACACCAGGTTCCTTAGGCCGATGCTCTGCCCTAGCACCTCGGCTATGGGGGTGGGGGAACACCTCTCTCAAATGCCCCAGTCCCCTCTCTCCACTAAGTGCGGTTGGTATTAGATCCCATTTAGTTCTTTAGGCTAATGCTCTATGCTTGCACCTCGACAACGAGAGGGTGTGGGGGGAACACCTCTCCCAAATGCTCTAGTCCCCCTAGCTAGCCAACGCGGTCAATTTCAGCTCCCACCTAGTTTCGTAGGTAGATGCTTCGCTCTTGAAATCTGGTAACCAGATGCCTTCCAATGCGGTCGATTTCAGATCCTGCCTAGTTTCTTAAGCCGATGCTTTGTGCTCGTGCCTCGACGACGAAGGGGGAACACCTCTCCCAAGTTCCCAGTCCCCCATTCCCATTCGATACAGTCGATATAAGATCTTGCCTTGTTCCTTAGGTCAATGCTTTATGCTCGAACCTTTAGGACCAACTGCCAATAGCACGGTCGATTTCAGATCAGTCCATGTTCCTTAGGTCTATTTCAGATCATTCTAAGTCCCTCGAAGATGAAAGGGGAGAACACCTCTCCCAAGTACCTGAGTCCCACTTGCCACCCAGCCCGACTAATATTCGATCCTGCTTAGTTCCTTATGTCGATACTTTGTGCACGCGTATCGATGAGGAAGTGGGGGAAGACCTCTACCAAGTGCCCTAGTCCCCCTCACCACCAAATGTGGTCGATTTCAGATCCGCCCTAGTTCCAATCTCGCCTAGTTTGTTTGGTTGATATTACACGCTTGCTCCTTGGTGACGAACGGGGCAACATGACTCACAAGTACCCTAGCCCCCCTCACCATCAAGAGCGGTTGATACCAAATACTGCCTGGTTCTTTAGGCCAATTCTTCGTGCTTGCGCCATGGCGATGAAGGTGGGAAACACCTATCTCAATTGCCATAGTCCCCCTCACTCTCTCCAGCTTGCAAGAATACTCGCCACCCTAGGCCAAGTTGCGAAGACTCTTGGCTATCGCGAGTTGCGAAGTGATCTGGTGATCTGGTCAAGCTTCTCATTGGCTGCAGCAAACTCGGCTTCCAACTTTAGTGCCTGACCCTCTTGGGATATAAGCTTCTCCTAAAGCAGCCGATAGGACGCCGACAGCTTAAAGTGTTGAGCCTCAGTTGCCTCTTTGTCTCTCTGAAGATTCAGTTTCTATGCTTGCTGAGGCACCCATTTAGGTTGCAATTGACGTCTGTCTCCTTTGTCAAAGTGGAAACATATTCCTCATAGCGGTTCTAGGCCTTAGTTGCCTCCTTTTCGAGATGCAACCCTCACGCTCGCTCCAATCCCCTCTCCTCTTTGGTTGCCCTTGTGGCAAACTGGAGGAGGGAAACCTCCTTCCCCAACACCTCCTTATTAGCACGAAGACTGGACTCCACCTTACAGAGGTCCTTGATGAGCTTCTAGAAGAACTCGTTCTCCTCCTCGACCTCCTAGTGCATGCAAGGCCTTCACCTCATTCTCCACCTCGACTTGCCCGTCCATTACCCACGCTGCCAAGAGCTAGACCTGCCAACAAAAGAGCAGTCAAAACACTAGGACATGAGGATTCACCAGCAAACAAAATGAAGGGGAGGAGGAGAAACTTACCGAAGAGAAGATGTCATTTAGCTGATTGGTCATCACCTTAATCACCTCGGACCTAACGTCCTTTGTAGACTTTATGGCAAGGCTGGAGGATGAGGCACATTCACCTCCCCAAGGCCCTAACTCCCTAGGAGCACTGAGGGCAGAAGCGTGAGGGGTGTCTGGCGCCTACATTGTGCCAAACGTCTCTCTCCCATCTGTGTGGGCTGACACCTGCTGTGGTCGCCTGGAGGGGCTGCCGTCGGAGGAATCTTATGATTGAGACAGCTCATCGGTGTCAGTAGCCGGGGAGGTATCATGCTTGATTGTCGCTTCGGAGGGAGGTGAAGACATTGAAGACCCATCCTCGCTCACTACCACGGGGTTGTTATGATAGAGGCCCTTGGGCAGCATTATGCCCACGGGAGCACCGACCAAACTTGTACAAGGTGAACATGATCAAGAAACGGGCTATGATCTCTTTAGACAAGAGGATACCGATCCCTACCTCTTCTTCGTGCTCTTGGACCCAGGAGTTGGTACCAACTAGATGCAGGACCGCTCGCTCTCTAATAGGTGAACCCAATATTTTTATTGTCAGGAACAACCCCTAGCCAGATCAAATGGGGAACTCTTGGGCAGCGACCTCTCCAGGCCAACCATATGCCAAGCCACAAAACATCAAAACAATATCCTCCAGGCGTATGACGTGCAAGGCTACTTTCTTGGCGTTGAACTCAAAATTGAAAGCCGCGCAGCCAACCTCGGGAACGTCCTAGACAACACACTGTGAGATTGACTTCAGTCCCAACAGCACTTTGAAGGCCGCGAGGTTAAGGACTGAAGACCATCAAGATCCATCATAGGAGGAAAACCCACTATGGGAGTTGTTCCTGGAGGCCATCAAAGACTAGCGTGCGGGAGAAGATGCTGGACGGGCAATAAGGCAGGAAGGGATAGTGGCAATCAAAGGAAATGTAGCACCAAAGTTGAAGGGAGGCAGCTACAGAGGCTAAGAGGAAGAATAAATAAGGGAATGGGTAACGGTTGGGAAACCCCAACGAGAAATGCGAATGCGATAGCTACGTTAGTTCCTAAGACGTGGGAGCGTGCAACCATGCATCGAATTTATGGGGGAAGTGGGAACGTTCAGGAGCATTGGGAAGATTAAAATTCCCCCCACACCCATGTGGTAAGAATTTGTGGGATAACTAGAATCGTGGTTTTGTACCCATTCAGTTTGGGCCCGAGCTGTTGGACGAGGCCCAGGGATGTAAGAGCCACTAGAAATTCAATGGTGGAATTTCTATGGCTTTTAGAAATCTCCTGAAAACTGCGTAAGTTTTCACTAATCGACCAATCACGTACGTTGTTGTCTGTCAGCATAGTTAGTGTTACCACTCAGTATTGGGAAAAAAATGAGATTTTATTTATTTGAGGTAGTTAGAAGTGTCGGAATGCCTTATGGTCTATGCCATTGGACTCAGTTGATGATTTGGAATTTTATAGTGCAATAAGTCCATTTTTAATTTTCAAACAAAACAATTGTTGAAAAATGCGTTTTGGTTATTTCGAGGCAGTTTGAGGTTGAATTTCAACAAATTATTTGCACTATCAATTTAGTACAAATATTTAGTATTTTACAATGCAAAATTTATTCACTTTTCTCAGAGTGAATAGTAACCTTAATAGTAGCACTAAGTGCGTGTAGAATGTCCAAATTAGGTTTAAGAAGTTCTGTTTGGACACTTGGAAAGATCTTAGCCACACTTGGTAAATGGTATTGGACACCGGCACCAAGAGGAATCATGAGATAGAAATGTGAAGGAAATTAAGGTGTGAGGTCATGCTACCAAAGCAAAACACTATTCCATCTAGAATCCCTAAATACCTAAAATCCAATTAAAACCCCAAAAAGTTTGGTGGAAACTGAAACCCTAAACGATTACCCCAAACTTGATTTCAAAATCCTTGGATATGATTTTTAGTATTATGTTTACTCATTCGATTAAATCACTTCGGATGCTACTAATCTCTCAAATTCATGTTATGACATCATTATTCAATCCTTTAAATCTTGAAAATTTGATTAGGTCAATAAAAACTGGAATTGGATTTGTGCTGATAGAATCTCAAATCCTAACCAAACTCTCTTTAAACCCTAAAATGAAGCTCTTTCAATTAACGCCCATTAGGCCCACAAATTTTGGCCACCTTGACAAAGCTTCTTTAGGAAGATTCCACACATCCAAGGCTAACCACCCACTACTCAAGGCAGATCTCAAATAGTCCTTGATGGGAAGGCCACCTCACCACAACCACCTACAGGGCATCTCAAGGCAGCCCATACCATGGGCAGTTTACCCCTTGTTGTGGCCAAGACTTCCATCACTCATAGGGTTGTAAATGAACTAGTCTGATCTAAAGCCTGCTAGGTACTCACTCGGTTAAAATCGAATCGAACTCTACTCATGAAAAAAAAAGCTCGCTTGTGAAAGCAAATACATGCTCAATTAGTAAATGACGCATACCCGAAAAAACTTGATTTGATCCGACTAAAGCTCGTTAAAGCCCGCTCGTTTATACCCGAGTTGACTCGTTAGCTCAAATCGATTAAAACTCATTCGTATATTAATAAAGATATACATATATATGTATTAGCTAATAATATAAGCATAGCACTTTTATAATTTAATATATAATATGTAATTTAATTACTTATGCCTATATATTGAATATACTTCATAGTTATATTTTATAATTTGTACAAGAATCAGTCGATAAGATTTAATAATTTCATATACTAGCATGTGGGAATCATATATAAAATAGATATATTCTATCATATTATGTGTATTTATTAATAATTTATGTAGACATATAATATATTATTATTATGGATAAATATTAATCAGTTATATATTAATTATTTATAAATTTTTAAAATCTTATATTTCTACTTGTTAGTTGTACAAATTCAATATTAGATTTATTTATCTAATTTATTAATTATTAAATCCTATTAAAAAAATCTTAATCAATATTAGACTTGACTCGAGTTCATTTTTTGGACGAGCTCGAGTTTAGAATTTAGCTTACCAAGTTGAGCTTGAATAAATAATAAATAAAAATCTCAAGCTCGAGTATTTTGAGTCGAGCCAAGCTCGGCAAGCTAAAGACTGTCTAAGCTCAGCTCGGCTCGGCTTGATTACAACCCTAATCACTCAAGACCTCACTTCACTCTTCAGTTTTTTCAAGAAAAGTGCAGACCATTTCCTTTATCATTTCATCTCTTTTCCCACACGTTTTCTAGAGAGGAACTTACAAGCTCTCTCAAGGAGTTTTCTGAGCGTTTTTGCTTGCAATTTTTGAAACCCTTGTAAGTATTTTCTCACAATGATTTTTTCATGAAAGTCTTGAGTCTAGTTTAAGTGGGTACCTTTTGTGTTTGATTCCATGGTCTTTTGATCAGTCAAAAATTGTTTTAATCATGGAAATGTCATTCTGGGAGATAAACTCAATAGTGTCATGTATTTTGAAGTTTTTGACCAAACTAATAGACAAATCTTGGTCCGAACTTTTTATGGATTGTTGCTAACATGTTTATATGAACGTTTGTTAAGGATTCGTTGAACGATAAAAGCTTTTGATGAAAGACTTTCTTAGATCTAGAAACTTAGAAAGTGGATGGATTAAACATTTTTTGTTTTGTGAAAGTTTGGATCTTTTGTGGTTTAATCTTACTCCAATGACTTTGAAATTTTTATTTTTTTATCCAAAGCCTTTGATCTACATGCTAGGAAGTTTCCATGTTGGTTTAAAGTGTTTAGGTATTGATTTGTGAAGGTATGATTTTTATGCAAGTGAATACTCGGTTGGGTCAAAAGTGTGATGATTTTTGCTAGATCCATGTTTTGGTCTATTTTTAGCCATGTGATTTTAAGTTTAATGGTTGGAACTACTTTAGGACATATTTTTAAAGCATATGATGTTTTTAGTTTGTCGTTTTCATCATGATATGTCTCGGATCAAAAGGTGTGATCAAAACCAAAGTTGACAACATTCTGTTTTTGTCCAAGTGCAGGAGCCGAGTACTTGAAGTGAGGTTTTCTGATTTTTGGAGACTTTTATGTGTTGATTCAAAGCATGATAATTCTTATATGTGTGTTATGGATATGTTAGAAGAAAGTTTTGAATTTTTTGAGTTCTTGAAGATATTTTTAAAGAGAGTCAAAACCTTGATATTCAAGGGTTTGTATTTTAGTTAAAAAGTTTGGATCATTTTACTAAAAAGTTTCATGTTTATGTGAAGTGGATATTTGTTGGCTGTTTTAAGCATACTTCTAAGTATAGGATGTGATGATATATGTTCCAATGTTTTGGTTTAAGTATGAGTGTTGAAGTTGAATAAAATTGCAACAAAAATCAAAGAGAAATAACCAAAGGGTGTTTCGGTCTTTGTGTGATTTTTCTGATTGTGAATTTTTTAAATTCCTCTAAGTTGATATTTGAGTTTAGGACAAAATTTACACAAGTGATGTAAATTTTAGTGATTTTTGGAGTTAGAATGTGAAATGCTTAAGTTAGGGGTAAAATGATAATTTTACTCTAAATTAGCAGTTTTCATGATTATAAGTTATAAGTGACTAGTTTCTAACATTTAGAATCCCTACTTACAGTTTTTCATATTTTATATTTTTTCCTATAAACGCGACAATCGCCTATCAGTTCTTAACTTACTATCAAATTACTGTGTATGTGTGATAGGTAAGGGAACTATTGTTTATGTATTTATGTTATCTTCTATGCCATGTCAGCTCATGTATGTCTGTTATATATTACACTCTGTCACGAAATACTTATCTGTTATATAATTCATTATATCACGTAATGTTTATTACATGTATGTCATGTCATGTAATGCTATCACACGTGTGTGATGTCATGAAATATTTTCTATGACATGAGTTACAAAATATTATTTGTTACATGTTATGTCATGTTATGAAATGTTATTTGTTACATGTTATGTTATACTACGAAATGTTGTCTATCTCATATTATGTCATCTATTTCGTCTCACATTCACGTCATGTCACGTTATGTTAGGGGTTTTGTCCTTCCATCTCATGTCACGTTTTGTCTCGAGTACAGTTTGTGTATCTAGGGAACAGCCTTTCAGGTCAAGTTAAGTATGTTTTTGTTTATCCCGACCATAAGTGCTAGGATGGGGTAATCTCCATCCTAGCACTTACATATGAGCCGTATGCGCTGGCCAAAGCCTAGAGTTGCCGCATGGTACACAAGCCATACCGTTTGACTTATTGGCCTCCAAAGATAGCCTTCACCTCTAGTGTGTGATCCCCATGTGCCGGTATGTTGTCGTGTGACACAAGTGATTCACCAAGAGCTTGCCGTTTCGACTCTTGACATCTGATTATATATGTTCTTGCTTTGCTTGAACCGTCGACATAGATATTGATAGTGGACGTGAGAAAATCCAACAAACAAGCCAAAATGGTTCCGTGTAGTGATTTGGTTGTGACCTTTGATCACAACCATTCGTTCTACTTGTTAGATGACATCAAACTGCTTAACGCAGTCACCTCCTAATTGGTAAAAGAACAAGTTCTTGGAAAATTGCTCAATTGCATTTCTTTTTCTTTTAGATGCTGCAAGCATTGTAGTGATATCCTCATCGACTTATCTTGTACATCTGCTTCTAATTTAATGCAATTTTCTTATAAAAAAAATTTAGACTTCTATAAATAATGAATAGATCAGCTCAAATTGTCCTATTTCAGTGCTTGTCATCCCCGACCATTAAAAATAAAAATGGTTTTCATCCCCACTAGCTGCATTAGAAGAGAGAAAAAAGAATTGATCAAGTTGAGCATATCTAGTTACAAGATGGACGTTCTTGAACACACAATGATTGAGAAAACTTCTATTAGAAGATATTGTGGTAGTCTGAATTAAGGATTGATGATGAAGATTAGAGACAGATCACCTTGCAGCATTATAGTGCACGACAATATGCAAATTTTCCAAAACCAGAGAAAACCCAATATGCTAAACTAAAGAAAAACTGAATAGGACAATTGCAAAGTAAAATTCGAAAACCCCAAAAACAAATCCATAAGAAAAATAACCCTAGAACTCACAGTGTAACACCAACTTTAGTCACAAAAAATTCAACCAAAATCCTAACTTCATGTTCATAACCCAAACCCATTAAACTACAGTCCAGTTCTGATTACCTCCATTACAAAGCAACTCACAACTTTAAACCACGAACACATACAACAAAGACACACACTAATCTTCTTTCTTATGCACACTTGCGGCACAAAATAGAGAGATGAGAGAGAGAGAGAGAGACGGTGGAGGAGAGATGGCTTATGAACGACGAGCAGGAGCATGGTCTCAGTGTTGGTACACAACATTGACGATAAACGCCAATGAGCTGGAGTCTTTGTTGAGAGATGTAGCGGAGAGTGAAATAGAGAGAGGGAAAGGCACAGAGGAGAGAGAGAGAGAGAGAGAGAGAGAGATGAAGACATAGACTGGAAGGGAGCCGTCAGGGGGGTTTCTATGCAACAGAAGGAAATGAGAAAGAGGGAGACATCGCATAGAAGGGAGGGGAAAAATGAAGACAACCGACCCTAGGTTTATTTCCCTTTTGTTTAAAAGTTTGACCTTTTACGGTGATGAAATCTCACCACAAATAAACAGAGAAAGTGCCGCAATCTATATTTAAGGTATTTTGTGGCATTTTAATATCGTCGCAAAAAGATACAGTGTTATCGGTGAATTTGTGTCACTATAAAATAACGAGGAAAAAAACATCCTTATTTGCAGTTGGTTCTATTTGCCACAATGGATTTTCGCCGCAAAAGGTTTGGTTTTGCAATGACTTTAAGAATCGCCAAGAGCAAAAATTGGGAACAGTAAAACATTACCATTTGCCTCTAGATTTCTGTCGCCGCAAAAACTCATATTTCTTGTAGTGAGAGAGAGACCAAAGATAAATTAGCAGGTGTAATCAGGAAAAGCAAAGGTTAACCATTGATGTCCATTTTCATTTTGGTGATGGTTCTAGCCATTTGGTACAAGTATTTGCAAAGCTTATTATTTGAAAATACGTACCTGCTATCTTTATTTTGATTGCTAAATGAATAAGGACCCTGATCAGTTTCTTAACATCGGCGAGAAAGGATTGTCATCTGTTAGTTAATCGAGCACTTCTTGAATTGGTCTAAATAAAAATGCTTGTTGATAAGGAAACAATAATTCTTTTTATAATTAATATTAATAGTATTATTTCAAGAAATACCAAATTACTTTTTTGTCTATGTTGTTGACCAAAATTACAAAAATTTGGTCTAATTGTCATCATCAATAATTAATACAAAGTCTTAATTGTTTTATAATTATTTTATCGGTATAGGAAACTGATTAATTAAGTTACAACTATTTTATAATTATTTTATCGGTATATTAAATGAATGTCAGTTTATAAAATTAAATTTTCTTTTTATTAAAGTGACACTATGGTACTATTTGTTGATTGTGAAATAGTTGTATCTATATCGTGACCCATTAATATATAGTCGTTCACCACATTAATCTCTAGCTTTTGGAATGTGATTATATCAAGTCATTCTCTCTAAATTCTAGCAGCAACCTCTGCTAAAATTTTTGCTAGAGTTGACTTCTTTGCAAAAGTAAAATTACGAACCGAACTTAACTATTAGAAAAATGATACTTGCAGTCGTGAGTGTGCAAGCGTCGTGCAGTCACTTTAAAAAAAGTGAATAAATATAGAAGCCACATGAAAAGAAATTAATTTTTTAATAGTGAACCCCACTCTTTTTCAAAACGACTGCACGACGTTTGTGCATTCCACGACTATATATAGCATTACTCTGATTAATAGCTCTTCCTTAATAATATTGCTATTTTCAAGTTTTTACACCACACACTGTTCACAGCATAGCTTGTTCGTTAATAATATATAAAAAAAAAAAATCCCAATGAACAAAAGCAAGAATATTAGGCATCAATCCAAGTACGTACTACAAGATGAGAATCCGATTAAAAATAAATATAAAACTAAAACTAAATCTGATCTTATCTTCACGCACGACAGGTACCAGGATTAAAAAAAAAAACAAAAAAAGACCTGGCCTACATTATAAATTTATTGGCTTGGCACGACCATGTAAGTAAGGGCTTAATCTATTTAAGAATATGAAGTCTTGCTTGTGTGTACAAAGAATATTAATAGGCAGCAGCCACATGCTAATATCCAAACCACTAAATTAATCCAAACCACAAAATCCAGTTGAAAACTCCACTTTGCTTTGTAAAATCACAAATTAACTCTCTGAATCCAAATACAAACGTCGCAAGTTAACCCATAAATTTAAACAATATTAAATTGGGCAAAATAGTCTTCAACTCAATTTAGGGCCTCAATTAGTCCACTGGTCATACAATCTTCAATCGGTGGAAAACCCAAATTTATGCACATAATATCTCAATTGGGTCTAAGCTGCAAGCTGTCAATTTCAGGTCCTACCAAGTTTTATATATATGCAAGCAATAATGCAGAAATTAATTAATTTAATCTAATACAGTAAAACCAGATTAATGGACCCAAATCAAATTTTATCATTTTAGAGATGACCATATATCTTGTATTTTTCCCAACTTGGTGATGTCTTCCTTGTTTGCTTTCAAGACTAAAATCAAAATTTTAAAAATTTTGAAAACTTCTTATCTCATAATCACAATTTTCTCAAATTCCAACAAAAAATAAAATAAACAATTCAACTTTTTTCAAATCTCAAAATAAAACTAATATTAGAAAATATATTATAACAATATTTTATTCGACTTTTTAACTTTAATCTCAACTCATCTAATATCATCTCATCTCTGAATTAAACAAACGAGGTGAATTTAGTTTCTTCATAGTATGAGTTGTGTTGTTTATTATTTATTTTTAAATTTCCATATAGTATTATGCATCTTCCATACGTATGAGGGAGAAACATTTAAAAAATAAAACATTATATAGGGCGTCTACTAGTTAATAAATCTGACCTTTTTTCAAGGAGATTATTATAAGGACTTTGCTTTAATTTTTTAATTTTATTTTTATCCTTGTTTGGTTACTTACATTACATGTACTCGCGCACCAAAAGCCTATGATTTTCCTCTGCGCAATACCCCCAGTACATCTCAATTAAGTTCATATGGTTAATCCTCCCCATGATGCTCACTTAGTTTCATTGAGATGCTCGATTGCTATGGCTCGATTGTCAGGCAATACAGTATGTTATGTTTTAGCTTGTATATATGTTTGAATGAGGAATGCAAAACAAGTTTTGCTATGTTTATGGAGGAATGGGCCATGACAGATTATTCGCATCACGATGACAACTTTCTTATACTTACTTCTTTGGACAATATATTAATTTGTCATTTCCAATCATATCTATTGATATAAAAAAAATAAAAAAATCATATCTATTGATATGATACATTTTAAGATAAGTGTTTCAAATACATATACCTGATCATTAGCATTCACGACCCTTAATGATAAGAAGTGGTGACTTGGAAGTAACTTTGGAGGGTGAATTGGAATGTTTTGTGCAATGTTCCTTGTCCTTTTGTGCAGTGTGTGATGATCAAGAGACTCTAAGGAATGTTTTGGGTACATGGTGACTTGTCAGGCAATCCTACTATATCAACTAGCATTACAAATATTGTTTTGTTGCAATGTTATAGAAAGTAAAGATCCAAAATTTCTAATAAGGTCTAACCTCGAAAGTCAATACATGATTTGATGCAACGTACATACAATATTATGCAAGTCTTTATGCAAGTCATTATGAAGGGAAAAAAGTGTTCCTCGGATTTGCAGAGGTATCTCTTGCTTATGAGCAAAGTCCTAATGGTCCAAGCTGCCATGCATATTACTAAGCTGCGAAATTAATTAATAGTATGTAAAGACATAAAAAATGAAAAGAAATATACAAAAGCCAAATTCACTTCATAATGCAAAGTTAGACACTTACGAAAGGCACAACAATTTCACATAACATAAAAATTAATCACTCAACTCGAAAACAAGAAGAGAAGAAAAGAAATTAACACATGCACAACCATTAGGATCAATAGACTCAGTTTGACCCATTATTGGATGATGTACTCACAACCATGCTTACAAGTACACAACTTCATTACTACAAGAAAAATTAACGCTTATTCATGATCAATTATTTATGATTAAAACAACTATTAGTTAAGGTTGAAAATGGGTACCATTCCCAATTAGAGATTAATACCATGATCATCACCGTGACTATCATTTTCTTGGCGTAAAAGCATCTCAGCTACTTGTCTCATGCTTGGTCTTGCGTCTTTGTCTTCCTCTACACATTGCAAAGCAACAGTTATCAGAGTTTCCATCTTACCCTTTTCATAACTACCTTCCAGTGTTGGGTCAACGATCTCCCCAAGCCAAGAAGCCGTTGCAGCGGCTTCATTCTTTTTTTCCCTCACCCAAGCAACCAACCTTTTCGGTTCTGTCTCCCCTCCACTATCTATAGCATGGACACCCTCTGTTGGTCCCTTTCCCGTCACCATCTCCAATACAACAATTCCGTAGCTATAAACATCCACTTTGGAGGTGATAGGAAGATTGAAAACCCACTCTGGAGCCATGTACCCTCGGGTTCCTCTTATTCTTGAGAAGCTTGCATTCTCGAGGTTTCTATTTTGTAACTTAGACAACCCAAAATCTGCCACCTTTGGTTGATAGTTAGAGTCTAGGAGTATGTTTTGTGGCTTTACATCACAGTGTAAAACCCACTCCAAGCACTCTTCATGCAGATAAGCTAGGCCTTTTGCTGTGCCTGTGGCAATGTCAAACCTTTTCTTCCAATCAAGTGCATGGGATGAGAGGTTTTGGGATAAAGTACCATGTTCCATGTACTCGTACACCAAAAGCCTACGCTTTCCCTCTGCGCAGTTCCCCAGCATCTCAATTAAGTTGATGTGGTTAATCCTCCCTATGATGCTTACTTCAGCTAGAAATTCACCTTCTCCTTGGTTAGATTCATTGAGACGCTTGATTGCTACAACTCGATTGTCAGGCAATACCCCTTTGTACACAATTCCTCCTGCACCTCTTCCAATCTCCTCATTAAAATCTTTTGTTGCCTTCTTGAGCTCAGCATAGGTAAATCTTCTGAACCCAGTGACAGCAGCAAGATAGCCCTGTTTGTCTACACTAGAAGCTTCCTGGGCTCTACTCAAAGGACACCACACCAAAAAGATACAGATGATTTCAAGTCCTCCCACTCCACATGCAAACCAGAGGAAGAATTTTACTATCCCATTTTCCTGGCTTCTCTTATACTTTCTGTCTAGTTGCACTGTGCCTTTACTTGAGCAAACGAGTGTGAAATCTTGTACAGAATTTGCGTAGGAGAAGAGATTTCTTTCAGGCAGTCTTAAATAGAGGTCACCTTGGAAATCTGGGGAACGATATCCATTAAGCAACATCGTCTTGGGGTAGCAACTTGAAGAACCATTTTCTCGAATGAAGGTGAATTGGAACGCTTTGCAGTTGCACAGCTGCAAACATAAATTCTTACATTCATCAAATGTGTAATTGGGGAAGAACCCATAATCATAACCAAAGAATTCAACACGGGGTAACAGCAGGAAGCTAGACTCATTTCTATTGCAAGATAGATGAAACTCGGGTTCGCACCCGTCGGACCAATCGGTTAGATTTTTCATCTTATATCCTGGGAGGCATGAACATTTCCTATCAGAACCAACAATATAGCTACAAAGGCTGTTTGCCCCGCAAATACCATAAATCTTGCAAGGTCTCTGTATGGCTTGCCAAGACACAAACCATGTTTGCCCTTCCTTGTCCCAACTGTACAATCGAACATCACCATCATAATCAATTCTCAGTCGTCTGTGAAGGTTCGGCCCATAGTCGGCTGCCATGAAAGTAAAATCATCAGAAGAACTGAAGTTTCCGAATGTATCAAGCACTGCGATCCGACTGCTGTTGTACGTGGACCTTCCAGCATCCCAGCTTATGAGCCACGGGTCTGGCCAGTATACGCTGGAAACCTCGAGACCGTCATGAAGAAGGTGGAGGAGATTATCGTTATCGAAAAAGAGCTTGTAAAAACCAGAGGAATAGTTGGTCTTGCTTCTGGAGGAGACGAGCCTTATGTTTCTAGTGAGTAGTTGTTGGGGAAGAAGGGTGTCTGTTGGGAAATCAAAACTTTCCCATAAAGTAACACCTTCCATGTTCTGTAGGACCAGATTACCGGTGTTATAGAGAGATAAGTGTACTGGAGAGAGTGACTGAGTATTTGTTGCCCAAACTGTGAACTTTCCAGCGTCGGTTAAGATAAGATTACCAGTTTTGAGAAGAGAGAGCTTGGAGCTCCTTCCATTAACGGGCTGATCACGGTTTGCCATCCAGACTACAGTCTGGATCTTGCCACGGGATTGCTTATTGAACCATATGGTATAGCAATAGGCATTATCACCCACGGAATAAAAGCCAGCAGAGAAAACTCCATCAGGTGATATCAGAATGTCTTCCGATTTCTCAATTGAGAGAGATGTGCCTTCATGAATGGTGTCCAGGCTTGAAGATGAGAATGGGAGAGAAAATGACAAAGATAATAGAAGGAACAAAACTGGAGAATCCATGGTATCGGAGGCCTGGGCAACTTCTGCTATAAAATGTCATCTGGAATGAATAAGATTTGGCTGCATGTGGATATATATATAAAAAACTGAGGGAAAGAATATTGAATGTTGGTGGGCTAGCTTGGAGAAAAATGAAGAGAAACGAAAAGCAGGTCAGATGCTGTAATAACCGGGCTCTAGGCCCAGCCCCTTTGAAACCAGTCGGGCGCTTAAAGCCCAGCCCTTGTGATCACTTGAAAGGGGGGAGGGCCGAACAGCGCCGTTTGTTGAGTGTATCTTACTTTCTTTTGCTGCACTGTTCTTCTTCCCCACTGATTTCCTGTGTCTGCAGTTCTGCGATTTTCTCCCTTTCCCGTGCAACTGCTTCCCATGCCTCTCAGTCTCTCTCTCTCAGTTTCTCTCTCTGGCTCTCTCTGCCAATCTCCACCGTCCCTCGCTGCCAACGTGAACAACCGTTAATAGCTATCCATCCTTGCTGCTGAACGTCACCCATGTTTCCTCACCTTCCAGTTTGTGGTGCACGTTCATTGCTGTACCCTTATAGTAGAATCAATAAGAAATCCATAGAATGAAATAGTAATTAAATATCACCACTGTTCGGGAATGTATAACACCACAATTTATTAGGAGAAGTTTGGATTTAGAGATGAGTTGAGATGATTTCTGAATAGTAGAATTTATATTTTGTATAGAAATTTTGAAAAATTATTTTAGAATTTGAAAAAGTTAAATTATTTATTATATTTTATGTAAAAATTTAAAAAAATTATAATAATTAGATAAAATAAATTGAAGTGAATTAGAATTACTGATATGCTCAAAGTTGGTAGTCTTTCATTCCACACAAATAGTCCCCTTTCGGGAAGATCTGTTAGCGTTTTGGAAAGTACTCCATAATTCTTAACAAATGTCTAGAAATAACCCGCCAAGCTGTCAATTTAATCCAAAATTTATGCGAGACTGGCAGCCACCTGTATAGAGAACTGAAGACCCCTGTTTTTACTCTTCAAAATAGAGGAATTACTATCCCCACCGAGTTACTATCCCCACCGAGTGCCACAAACCACCATATTACTCACCAGAAACCACCGTAGATGCAATAGAAACCGTCGGCAAAAAACATTCCACCATCCCCAGTTTGCTGCACGCCACCTCAGGATCATGGTGAGCTTCATCTCTCTCTCACGCTCGGCTTGCTCATCCCGTAACCCCTCTCTCTCTCTCTCTCTCATTAGTTGGTCTCTCTCTCTCTCTCTAACCAGTGTTCTGCCGCCGCCCCCGCCACCATAAACAGCTACCCAACTCACCGCCTTCGTGCCCTCCATCGCTCGGTGAGTATGGCTCCATACGAAGTTATACTGTTATGGATATGAATCTCCATTATTCCAAAAGAGCTCTTATGTGCTTTGTTTAATCCCTAAAATACCATTATCATCATACTAATTATAGGTTGATCATGTTTTGGTCTATATATATTAGTAGGTTTTGTTTTAAATACTAGATTTTATAAAGAAAATAAATAAAGATTTGAGATATATTATTAGTGATAATATATTTTTAGGAGTAGATAGTAAGTGCAAGATTTTATTTTAAATCCTTTAAAAAGAAACTAAGTAGTCTATTTTTGTTAAATGAAATTTTTACTTTCCTAACTTTCAATTAGTTTTGTTATAATTATGTTAAGAGAATTTTTAAACTAGAGATGTATTATTGTGGCATAGTTGTATTTAGTATAATATTATTATGCAATTTAGAAATGATTTAGAGTATAATAGTCATATGAATTATGTGGATATTGAGGAATTTGGGAAGTTATGATACTCTAGGGTTAAGAGAAAGTTTAAGTTTTGAGGAATTAAGTAGGTCAATTTTTAACATTTTAGGTTAAATATTGAATTACGTGTTTGACGAGCAATTTATGAGTATCACGTGACTATTTTATAGGCGACGACTAATTTTCGTTCAAACCTGTTTTGAAAAAATTCAGAAAGTTAAGATGTCCAGGTAAGCGGAGTTCCTATGCTAGACTTAGTATAAAAATATAATGGACTACGATTGATTTTTGAAAAATATGCATGTTTTGTTATGAAAGAAATTTGAAACAACCTCAACTATTTGTTTTGCCTTACTCATGAAATTCTGTATAAGAATAAAGTATTTTTTGGCATGACTGCTGCAAACATGAGCTTATTTTCTGGAATCTCATTTCTAAATAGTTCAAAAGAGAGCGAATATGAAATTTTGTTTGTAAATTGTATTTTTTTTTATTTGATTATGTTTTGTTCTGAAGATGTTCTATATTCTGATATGATATAATGTGATTTCTGAAAAATTTTGGCATGACATTCTGAATCTGGATTTGGTTTGTGGATGGTGATCTGTTTGACCTACCACAGGTACTAATAGTGGCTTCTGTTTGGGTTGGTACCAACTGTTCTGTTTCTAGTGCACCCACTTTGGAAACAAAATGATTTTTCTAATGGTTTTTCCAGTGTGCACACTCAAGGTTCCGAGAATAAATAAGGAGAAGATTTACATTCTGTTTCTGCTCGGTTAGATACCAGGATTTGCACAACCCTAGCACGGAGGTTAAACATGGTCTCTGATGTGATATAATGTTCTGGTATGATGGTGGTCAATTATGTTATGCCAAAAGATTTTGAATAAAAATATTTTTGAATATGAAGGTGATATGATTTTGGTCTGTACTCTGTTTTGATAAGATGTGATATTTGAAAAATCTTTAGCATAACTATTTGGTTCTAAATCTTATTCTATCTCTACTTTGTTCAGTTAAGAGACCCTACCACGGGGGATGTACATTGTATATGTTTCTATGTGATGTGATATGGCCCTGCCACGGGAAAGAATAGTGGTAATCTATTCAGTTCTTATATGCACCTGCTTGGGTATCCGCAGATGCACAACCCTACCATGGGGGTTAAACATGGTCTCTGTTCTGATTTGATATGATAAGTGAAGATATTCAGTTATATTATGCCAAATAAACTTTGAATAAGAATATTTTTTGAAATTTTCGCTTTGACATTTTTGATAATATGTTCTGATTCTACATTCTGAAAGTAACAATATTTTGTTTCACATTCTGAGCTCTACACATACTCATGTTTGCACATTAGTATATGTTCTTTACTTACTGAGTTGTTGATAACTCACCTCTTATCTCCAAATATTTTTCAGATGATTTTGAATAGTTCAGTTAAGGATTATAATTATGGAGCATGGGTGAGACGATTATTTAATCATAGTGGATTACTCATAAAAAGATTTATGAGAATTGGCAGATTTTACTAAGAGATTTTGTAGTATTCTGATGACTTTATATTTTGGAGTCTGTAAGTATATTAATCAAATGTGAGTTTTAAGTTACAAGGAATAACTCTCCGACCCCTTCGGAAACGGGGCGTTACAAGGTTTCCTTCGACTTTGCATTTCCTCTCATGAAATCCTTTTTGCTTATATGACATTTGACTTCGGCCGTTGGATAGAGACTAATGATGTTTTAATCAGAACAATTGCTCTATTGGTTTCTATCTTATAGTTCCTTCTCTTTCAATTTAAACGTTCATCCCCTCATCCTAACCAACATAATGGTTTCCCTCAAGGAATTGAGTCGAACTTCTTCAGAAATTTATTTTTTAAGACAACCCAATTAGTGCATTTTGTGGCCATCTATCAACTCGATTGGCCAATCGTTCAAACTCCCTTTGATAAACCTCGTAAAGACCCACTTTGTTTGTAGTGAGAAAGAGCCTCATCAAAATTTTGATAATTAGTTGTCCTAAATCATGCCCAAAGTTGTTGCTCAAATATCTCCCAAGTGATAACTTGCACTTCCTCTTTGTATGCCTTTTGTAAGCATTGGAGCCATTGGTTGGCTTCCCCTTCTAAATAAAATGCTGCCATCTGAAGCTTTTGATCATGTCTAGTGCCTTGACACTTGAAATATTGACATACTCTATTCAACAATTCAATAGGATCATCTCCTGAAAACTTTGGAAGGTCAAGGATTCCTCATTTGTTACTTGTTAGATGAAAGGTCGACGTCGACCCTCCTTGTCTTTGATTCTTTGGTGTCTTCCCTTGACAACTAGACAACCCAACACTAACTCTTTGATTTCCCTTACAACCTCATAATGTTGCTGCATCTTGTTAGCACTCCTGGTTTCAAGTCTTAGCAACCCTTCACGTACTGCCTGCACATCTAGTTCTAACCTCTCAATCTTTTTTTTATTAGTGTTAGGCATTCTTTCTTTGATACCAATTAATACGATGATACAAGAAATCTACAAAATGATATAGTAATTAAGTATCTCCTCACTTCGGGTGTGAAGAATACCACAATTCATTACAACCGAACAAACTCCCCCGCCTTATAGTCTTACACACACACAAACACAAACACACACACAAATATATATATATATATATATATCTATTTAATTATATAAAAACCAAGTTTTCAATTGTTGACTTGGCATTCATACCATAAAATTTGGGAATGAAAAGGTGTAAGAGAGATTTGCACCAACTGAAAAGAGAAGGTGACCAAGCGGTGAGTCCAAAGGGGTTACGTGAAGCGGCGAATGCTATGCCCCAGTCAATCTATTTTTGAAGCAAAGATATTTTGGTGATTTTACATGTCAGAGGTAAAAAATGCTCCCAAAACTCAATTTCCGTGAGAAAAGAAAGAAAATAGACGAAGAAAAATCCCCACTTTTTTTTTTTTTAGGTGTTCTTGGGTTTTTCTGAAATCCATGTTATTTTTATTAAAGGTTAAAAGGCCTCAGACTTACCTTCACCGTTACGGGTCATGGGCCATGGCTTCGGCAACGCATGCCAGCTTCTGCAGATTCAACTTCACGACAATGTCTGCAAACAGACGCCTGTCTTCCTCGGTGTTCCCCTCTAGCACATCCACTGTATAAGATTCCAACACCATGGTCCAATCTTCCCGTTGTGATTTAACCCATTCATCGACGTGATCAACCAGTAATTTTTCAGTTTGTGTTCCCTCCAATGATACTGAACACGGTGATGTGTCGGTCTTCATCCAACATATCGAGCCTCTCGATACTGGTGTCCATCGGTAACCCGGAGATGACATTCACATGCTTGGTACATTCGACAATCTTCCTAAAGTTCTCCTTCACCATGTAGCTCTTGATGAAATGTTTGTAGGTCTGGGGCTAGTCGAAACGCCCATTCCCTCACTGCTCCCAGTGCTACCGAATTATCGTCGGGCAGAGCAACCGTTTCTATAAAATTGGATGTGGACGAGGAAGGGGGACAACGCACTCAACATCCTACCTTGTCCCAAGACAATCAAAATCAACGGCTTCCTATTCATTCTCCTTTTCTTCAGATTTGATGTTTGTGTTGCCGATACATTTGACAATATTCTTTGAATCTGCTACAAAACCAGTGAAAATAATCCTCTTCCTGAAGACGTTGCTGCTTTTGGATGGAAACTGATGGGTAGACTTGATGGAATTAGATATACATGATGAAGAAGGGGAAGGTGTGGGAAATAAGAAATTATATATTAAGAGAGAGAGGTACATGAAAACGACAAGAGTGGGAGGGGAATATGGCATAGGCAATGGCAGAGGGAGACGACATACATGATCTCATTTTCCCATGGATAATTCTACAGCCCCCGCTGCCCCTGTCCCGCTTTACATGGATGCCCAAGTGCCATGCCTTTTAATATTAAAAAAAAAAGCATAAAAAATGAATTGAAGCGAGAAACAGAAACAACATCCTGCGTTTCAGAAATTTCAAAATCACAAAAATCCTCTCTGCTCCATTTCAGAACCCTCCCGTCGCCTTCATCCATCGTCTCCTCTGGCACCGACATTGATTCCGTGCGGCCAAGTAGCTATCATCCCCGTCGACAGCCCCTCCCCTCATTTCGGTCGCAGCGCAGCCCTCAAAGAAATGGAGTCCAATGCAGCACCGCAACCGCCCCTCCTTCTCTTCCGTCGCCTCCTCTGGCACTAGCACAGGCATCGAGTCCTCGCTGCGAGGTAGCCCCTCATCCCCCTCGACCTCCCCTCATTTCCGTTGTAGCCCCCGGTGAAGAAATTCGAGTCCCAACCGAAGCATCCTGTTGCCCCTCCTTTTCCAGAAAAGCCTCCTCTATCAACTCATTTCAACAAAACATTTATCCTAATTCCCAACTAGTTGGGCCTGGGTGTAATTTGTGGTATCTTGTTACAGAAAAGCTGAACTTAATCTCTGCCATTTGATTCAATTGAAATGAGTAATTTTTTAAAAGTAATGTTTTATTATGAACTGTTGTAATTTTTAAATTTCATTTCTTTTCATATATATAAAGATAGATATAAATCGATTTAAGATTCCACTCAAAGACACTATCTCAACCTATATATTGTTTGGTCAAAATAAATCGTCATATAAACCGTTTTGAATTTCTCCACTATAAAATCTTGTGTCTCTCTAGATCTCTCTCCTTCATTTTCTTTTGTTTGTTCCATCAAAACAAACGTGCATCCACTATAACTTAGAATAATTCATTCCCACTTCTTTCTCCACAATTTGTATTTTGTGTGAAAACTCAAATAATGCGAGGCATGCACCGCATTGTGTATTAATTTGTCATTATTATAAACTGACCATGAATTAATTTATTGGTAAAGGAAATTCATTTTATATGGATGTACAATTTTTAGTCCATTTTTTTATGTGGGAAGGCACTTTGGTTTTTTTAATGGTTCTACGTCGCATGGGTTATGCTTTTTTCTTTTTTAATATCATGCATGTTCCATACGCGACGAAGAAACATATGAAAAAATAAAACATTACAAGGAGATTACAAGGACTTTGCGTTAATTTCTTTTTTTTATCAATCCTTGTTTGGTTTTTGGTTTTGTTTTAATCTGAGACGAAGCAATATCATAAATATTATTGTCAATGAGAAGCAATATTATATCTTAATTATCTCCAAACAATCAACACCATGTCCAATGGGTGGCAAGAGAATTGACAATTGTCATTTACTACTATTATGATGACTAGTTATATTTAAAAATGACATGAAGAATATTCCGCAAATTACATTATTTAATCCCTTAAAAGTATAATCTATGATCACTACAAGAAAAACGAAATTTTGTGACAAATTTATTGTAACCAAAAGACTATTCACAACTAATTTTAGTTGCAAATAGTCATTTCGCTGGAATTAACTGGTCGCAAATAAGCAGTTTTCTTATAGTGGATATTAATTAGGAAATTACTATGATGATGACTAGTTATGTGCTCTTTGATTTATCAATTAGGATATTAATTGGTTCTTCAATTCGAAACATGTGCTTGCACTCTTCGTGATCAATGTTAGATATATATAAAGAGCCTATGAAATCGAATTTTTTTGTTTTAACAGAAATTTCTTGTCTTAACGGAATATGCTGATTTTCATTAACTTTCCATCCGTTTGTAATAATTACAGAACACAGAGATATAATTGTATTTTCATTTACATTCTATTTATGGCTAATTTTATGATTTCTGTTGGTTTCTATTCCACTATTAATATATTTAAATATGATAATAAAGCAGATTTATTATAATAATAATCATGGATTCAATTTCCAATTTGAAAATACGTTATAATAGGAAAACAGATTTAATTATGTAGATTTGTCTTTTCATATTCATTATAATAGGAAAGCATTATAATAATTTACAAATAGCCTATCTTTTAATAGCTTTTAAGATATGTATTAATAATAAAATAATAAAATATATGTACTTTATTTTTATTTTAATAAAATATATTAGTACTTTGAACTGCGCATACGTGCCTTAGGCACGTAACATCTTACTAGTATATATATATATATATATACATCTTACTAGTATATATATATATATATATATATATTATTCAATTACTTGTAGTCGAGTTATGTTAATTTTTCATGTTAGGTTTCTGTCACACTTAAAAAATCCAAGTCTAAAGATGGGTGCACATCATCAATTATCAAAATTGATCTTTCGAGTATCACCTAATTATAAAGAGAGTTCTAATTTGGCGTTGTTAAGTTGGAAGAATAAACATACATATATGTTTGAATAATAAGAAGAGTTAAATACTAAAAGGAAAAATATTTGCATCAGCCCCACACCAGCACACACTCAACCTATTGAGTGTAAAAAAAAAAAAAAAAAAAGTGATGTGAAGTGTGTGCTGGTGTGGGGCTGATGCATAGCATTTCTCATACTAAAATAATACACATGATTTGGTTTTTGGACTGATCAATTCCTATATTCTTATTTTAAAATTTTACCTTCTCTGCTTCCAATTTGATCGTATAAATCTTTTTTTTTAGCACACCGTTATTAGTCCTTTTAAATGCTACATTAACACTGGTGACTTAGTACCACGTGCCATTAAAAACAAGGCCATGTTTGGACATTTAGAATATCTTTGTATATCTGTAAATAATTGCGAAATAGTTTGAGTTAAAATATTTTAGTAAATTTTGAGAAATGAGAAAGAAAAAGTTGAATAAAAATATTATAAAATTAAAAATTTGTTTGAATATAATTATTTTATTTTATTTTTATTTTAAAATTTGAAAAAATAATATTATTTTTTGTATTTTGTTTGGGAGTTTAAAAAAATTAAAGATTTAAAATTAAAAATATTTTATATTTGATTGATATTTGAGAAAGAAATATATAAAAATATCTAAAAAATACTTAAAGAACAGTTGTATTGTCAATCGTGCCTAAGCAATGTTTAGGTGTTGACCCAGGTCAGGCTTAGGTTGTGACCCAAGCGTTGCTTTGATTGTGCCAACCAAGCTATGCATGGTTTTATTACAGGCCAAATTTAACATCGACGGGGGGAAAGCTATCTGTTTATGGCCGGATGGTCAACTATGACCAACTTCTTATACTTTTCCTTTTGTGCAATGATAGTTTTCATCTTAGATTTTTCATTTCCTATCATATTTACTGGTATGATACATTTTAAGCAGCTCATATATCTACCACTTAAATAGATAAGTACTTCAAATATAACGCATTAATATGTGCGGATGTAGATCAATGATAATTAAGATTTGAATTCTTCATGTAGATGCAAAAGTTTGGCTAAGAGTAGTGACTAAGTTGATAAGTTTGGATACGACTAAGTGAATAAGATGATATAATTTATCTTATATTTAGTTTTGTAATTTGGATGAATGTAAAACACTTTGACTTTTTCTATGGCTATTTTGATTTGAGGTTGGTAGGAAGTGTTTTAAATAAGTCAAAAGTGTAGAAGTCATGTTCCAAGAGATAAATCTTATCTAAAGAAGAGTTTGAATGTGAAATTGTCAATGCTAAGAAGATAAATATCAGGCGTCGGCAAAATTCGTCAGTAGAATTTGTCAGCAGAGTTTCACTACGACTCAAACTCCTATAAGATTTGTTCCGTCAGAATCTACTGCGAGTCAAATTCCTATCATATTGTTTATTTAAAAGATCTACTGGTTAGGATCTGTAGACATTTCATCCTAGGAGATTTTGGAGAGTCTTTCCAAATGCTTACATGTGAGAAAATAAGAATTTTCTAGTCATTTTTCTCTCATTGAGTGTGATCGTGCTCCATTTTGGAGATAGAGTGATCATAATTCAACCACTGGAGTTCTAGGTGAAAAATCAATGTTTGAAAATTGTCAGAGGTTCTTCCTGCTACTACGGTAGAGGCATCTGGTCAAGTATGCAACGCCTCGGTCCCGGATGGGTCAGAGAGTTACCTCTTAACACCCAAAATCATATCTTACTATACAAATATAAACTCAAATTCCTCAATTACTCATAGACCTCATTGCTTTAAACCATTAACTCCAAAATAAAGAACTAAGAATATGATGAAGTCTCAGCATACATGCCAACTTTCCAAAGTACTAACTCAACAGAGTAAAACGAAACTATTTAATAAAAATTCTCCAGTAACAAATACCCTCTTTGTATTTAAAATACTATGCTCACCAAGCCTTACTCATGCTTCCTATTCTTGAACCTCCGTTGAAGTATCCAAGATATCTGAAAAATGTTGTGGAGATAAGGGGTGGGTTATCAATAACTCAGTAAGTACAGAACATATACTAGCGTGCAAGCATGAGTATTTACAGAGTACAGTATACAGAACAAAATATTTTCTAGATTTATCATGCAAAACAAAACATGTTTTCAAACGTAACAGAACTATGGTTTTAAGACATATAAACCCAGAGTACTTTGGCATAACGTAACCTGAGCATGATTATCACATCAAAATAGAGTATCTCACAGAGCAGAGACCATGTTTCACTCCCGTGGTAGGGCTGTGCTAATCTCGGTGGCCAAACTGGACAAAGATAGAGGTGAAATCTTTCTTTTATTACTCTTGGAGCCCCAAGTGTGTACACAGGAAAGACCATAATAAAACCACTTTGTTTCTAAAGTGGGTGCACTTAGAGACAGAGAAGTTGGTACCAACCCAAACAGAGCAGAGCATAACAAAGCAGAGCAGAGCAGATACAAGATCAGTACACTATGCCAAAGGTTTTCAAATGCCATATCAAAATAAAACTGATTACCAAAACATAATAAATCATTCTCACATACTAAAAACAAAGGTCGTAACATCTTTCTAAATCAATGCACAATTTTTTAGATTCCCAATATTGCTCTTTCTCAGATTTCAGAGACAACATGACAAAATTTAGCTGATGTCTACACAATGCATGTCAGAAAATATTTTTCCTTTTTCATATAGATTTCATGAGTGGTGCAAATAAGCAATCGAGGTTGGTTTTTCCCAAGTTCTCATTTCATCACAAAATATGCAAAGTTTTCAAAAAGTCAATCTCAGTCTTAATAACTCGTATAAAGCCTAGCATATGAATTTTGCTTACCTGAACCTTTTAGGTTTTCAAAAATTTTCAACAACAGTACTAAACAAAAAATCAATTGCCAACTATAAAAATAATCATGTAATTTCCATAAGTATATGAAATCAACACCTTTTTCAATACTTACTTGAGACTCTAAGTAACCTATTTTCCTAAAAATCTAAATTTCTCGAAATCCTAAAATATCAAAAATTCTCAAATGCCTCGATATTCACTTAATGTAATACTCATGATATGGTGCAAAGATACAGCGATCAGCAACACAAAGCGCACAGAGAGAGAGAGAGAGAGAGAGAGAGAGAGAAATCAGAGAGAGGAAACACGGTGAGAGGGATATCGTGCGAGATACTTATGGAGGCAGCTAGAGACGGTGATAGGGTGGTTGGGGCGGCAGCAGATCATGGAGTGGCACGTGGGTGGCGGAAGGGTTGTTGTTGAGCGTCGTTAAGCTTCATCGAGGTGTCCTGGGGCTGCAGAACAGAGACGGGGGAAAATGGTTTTATTTCTTTGTTTCAGGGGTCAAAAACAGGGGACATACAGTGGCTTGAATGACGGCTTGATGGTGTAGGGGCAGCGCGGTGGTGGAGTTCTTTGTTGCACCGAGACTGAGCGAAAACTTCTGTGGTGGTCTTGCTGGCCCTTGGGTCGTGGGGAAGAAACCGAGAGAGGGAGGAGGCGTGAAGGAGGGCTCAAGGTGTCATAGTGTGGGGTGGTTCAATAGTGAGTGGTTGACGATGCTTGAACACAACTGGGCTTCATGGCTATATTGGTGGCTTCCGTCGAGAAGGTTGGTGGGTATCTCGGGTTCATGTCGGCAACAACTGGTTCGTGGAGGAGGGATAGATGTGCAACAACGCTGATTCCTTTTTGGCATGATCTTGACTGGTTCAGCGAAGGCTGACGAGTAAGTGGGACAGGTTCTCGTTGAGGACACAGAGGTTCTGGGCAGTGGGGGTAGACCCGTGGTGGTTGGATGGTGGAGTTTCCAGGTGCCTAGCGACTTGGTGTGGAGAAGATAGATAAATAGAGAGAGAGAGAGAGACTCGAGTGATGGACATAAACAAAATAAAGGAGAGAACTCAAAAAGGGGAAGGAACTTCAAACTTCAAACTGCCTAGGCATGGAGATAAGGGAGATTGGGTGGAGGAATCTTCAAAAATGCAGAAACTGAAATTGAAAAATGGTCGAGAAGATAAAATGCAAGCAGCAAGATGAAGCTCGCCGCAAACGACGTCGTGGGGTAGGGGAGGTTACTCAGCTGCGTGAAAACAAGAGAAAGAAAAAAAAACAAGAGAATCCAATGGACCGGCCTTGGGTTTAATGGGCCCAGGTGCTACAATTGAAACTTGCTTGTAACTAATTTTCAAATAATAAAATTGCATTTTCTGGATTTGATTGCCATGTCAGGTTTTACCTTTAAAAAGTTATTTAAAATGTTTTCCTTCATTACCAATTTTGGTGTTATGTAATTTATTTATTCTATATTATTGGTTTATTATTAAATAATTGCATAGTTACGACTAATCAATTTTTTGAGTGAATTGGTAGATCTTTGTATTACGCTATAGGGACATTTGGATAATTTCACTTCATACTCTTTTCATATATATTTTTTGTGGCAGTTGACTTGGAAGGAACTTTGGAGGGGGTGTTCTAGGGCAGTAAGGAATGTTTTGGGTACATCAGGGACAAACATTTTATCCATTTGTAACATGTCAAGCAATCCTACTAAATCAACTAGCATTACAATATTGTTTTGCCGCATTATAGATCAAAGTAATGATCCAAACTCGTGTTACCTAAGGTGTTGAGTAATGTCATGTGGAAGGTAAGGGATGGTCGTGTCTCTTTTTGGAGGGATAACTGGTTGTCATCAGGTGCTATTATAGACTCTTGTGAGATCTCAGATCTTCCTCTTCTCATAATAAGGGAGTGTCACATTCATAATGGGTGGGATGTGGACCTTCTCAAAAGACTGGTGAGGGAATCCAAACTTGAGGAAATCTTGACATCTTTAGGTGAGCATAAAGATGGGGCAGATATTCTGATTTGGAAGCCGAGTTTGGATGGTATTTTTTCCTCAAAGTTGGCATGGGAATGTATTCATGTTAGGGCCCCAAAAACAGAATGGCCTCGTTGGATTTGGCATTCTGTGCTACCAAATAAGTATTCAGTTACAATGTGGAAGGCTTTGAAGTTTTGCCTAAGTGTGGATGCGCGTATTAAAGAGTTGGGCATTCCCTTGGTTTCTAAATATGAATGTTGTGTACAGGGTTTTCTGGAAAATCTGGATCATGTCCTGGCCACAAGTACTTTAGCAGTGAAAATTTGGCGCAGGGCGTCTTTGAGTTTGGGGATGCTTTATGACCCATCCAGCCCTTGGAAGAGTACTATGGAGCTTTGGTTTCGACGAGCCTCACATTCATCCCAAAAAGGTAGGTTGCTTGGTTTGATTCCCATTATTTTAACGTGTTCTCTTTGGGTGTGGCAGTGTAAGGCTCGTATGGATGGGAAACATGGTTATGTGCAGTCGTTGTGGAGTGTGATCAAAGCGGCAATTGCATGGGTATGATTACGTCTGAGGGCGAGTTAAAACTTAGATAATGGTGACGCTAGAATATTGGAGGCCTTCTCAATTCCGGATAAAGCTCCTTTACGTAAGCCGGTTTGTTTGGTAAAGTGGTGTAAGCCAAATAGGGGGTGGTTTAAGTTGAATGTTGATGGGAGTTCATTGGAAATCCAGGTTGCATGGGGGTAGGGGGCCTTATTCGGGATGATCGGGGCTATTTGAGGTTGGCTTTTGCTAAGGAGTTGGCTCATGGCTCTAATAACGAAGCGGAACTATTAGCTCTTTATTATGGGCTGAAACATTGCAAGAAGTTGAGTTTGCAAAGAATTGAGATTAAGCTTGACTCTTTACTTGTTAACTGGTTGACAAAAGGGAGATGTGGCGTGTGGTATCTTGAAGACTATTGGGATGAAATCCAATAGGTCTTGTCGAGTTTGCAAGTCAAGATCAACCATGTTTATAGAGAAGGAAATTCAGGGGCTGATTTTCTTGCTTGTATGGCTTCGCATCATCAGTCTGATATGTGGATAAATTTTGATGATGTTCTGTGGAAGCTCAAAGGTATTTTATAGGTGGATAGATTAGGTCTTCCTTCTTTGAGGTCTTAGGTCTTCAGAATAAGCTGCATCTACGCTGATTTGCATTCACGTTGGTCAGTTGCGTTTGCATTCACGATGATTTACGTCACTTTGATTACACGTTTGGCTTAGGCTTGTTATAATTTGTTTTGGTTTTGGCTTATTTTGACACTTGGTTTTGGGTTAGTTTATAGTGTTTTATCCTGTAAGCCCCCAAGTATAATAATGTTATTACGGTTTTTCTCCGTCATAAGTAATGACTTATTAATAAATTTGGGACGGGACCGCTATGTGTGTGGCTACTGGCTATAAAAAAGATCCAAACTCTCATGAATGGTCCATTCATATGCAACCATACTAAACTTATTGAATTCACTACAATATGGAGGCCAAATCAATTTATAGTATCCGAAAAACTCTCTTAAACATAATTAATAAAAGAAAAATATACAAAACCCTAATTCACTTCATAATGCAAAGTTAAGACACCAGCGACAGACATGTAAATTTCCCAAAACATACAAGTCATTCAAAACGAAAAAAAAAAAAAAAGAGAATAAAAGAAGTTAATACACATGCACAACCATTAGGATCAATAGCCTCCAGTTTGACCCTAATTTGTTGGATGACACATTGCCAACCAGGCTTACAAGTACACCTATAGCTCTACCACTACAAGAAAAAGGTTTATTCGTGACTATGGATTTGCAAAAACAACCATCGATCTCTTAAGAAAATCGGTACCATTACCAATCAGAGATTAACACCATGATCACTGTCACTATCATTTTCTTCGATTAAAAGCATCTCAGCTACTTGGCTCATGCTGGGTCTTCTATCTTTCTCTTCCTCTACGCACTGCAGAGCAACTGCTACTAGAGTTTCCATCTTACCCATGTCATAATTGTTTTCTAGTACTGGATCAACAATCTCTTCAAGCAAGGAAGCCATTGTAGCCGTTCCATTCCTTTTTTCCCTCACCCAAGTAACCAACGTTTTGGGTTCTGGCTCTCCTCCACTATCTATAGCATGGACACCCCTTGTTGGTCCCTTTCCTGTCACCATCTCCAATACAACAATTCCATAGCTATAAACATCCACTTTGGAGGTGATAGGAAGATTGAAAACCCACTCTGGTGCCATGTACCCTCGGGTTCCTCTTATTCTTGAGAAGCTTGAATTCTCGAGATTTCTATTTTGTAGCTTAGAGAGCCCAAAATCTGCCACCTTTGGTTGATAGTTAGAGTCTAGGAGTATGTTTTGAGGCTTTACATCACAGTGTAAAACCCACTCTAAGCACTCTTCATGCAGATAAGCTAGGCCTTTCGCTGTACCAGCGGCAATGTCAAACCTCTTTTTCCAGTCAAATGCATGAGAGGAGAGGTTTTGGTCCAAAGAACCATATTCCATGTACTCGTACACCAAAAGCCTGTGCTTTCCCTCTGCGCAATACCCCCACATCTCAATTAAGTTCATGTGGTTAATCCTTCCAATGATGCTTACTTCTGCTAGAAATTCACCTTCTCCTTGGTTAGTTTCGTTGAGATGCTTGATTGCTACAGCTCGATTATCTGGCAATACCCCTTTGTATACTATTCCTCCCGCACCTCTTCCAATCTCCTCTTTAAAACCTTTTGTTGCCTTCTTGAGCTCAGCATAGGTAAATCTTCTGAACCCAGTGACAGCAAAAAGATAGCCTTGCTTGTCTGCACCTGAACCTTGATGGGTTCTACTCAATAGACACCACACCAAAAAGATACAGATGATTTCAAATCCGCCTACTCCACATGCAAACCAGAGCATGAATTTCACTATCCCATTTGCACGACTTTTATAATAAGTTCTGTCTAGTTGCACTGTACCTTTGCTTGAGCAAACCAGGTTGAAATCTTGTACAAACTTTGCGATGGAGAAGATATTGCGTTTAGGCAATCTCAAATAGAGGTCACCCTTGAAATTCGGGGAACGATATCCATTAAGCAACAACGTCTTGGGGTAGCAGTTTGAAGAACCACCTTCCTGTTTGAAGGTGAATTGGAACCCTTTGCAATTGCACAATTGCAAACATAAATTCTTACATTGATCCAACGTGTAATTAGGGAAGAACCCATAATCATAACCGAAGAACTCAACACGGGGTAACAGTAGAAAGCCAGACTCATTTCTATTGCAAGAAAGATGAAAGTTGGGTTCGCACCCGTAAGACCAATCCGTGACATTTTTCATCTTAAATCCTGGGAGGCAAGAACATTTCCTATCAGAACCAACAATATAGCTGCACAGACTGTTAGCCCCACAAATACCATAAATATTGCAAGGTCTCTGAATGGCCTGCCAGGACACAACCCACTTCTCCCCCACCTCGTCCCAGCTGTACAATCGAACATCACCATCGTAATCAATTTTTAGTCTTCTATGAAGCTCCAACCCATAGTCTGCTGCCATGAAAGTAAAATCATCAGAAGAACTGAAGTTCCCGAATGTATCAAGCACTGCGATCCGACTGTTGTTGTACGTGGACCTTCCAGCATCCCAGCTCACGAGCCACGGGTCTGGCCAGTATATGCTGGAAACATCAAGACCGTCATAAAGAAGGCGGAGGAGGTTGTCATTATCGAAAAAGAGCTTGTAAAAACCAGAGGAATAGTTGGTCTGGCTTCTAGAGGATATGAGCCTTGTGTTTCTAGTGAGTAGTTGTTGGGGAAGAAGGGTGTCTGTTGGGAAATCAAAGCTTTCCCATAAAGTAACACCTTCCATGTTCTGCAGGACAAGATTACCGGTGTTGTAGAGAGATAAGTGCACTGAGGAGAGTGACTGAGTATTTGTGGCCCAAACTGTGAACTTCCCAGCGTCGGTTAAGATAAGATTTCCATTTTTGAGCAGAGAGAGCTTGGAGCTCCTTCCATTAACTGGCTGATCACGGTTTGCCATCCAGATTACAGTCTGGTTCTTGCCACGGGATGGCTTATTGAACCATATGGCATAGCAATAGGCATTATCACCCACTGAATAAAAGCCAGCAGAGAAAACTCCATTAGTTGATATCAGAACGTCTTTTGATTTCTCAATTGAGAGGGATTTGCCTTCACGAATGGTATCCAAGCTTGAAGATAACGGGAGAGAAAATGACAAAGACAATAGAAGGAACAGAAATGGCGAACCCATGGTATGCAAACCTTGGCAACTATTGCTATAAAAACTTGTTTGAAACGAATATATTGGATGTGGTATGCATGTGGATATATATAAAACTGAGGGAAATAATGAATGTTAGTCGGGTTGGAGAAAAAATGAAGAGAATGGCTCTTTTCTCTAGGAGAGGTTTATTGAAAATAATTTTCAATAATTTAATGAAAATGTGACCTATATATATAACATCGTGGATTATAAATGTGGTATATTATTTATTTTCCTATTTTGATTATAAATATGTATTAAGGTAAAAAGTGTAAAATCACTGCTCACCACATGTCACTTCAAAAGGTTAAGCAGCTTTAAAATTTAGGATATCTGTTTTGATATTGTGTAAAATCATCTTTAAACTGATTGAAAAATATAAATTTTACTATATATATTATATTCTTAATAAAAAAGAATAAAAGAACTATAAAAAATAAAAATAAAAACTTATAAGAAAAGAAACGAGAAGTACTACTACTACGTACTTAAATAATCCCAGCAGATAAATCTCAACAAAAATTTCATCAACTTGATCAACGTGGACAACTAATGATCATTAAAGTGTTAAAAGCTACTATTTTTTTTTTGTACTACAGTCTACAGATAATGTTTCAACTTTGATTAGAATATGTTAGAGCATTTTTATTGGATTAGCTTTTAGCTAAATCCAATGAGAATTTAGCTATTAGATTAATAAATTGTTCACATTGAATTAACTATATTCCAAATATTTGGAATATAGTTACAGTAATATCTAAATTAATTTTTAAATTTGAAACACACTATTCATTTATCAAATCTTTTTTATATTATTTCTTTCTCTCTCCTTTTAATATTAATTATTTCTCTCTGTATTTTAAATAACAATTGAAAAAATATAATTAAAATACAATTACAAATTAATATATAATATTATGAATAGTAAAATATGATAAAATAAAATAAATTCATAATTAAAAATATTAAAAAATTTTCAAAATTATTAATTACTCATTACTATATAATGAATAAATGGATAATCCAATTTGGAGATTTGATGTGAATAGTCAAAGTTAAATTCATCTTATATTATTTTATTGTCATATAATGAAAAAATGGCTATTCCAATGTGGAGATTTATATAAATGGAATAGTTAAAAGTTAAATTCATCTTACATTCATAAAAAATGTACTTTAATTTAGCTATTCCAATGAGAGTGCTCTTAGTGATCTATTTCTGAAAAGTCGTGACAAATAAATTCATTTGTTTTTTAAGATGAGAAGAGATTAGTAGAGATTAAAATTAAAAAGTTAAATAAAATATTATTAAAATATATTTTTTAATATTATTTTTATTTTGAAATTTAAAAAAGTTGAATTATTTATTTTATTTTGTATTGAAATTTTAAAAAGTTATAATAATGAGATGAGATGAGTTGAGAAATTTTTTGAAAACAAACGAGGCAGTCTAGGGAGTCTCTAGCTAATTACTTCTTAAAGAATTAATTAATCAAAGAGTTTTCTACTCATCATCTCCACACACTACATTTCATATTTTTTTTTTTTTTTATTCTTAAATTTTTTGAATTATTTTACTCATCATATATATACCACATATTTGATAAAAAAAATAAAAAAGAATGTGGTCTATAATGTGCAGAGATGAGCTTGTGAATAGAATTTTTCTAAATCAAATGCCAACCTTGACCACGAGAAATAGCTCTTCCCAAATAAACAAATTAGGCTTCCGAATGAAAACCAAGAAATGCCATATTGTACTATTCAGCACGAACATAAAAACAAGAAGAGAAAAACAGAACCATGTTTACAAGCAAACGTGGAAAAACAAAGGCTAGGTACCCCCCAGACAGACAAAAAGGACTATTGCCAATCAGAGATTAACAGCGTGATGACTTTCACTATCATTTTCTTGACGCAAAAGCATCTCAGCTATATTCTTGGCTCGTGATGGTCTAATTGCGTCTTTTTGTTTCTCCACGCATTCTAGGTCAAGTATTGTTACCAAATTTTCCATCTTATCCATCTCAATCTTGGAAAAAAATGAATAGAGAAATGAAGAGCGGGTAAATGGTCGTAACGAATAGTCTAATGAAGAGCTAGAAAGTCTATTTCTTTTAAAGACTGTTTATTCAAGCTTCAACCCGAGAAATTAAGTATACCCAGACTGAAACATAGGTTTTAAATCATGACCGGAATCAAGATAAATTCAGATTTTAAATTCGAAATCCCATTTTTTCTTTTCATTTATTACAATCATAATTTTATGGAACGAAGATTAGTTTTGAGTAATAAAATAAGTTCCAATTAAAAGGAAATGGGACTTATGAGGATGAAGTACTAACTCGTGTGATTGTAAAGAGGGCCGAGAGGGACCTGAGGTCCTTAAGGACGTCAAGGAGCTTTATTTTGGCTAGTCTTGATTTATAAAAAAGGGTAGTGATAGGGTGATTGCCCAATTACTATCAATTTCCTACTTGTATTTGAAATTTTTTTATTATTTTTTTGAAATATTTTTTTAACATTCTTAATCAATAAAAAAATTAAAAAAATATATAATTTTATTAATAATTGCTTCTTTAATTATTAAATAAAATAAAAAAATTTTAAAAAATAATTAAATATACAAAAATAATAAATAAGTAGTAAATAAATAGTAATGGTATCGTTACCTTCCGAGAAACGAAAAACAGGTAAATGGCTCTTTTCTCTTTTCTCTAGGAGAAGTTTATTGAAAAATAATTTATGTGGATCAAAGCAGATCTCTCCTGCCTGTCGGTCAAGACGAGCGTGTCCGTACTCCGTCGGAGTCTTGAGACTTGGACCCCCCAAAACAAGTTGTACTTTTCCAATAATAAATTAAGTCAAGTAAAACAGACGTTCCCCTCTTGCAAGGATACATGACCGCATTTATGATAGGTTTGGTGAGTCAAGAATTTTTAACTTTATGTTTGGAATTTTTTTAAATTTTAATATAAAATATAATAAATAATTTAATTTTTTTAAATCTCAAAATAATAATAATATTAAAAAATAATATTCTAACAATATTTTATCATCTCAACTCAATTCAATTCATTTCAACATCTAAACACACTCGAAAAAAGTTTAAAATATTATTTTTTAATATTATTATTATTTTAAAAATTTAAAAAATTAATTAAAAATTTAAAAAATTTTAATTACTTATTATATTTTATATAAAAATTTTAAAAAATTATAATAATAAAATGATATAAGATACGAATTTTATGTTTTATCTTGTTTACATTCTTATCGCACGTTAAGAATCCAGTACATTCAGTCTTTCCTTCGCATTCAGAAGTTTGAATAACAGGTGCAGTACTAATTGGGTTTGAAACACAGGCGCACGACTTGGGTTTTGTGACCTAGTCTAGACTTATGTTGTCGAAGGATTCTAATTGAAAAAAAATTATCAACTCAAGGATCAAATGACACCTATATATATAACGTCATGGATTACAAATTATGTGGTATATTAGTTATTTTCCTTTTATGATTATAAATGTGGTATAATATTTATGTTCCTATTTTGATTATAAATGTGCGTGTGTTAGTCCTGGGTCGAAATTTGGATGAATCTCATATTTTTTTGAATAGAGAGATCAAATTTTGATTTGTAAACATGAAATGTGAACATAATTTTTGGCTAGTTTTGATTTATAAAAAAATGGGTATGTTTCAAGAAATAGTTTAAATAAATATAAAAAATAATATAAAATTATTAAACTATAGGTGGTTTAATTTATGCAATAGGTGGTGGTTATGGTATAGGGGCCCAAGATTTGATAAACAAGGAAAATGATACACATAGAAATCTTTACACAATTACATTTTAAACCATAGATATATTTATAAAATAACTTATAAAAATAATATTATTTTATAGAATTTTCCTCAATTTAAAATATGGTTGTAAACGGCTCCGTTTAAATACAGAAATACTCTCAACTCATCTCATCATTACAAATTTCTCAAATTCTCATACAAAATATAATAAACAATTCAAAATTTTCAAATCCCAAAATAATAATAATAATAAATAATATTCTAACAATATTTTACTTAACTCATTTAAAATTATCTCATCTCATCTCACTATCCAAATGAGTCCTAAAAGGTTGTAAAAAAATTTATAGTATTGTAATTATATACATAAACTTGGTGGATGATCATTTAGATTCAACATCATAGAATTCTAGCCAATTAATGTATCAACCATTTTAATTCTTAAATTCATCAATGCATCTCATTAATTTACGTCATTAATTTATTTATCACTTTTTATATTCATTATCTTCCGATGTGTATGAAATGGTGCATTTTGAATCATTTGTAGAACACAAAAATCTTATATTACAGTCTTTCAATTATCTTGTTACTTCTTTTTAATTTCATGTGTTATCAGCTCGCTACTCTAACTAACCATTTTGTTCCTTTGCCCTTTGATAAGATACTTACGTAACATTTTCTAAACCATAACTTTCTCTTATATAAATATTGATATTTGTTTATTACGGTATAAATTATTTTATAAAATCTCGATATAATCTATGTGATATTATATATATAGAGTATAATATTATTATATCAATGTGATGAATATTCTTATATTTTATATATTAGTTTGATTTTAAATACTTTTTCGCATTCAATACTGAATATATTTGTTATAGATAATGTCAAATCTTACAAAACTTGAATTTGTTGCCCTCAAATGTTTCTCACAACATTTATTCCTCATGGATGATTGATGCTGAGATTTATCTTGATGCAATAAATCCTAGAAATACTATTAAGGAAGGAAATGAAGCATCCTTGAAGGATCGTGCTAAAGCAATGATTTTTTTTCGCCACCATCTGTATAAAAAAACTAAAAACTACGTCCCCCACCATTGAAAATCTATTAATTCTAAAGAATAGTTTAAATGACCCTCCCAAAAGCTCATTAACATTGGATGTACCTGAAGTTGCAAGATTATTAGTGAATAAAACACTACATTAAAAAAAAAACACTTCTCAATTAAAATTGTGTAGAGAAAAAGCCACTAACAAGGATATGTTCAAAATGAAACAAATAACATATTCATGTCTCAAATGTGCTCCTACAACAAAGAATATCGAATGCGAAAGCTCACTAGTATTCTAAAATAATATCTTGTTTACTAGTGGCTGAAGAAAATATAGAGCAACTAATGAAAAATCAACACTCTCGTTCAACTGGGTCTATTCCAGTCCCTTAAGCGAATCAAATCTCATTTCATCGTAATAAAGGAAATAGTGGTCATGAACGTGGAAGTAGTAGAAAAAGCTATAGAAATCAAGGGGAGTGTATTCAAATTTTCTCAAAAAGAAATTCTACATACCACCAGAAGTGAAATCACATTGTAATAAAGCACGATGAAAACAAAGATTTGCAGAATTAACCTATAAAGAAATATGAATATAAATATCACATGTGTGGTATGAAAGGACATTGATCACTTATATGTCGTATATCTAAATATTTGGTTGACCTAAATAAAGATCTATAAAAGATAAAGAAAAATGGTTCGAAGTGAATTTTTTGACCATAAGGATCCAGAAGATCATCTAACTTATTTTGATAATCTAAATGTGTAATGCCCTTTCTTGTGGCGGGACTTTTAACAAATATTTTTAAAAAATGAGACGAGAATTACTGAACTTTTTTAGACTTTTACTTTCCTCTCTAAGATATCAAAGAGTATATGGTTAAAGTATAAAACCTGTTTTATAAATCTAAAAGAGAGTTTGTAGCGAAATTCATTTAACTAAAATATACAGTCCTTTTACAAAATGTGAGTTCATATATTTAATAAAACCTGCCTAGGCTTCTGTCATATTTTTCCTTTGGCATGTCCTCCTATTGCTTGGTCCTCATTTCGTTCCTAGGCAGGGCACATAGAAAAACAAAATAAGTCAAATACTTAGTAAGCATTACTTCATACTGTGAAAATATACTAACATAAGTTTTAATTCATGCATTTATCATTCCTCTATATATTTTACATAAAACATTTCCTACACCTTTTACATTTCTTCATGAAGAACTAAATCATTTCATATATTCAATTAACTCTTATCACTTTCTATTGATCGGTACACACTGTTACGTCCCCGTGTGTTGGGGTTAGTGGTCTTTTAGACTCAGATTCTGCCCATGGCCACAAGTTAGGAATCCCTTTCAATTGGGGGCAGCACTGGGTGCACTACCAGTACTACTTATCAAGCATGACAATCTGCCCAGTCCATTGATACCATTATTCATTCAGTCATAGCTATTACGTAGCTTCATATATTAAAACATTCATTTCATTTCCTTTCCTTTTATTCATTCCTTCCTGTCTTTTCCTTTTATTCATTTCATTTATTAAACCATTTCATTTCATAAAACATAAAGACAATATGTACTATAGATAACATCCATTTCACATGCTTACAACTATTCTTGGTGTGCATAAAAAGGGGTTGCCAAAAAAGGTCATTACATGCGTATATTTTAAAATATTATTACTTTAGCATACTTTCATAAAACATCATTTGATTTCTAAGAAAATATTTTCTTTTCTTTCATCGCATAAAAATAACCTTTTTCTTATAACAACATTTCATTTCATTTTTTTATAAAGAGAAACATTTCATTTTTATTTTAATATCTTTTAGAAAATCAAGAGTATGACCATATTACTTACCTGAACTCCATGCCATTTTCATTCCATGCAGTCCATTTATGTGCATGTCATATGACAACCAACGTTCATACATAACCTTACGTCATTCCCTTTTCATTTACACAAGAAACTAAGTCATTAAACTTGAATAAAACTACCATTACTTAAACTTCCTTCACTTAGATATATGCTATTTTCCAAATCCATCCTACATACATTCCTTCCATTTTACTTGTACATACCCCTTTTTAATTAATTCTAAGCCTATCTATGAACCTAAAAGCCCAACTTCATTTCTAACTCATAAAGTGAGCTCCCATTCTTCACTTTAACCTCCAAAGCATTGCTTAACATGGCTTAGAAACTAATCACACTTCACCCATAAACTCCAAACTACAAGTACATTAACCTTCCTCCATAGATACACAATCCAAATCCCACATCAACTCAAGTTCCCGTTCACTTCTTCACATATGAACATATAATACAATCCAAACAAACCAAGCATACATATACAATCCACCAAACATACACATGTATCATACCCCTTTATCGCGTAAGATCCATATACAATCCATCTATGTATCAACTTGTTCTTACAAGCTCCATTCATACATAGTAAAGTCAAAGTACACAAATTTGTCCAATATATGCAACCAATCAATTTACACATGTACCTTACCACGTTTATCACATCAGATCAATATACAATGCATTTCAAGCACTCATTTGTTTTACAAGCTTTATCCATATACAATATGCATAATAACTACAATTATGTCCAACCCTGAAATTGAATCAATTTTAGCTCGCTAAACAGCCCATTGGCATCATAAATAACATGACAATACACCAAGATAGCACATAATATAAATATGTCAAAATTCATATCACTCACTCCATTGCAATCCAAAAGAACAAGTCACTTCTTCTTAGTTTGTTATATTGAATACATTACATATATAAAGTTGTCCACACTACAATCATCAACATATATACATTGTTTTCCAAACTTCAGTAGTTGCTTCATTACATGATACACTTGACTACTTAGAACCAATTCACAAATTCCTCTTCATACTTTCCATATGCACTGTAACACCCAAGTCCAGCACCAAGCTGTTTTCTAAAATTTTTGGGTTTAACGAGTACTATTTTTGGAATGGATTATGGGCCCAAATTTTATATTTTTATTGGACTTGCTATTTAGGTTAGAATCATTAAATATTTTTCAATTAGGTAAAATATTTTTATGGGCCAGGGAAAATTGGTGGGACAAGTTAGATCATTTTAGAGGTTGAATTGAGAGCTTAAAACTCGAAGAAAAAGCCCAATCAAAGCTCATGAAGCCAAGAACCAGTTTCCACGTCATGCACGTTTCATGTTTCATGTTTCATGCCATGCACATCTCCCATGCACGGTTACTCCTATTTTTTTCTTTTTGTTCTCATCTAGGTTTTTCAATCAACTCTATAAATACACATTTTTCTCTCCTACAAAAGAAGTTGTCACAACCTAGTTTTATTTTCAGTGAATCATCTCCTTCGCGTAATTGTCATTGTCTTCCACTAAAAAACGGTCGTGTGATAGCCCCACCACCTAGCCCATTGGCAAACCGTGAACCCCACGTCTCCTAGTCGCTGCGTCCCAACACCTGCTAGCACAGCGACACATGATTGCTTCATAAAGTCATCTCTACACCTTTTAGCCATCCCGGTTGCCATCCAACACCCTCACGAAAGCCCAAACGTGTGCGTCACCACTGCCGCCCGGTTTGTCCACCCCAACCTCCATCTCCACATAAAACCGATGCCTAGAGCAACCGCTGGAAACCAAGTTCCACAGCCATGGGAAACAGCAACCCACGGCTTTTGCCAAGCCAAAATCCTCTGTTTTCTATACCCAAAATCAGAGCCTTTTTCTCCAAACAGTGAGCTTTTCTTTGCCACCGTTAGTGAACCACAATGCTGCCGCCAACTGCTTAGCCTCAAGCGGGAACAACTAGAGGATGCCGGTCGTGCACCGAGGTCCGCCGGGACCACTACCTGGTAAGCTCACAAAGTGCCACAGCCTCCTTACCATTCTCTCCCTTTCCCTCTCTTTCATCACTTTCCCTCTCTCTTTCCACACGTTTTCTCTTACTTCCAGAGTGCACTCCCGTCGTGCCCAATCATTGGCCGCCGCTCGTTGCTGATCATGGTAAGCCCACAGCTGCCCTCTACCCACCACGAATGACTACCTGGTGTTTTTTTTTAACTAAATTGTTTTTGCCTTAGGGTCTTACGCAAATATTAGATAGAAGAAAAGTTTAGCTGTAATTACGATCTTGCCCTTCCAGTCATGATCTATTATTGTGTTGGGTTTGCTTGTATGATGGGTTGGGTATATCGAAATGGGCTGGGGTGTTTTTTCAGTGTTGGGCCATGTATACTTTGGGGTCAAGATCACGTATTCGCATGGACAATATAATAAGACCAATTTATGGAGTAATATGATCATAGGCGTTAATTGTCTTTTTTGTTTGGAGAATTTATATAAAAATCAAAATACTTTGGGAAGATAAAGATATTTTAGGGTTTCGAGGATTTTAGTCATTAGGAAAATAGAGATTTTTCTTTAATATTTCGGGTTTGAATTATCAAGTACATGTTCAATTTGAGATTTACGGAAGTTACGTGTATATTTTATAGGTGACGATTGATTTTTGTTTAGTGCTATTGTGAAGAATCTCTAAAAAGCTAAAAAATTCTGGTAAGCGGGGTTCCTATAATAGACTTCGCATAAAAATAAAATGGGCTGAGGTTGATTTTTGAAAAATATGCATGCTTTGTTACGAGAAGAAATCTAAAACGACCACAGTTATTTATTCTACATTACTCATGAAATTTTGTATAAGAATAAAGTATTTTCTGGCATGACTGATGTAGACATGAGTTTATTTTTGGCATTATGATATTGAACTGAGAAAAATGAGCTTTTGGCATTCTGATATTGAACTGAGAAAAATGAGCGAATATGAAAATTTGATAATTTTTGCATGTGACGTGAAGATGTTCTGAATCTGTTTTGGAAAATGTGAAATGATTTGAATTTCAGTACTCGGTTTTGATGTGATGTGGCATCTGAAAAACTTTTGGCATGACTTTCTGATTCTGTTCTGACTCTGATTTTGATTCTGGTTCTGATATGGTGATTCTGATTTTGTTTTGTTTTGATATGTGGCCTTGTCATGGGATATAATAGTGACATCTGGCCCTGCTACAAGATATAATAGTAAACTCTGGCCATATCACAGGATACAATAGTGACCTCTACCCCTGTCATGGGATATAATAGTGACCTCTAGCATTGTCACAGGATATAATAGTGACCTCTGGCCCTACCAAGGAATATAATAATGGTCTTTGCTCTGAGTGCAATCGCTTTGATAACATGGTGATTTATGTTCTACTTGACTTTCCACAGAATGCACAACCCTAGCATAGGAGTTAAACATGACCTCTGTTATGATATGATGCTCTGATATGATATAATAAGATGAAGATGTTCAGTCATGTTGTGCCAAATGGATCTTTGAATATGAAAAGTTGGTGTCTAGATATGAAATGTTTGAAGTGTCGCTCTGATTTTTTGATAATATGTATTTTTGAGATTTGCATATTGAAACTGAAATGTTTTGTTTCTGCATTTTGAACCCTATGAAAATGTTCATGTTTACATACTAGCATATGTTCTCTATTTACTAAGTTGTTGATAACTCACTTCTTATCTCCATAACATTTTCCAGATATTTTATGGTTCAGCTGGAGAACAAGAGTAGGAAGTATTGGAAAAGTCTAATGATCATAAATGAAGAAGTGCTAAGGGTACAAGCATATGTTTACATACTAGTATATGTTCTCTACTTACTGAGTTGTTGATAACTCATCTCTTATCTCTATAAAATTTTCCAGATATTTTATAGTTCAGCTGGAAAACAAGAGTAGGAAGTATTGGAAAAGTCTAATGATCATAATTGAATAAGTGCTAAGGGTACAAGTATTTTTTTTTGGGAGGATTATATTTAGTAGTTTTATCTTTAGCGGTTTTTGGTATGTCAAGTTATGAATAATTTGAGTCTTTATGGTGATGTTATTTTATTTTATTTAGATTTTTTGTTCAATGTTTTTGTGGAGGGACACAAAGTTTTGGATCGAACAAATAAGTTAAGTATTATGTGGAGTTTCTGTTTATTTATTATTGATTATTGGAGATTTTTTAAGTATTAGGAGCTAACTCTTCGGACTTCCGGGAATGGGATGTTACATGCACAATCTAATTTATAAAGTTACTAACATGCTTGTTGCTCCATGTAAACACCATACACTAAGTTCACATAACACAATATAAAAATCTCTTGGAACCCGCACACATACTATACTCAATCCATATATCATTTTTTTTTTCTTGAATGGATCACTTTCATTAAAAACTCCTATGGAGGAGATTGTGAATACTAGGAGTATAATCCTCTATAGAAATGCTCTCATCAAGAAGAGTGAGATCCTTCTTAGCTAGGCAATGTGCCACTGCATTGATAATCTTAGGAATATGGCCAACAGATTAGCTTTGAATACAAGTTAAGAAAATCTTAATATCTCTAATCAATAGACCCACCGAGCTCCAGTTGCTTGTAGTACCATTGATGGCCTAGACCACACGAAGAGAATCACCTTCTAGTATGATGTTGGGAAGCTTCAAGTTTGAGCAGAGAATGACTGCTTTCAAGGCTACAAATGCTTCAGCCAGCTGCGGTTCAGGGAAAAGATCATGAGAGGACATTGAGGTAGCAACTACTTTCCCATTCTAGTCTCTTATCAAACACCAACACCCACTTTACACCTAACTTTGTCAATGGCTTCATCTCAATTAACTTTGAAGTGATTATTGGGAGGCAAACACCAGTGCATGAGGGTCGAGGTAGAGTGGAGTTTCTGTGTTCTTTGGTCACAACATATGTTAAATTCAGCTAGGTTCATTGTGACTAAAAAGGAGACTTGACGAGGAGGAGTGAATTTGGATTCAAATACCCAAGTGTTCCTACGATGACATATGTGCTTAGCTGTCATGGCAAATTCAGTGAGTTCCTCCTAAAATAGAGTAGAGAAGAGGTGGTCTAACACTTCCTTAAAAGAGGTATCCATGATGTAGCATTTCTAAGTTCTCCTCGAGCTTAGACTACATACAGCTTGGGTTGATTTACACCACCACATGGCATGAGCTACAGTTTCAAGATGGCATAAACATATGGGACAGGTAGGGGTTTAAACCACTTTCCTCTTATGTAGGTTGAGTTTAGTAGGAAGTATTTCCTTGGCTGATTTCCAAATGAACATCTTGACAGAGTTAGGTCCTTTTAATTTCCAAATGCTTTGCCACAGACCTGTTGTTGGGATGTTCCAAGAGAATTGACCCATCTTGTTTTCTGAAATAGCTCCTTGAAGGTGCTATGCAGATTTCACTGAAAATATGCCATTAGGAGTGCCTCTCCAAGTCATCATATCTGGGCTTCTACAAGAGCTAATAGGCATTTTAAGAATGATTTCTGCTTCAGAATTGCTGAATACTTCTTGGACCAAATTAACCTTCCATTGCAGTGTGTCTTGATCTATTAACTGAACCACCTTTGCTCCTTCCTCAAGGATTTTTGGGTTGGATTGGATCCTATAAGAGCTAGGGGATGGAATCCACTTGTCTTTCTAGATTTTCACCTTGTCTCCATTCCCTATCTTCCACATTAGTCCTTCAGTCAAGAGGGGTCTAGCTGAGCTGATACTCCTCTAAACAAATGAGTCATAGCTTTTTACCTTAGTAGAGTAAAAATCAATTTTGGGGTAATACTTGGTTTGTAGAACTCGAGCAGCCAAAGAAGAGGGGCTTTGAAGTATCCTCCATCCTTGTTTAGCTAATAAGGCCAAATTAAAATGTTCACAATCCCTGAAGCCTAGTCCCCCATCCTTCTTGGACTTACCCATTTCTTTCCACTTCTTCCAGTGCATCTTGGATTTGTTCTCCCTTTGGCCCCACCAAAAAGTTTGCATCAACTTATTAATGCCCCTGAAAATACACTTGGGGATCTTGAATATACCCATGCTAAAAGTGGGAATAGATTGAACAACTGATTTAAGAAGGATCTCTTTGCCTACTTGGGATAATAGGTTAGTTTTCCGACTCCCTACTTGTCTTGATTCTATCCAGTATTGGATTGAAGGCTCTAGCTTTGTGTCTGCCAACATAAGATGGCAGCTCCATGTATTTTTCAAAAGGACCCAAGGCTTTTATACCCGCTGTATTCAATTTGTTTTGTTGAGTAGCCTACATAGTATTCTTGCTAAAAAAGATTGATGTTTTGTCAAGATTAAGTCTCTGACCAGAGTCCTTTTCAAAAGCTACAAGGATAGAATGCAAACTGGTCCATTCAGCTGGGAGTGTCTTACAAAATATAAGGTTTTCATCTGCAAAAAAAAGTGATTAATCTTGAGGGAATTTCGAGCTATAGGAATGCCTGAGATGAGCCCTTGATGTTCTGCCTTGTTGAGTGAAAATTTGAGTATTTTAGAACATAAAATAAATAGGTAGGGAGAAAGAGGATCCCCCTGCCTAATACCCCTTGAAGGAAGAAAGAGCTCTTGAGGAATACCATTTACCATAAGAGAGTATGATACTGTAGTCACACATTGCATGATCAGATCAATCCAGTCACCTTCAACGCCCGTTTTTACCATCACAGCTCTAAGAAAAGACCACTCAACCCTATCATATGCTTCACTCACGTCAAGTTTGTGGGCCATAAAGCCTTTCTTCCTCCCCCCTCATTTTGTTTTGCATGGAGTGCATTAGCTCATAAGCCATAATAATATTATCCGTGATCATTCTCCTAGGAACAAAGGCACTTTGGGTGTTTGAGATGAGGTTATGCAGAATAATATTTAATCTATTGGCAAGGACCTTTGCAATAATTTTGTAAAAAACATTGTAAAGGCAAATGGGTCTAAAATCTGTGACTAGAGTGGGAAACGTTTTCTTGGGTATAAGGGTAATATAAGTGTGGTTAATAGCTTGGAATCCTTGCTTAGAATTGAGAAGTTCCATCACAGCAACAACTATATCCGTTCCCACCACAGGCCAATGATCTTGGTAGAATACTGCAGGGAATCCATCAAGACCAGGGGACCCTAGTGGATTCATCTCAAAGATTGCTTTCTCTATTTCCTCCCTTGAGTATGCCCTCTTTAGTGTCTTGTTCATGTCAGCTGTAATAGTAGCCTTAACATGTTCAAGAGTTTCAGTAATGCCCTCTGGATTGGATGATGAGAATAAATTTTAGAAGAATTCTTGAAACAATTTGCTCACCTCTGCTTGACCAGACATAGTGATGACATTCTCAGTATATAGTTCCTTAACAATATTTTTTTGATTTATGTGAGTAGCACACTTGTGGAAATACTTGGTATTTATGTCCCCTTCCTTCAACCATTTTTGTTTGGCTCTTTAGCACCATTTCATATCTTCTTCTTCTAGAACTTCACCAATTTCTTTTTGCAGAAGATGCACTTGAGCATTCTGGTGACCTGAGTTGGACTCTTGCAGGGATTTGAGCAAATGTATTTTTTGAGAGACAATGAATTTCTGGTGAGTTTGAGTTAATCTATGCCATTCTTCTAATTGTAATTTACATCTCTCAAGTCCTCTCTTGGTGATTTCTGCTTTTGTCCCATACCTGAGTGCACCATTCCAAGCTCTCCTTACCACTGCCCCACAACCATCTCTCTTAGTACAGTTTGATTCATATCTGAAAATTCTCCTTCTATTAGAGGTAACTTCATGGTCATTAGTAAGACAGCTGATTACAAAAATGTTATGATCAGAGCATTGGATAGGCAGTACAGTGACCAAGTTATTATCGAAAATGAGATGCCAATCACAATTAACAAGAATCCGGTCCAACCTTTCTTTGATGAAATCTAGACCTTCGCGATTATTGCATCATGTGTATTTAGATCCCTCATAACCGAGGTCTCCTAGTTCACAATCCACAATGGTTTGTCTAAAATCCTCCATCTGGTTGTAAGGCCTATAGGAGGCACCCCATTTCTCATATTGTGACACAATTTCATTAAAGTCCCCCATACATATCCATGGTATACAAGGGTCTGGTTTCAATAACCTCAATAAGTTCCAACATTCTCTTCTTCTACTCACAGCAGGTTGACCATAAAAACTAGTTAACCGCCACTTTTTGTTTAAGGATTTAGAGTAAACATGAAGAGAGATGTGACTGAGTGAGTAATAATGCAACTTTGCATTCAAGTCTGTTTTCTAGAAGGTTGCTAGTCCCCCACTTCGACTAATGCAATCAACAATAAAACTAGAATAGAAGCCAATTTTATTCTTGATGAGTTCTAGTCTATCCCATTGACACTTGGTTTTACATAAAAAAAACCATATCCAGGTCCTTTTCTCTCACCAAGAGGTGAAGTTCTTGAATTGCCCGAGGGTTCCCATGCCATTGACAGTTCCCATACATGAGCTTCATAGGGACAATCACTGCCATTCCACAGCCACTGTCATTTTAAAGAATTTGGTCTTCTTGAGGGGTAAGTTGGTCTCATCCTCCACCCAATCCACTCTTTTCCTATGACAACAGGAATCATCCACCATCATGTTTATTTCCTTGGACCCCTTAGCTATTGAATTCTTCCCATTCCTAGCCCTTCTTTTCCAGTTAGCAAGTAGTTTCTTAGTGGTTTGTCTAGTCATTCTAGAGTTTAAACCGTTAAAAGAGACTCTAACCTGGCTGCCTTCACGTGTAGACATTATATCATGGCTAGCTGGCTCGTGAGTGGGAGGAGGTAAGGTGCTGAGAGCAGGTGGACTTGATAGAGCTGTGTTTTCCATAAAGTTGTCTGCTGCATTGGATGGGATCTCAAAGTTAGAGGACAATTCTTCATTAATCAGACCATCCTCTCATTTATAACCTTCATCTGGATTATTACCAAAAGTGGAAACATACCTCTTTGGTCATGTGGTGAAGTACTGAGAACACTATTCTTTGTTCCCAACTATTCTGTTGGTAATGGACCAAGTTCTTCTTCCCCAGAACCGGACCCCTTACCGTTAGAGTTGTTGTGTTTAAGCTCCATTGAATCCTCCACTCCTTCTCTTTTGTTTGACTGGACATGATCATACTTTGCCTGATGATTTGCTCTGAGCCAGGCACCATACTCCCCTTGCGTTTCTTCATGTGATCTTCCATCCCATGCAGACTTAGAACATCTCAACTTTGAATACTAGATAGAACCACACTAAAAACAAAAATTGGGCAGTATTTCGTACTTGAAGGATATCAAGAATTGGCCCCATCCCACACTAAAAACGACCTTGAGCAAGTGGCTTAGTAATGTCTACTAAAATTTTGACTATCAAGAATTGGCCCCATCCCATTTTCCCCATCACTATCAACTAACAAGACTCGATGGATGGTTGCACCCAGCTTTTCACCCATATTCTTGTTCATACCTACAAAAGGCATGTTTTGAAATTGTATCCAGAATGGTTCCAATGTGAAATTGATGTCTGTTGGATTCATGTTGCCAACACATTCGTGTAAGCGTAGAAGATTCCCATCAAAAGACCACAAGCGACCCAACATCACTCTATGCTTCTCTTCTGGCCCTTGGAATTCTACCAAGAATTTGTTTTTTCCAACCTCTTTGAAAGATATTGATCCCCCTGCTCTCCATATTTTGGAGATGGTGGCTTTGAAAGCACCCTTGTTGATAACTTTCTTTGAGACTACTTGTGCTACTAGGCACTTTTACTCTTATCCTCTGAAATCTACATATCTTCGGATGATAGTCTCACTGATTGTTGTTCATCTTCAGTCAGATGTAGACCTTCATACATGTTAGCGAGTTCCACCTCCATACTAGACTAGGCTAATTTAAAGATGCTATTGACTCTTCTGAAAAGGCTCCTAAGAGACTCCTGAGAGGCTAACCTCTATGCTCTAGAAGAGACATAGAGATGGAAAACCCATTCTTTCCTAGGGAGAGAGGGCAATCCATATATAATTTAACTCAATATACGACAAAGTAACACAATCACATCATAAACTGCACATGAATCGACATCACTTCATACAACATATAGCCACAACACAAACTACACATTTAATCCCATCACTTCGCATAGCATACAACAACATCACAAACTACACCCCACTTCTTCTAAGTCTATCACAACCAACAATACAAACATAAATATAAATTATGCCCATGTACTCAAACATAACACCAACAACATCCATACCAGCTACATAAACATAATACTCCTTGAGATAATGAGATAGAAATTATGCCACAAAGTAAGGGGCTGAGCAGCCGGGAAGCATGGGGCCATGTGGCTTGCTCTATTTCAAGTGTGGCAAACAAGGGCTGCGTAAGAGTTTGAGGCTTGTTGTAACAGTGGGGCTGGTCTATAATGATGGAGGGGAGCCTGGCTTGTGGTTGGGCTTCATGTCGGAAGCTGGCTGCTGAAAAGCTTCAGATCTAGCCTAGTTCCCTAGGACGATGCTTTGTTTTCGAACCATGGTGACCAATTGCCACCCATCATGGTCAATTTCATATCACACCAGGTTCCTAGGCCGATGCTCTACCCTCGCACCTAGACGATGAGGGAGGGGGGGGGGGAACACCTCTCTCAAGTGCCCCAGTCGCATCTCTCCACTTAGTGCGGTCGATATTAGATCCCATTTAGTTCCTTAGGCTAATGCTCCATGCTTTCGCATCGACGACGAGGGGGGAGGGGGGAAAACCTCTCCCAAGTGTCCTAGTCACCCTAGCTAGCCAACACGATCAATTTTAGCTCCTATAGGTAAATGCTCCGTGCTTGAAATCTGGTGACCAGTTGTCTTCCAACGTGGTCGGTTTCAGATCCCGCTTGGTTTCCCCAATGCTTAGTGCTCGCGCCTCAGCGACAAGGGGGAACACCTCTCCCAAGTTCCCCAATCCCCTTCACCACCAGGTGTGGTCGATTTCAGATTTGCCTAGTTTTGATCTCACCTGGTTTGTTTGGTTGATATTACATGCTCGGGCCTCGGCGACGAACGGGGCAACACGTCTCACAAGTGCCCTAGCCCCCCTCGCCCTCAAGCGTGGCTGATACCAGATATTTGCCTAGTTCCTTAGGCCAATGCTTCGTGCTTGGCCCATGGCGATGACGGTGGGAAACACCTGTCTCAACTGCCACAATCCCCTTCACCACCCCGTGAAATTGATATAAGATCTCACTTGGTTCCTTTGGTCGATGCTCAAAGCTCAAATCTTGGCAACCAATTGCCACCCAGGCGATCAATTTCATATCCTGTATGGTTCATTAGGCCGATATTCGAATCTAGCGCCTTGGAGATGAAGGGGAACACCTCTCCCAGGTGCCCTAGTCCCCCCTGCCACCATGCACAATCGATTCCAAATCTTGCCTGTCTCCTTAGGTCAACAAGGTAGATCCTAGTTGGACCCTAACACAAAGACAAATAGAAGAAACAAGTAGGAAATACGGGATCACTGTTGCTCAAAGTGGGAAATAAAAGAATGTGTGTATGATAATAAAAGGAAAACGGATGACAAATCGGTCAACACCGGGGCATCGGGTTGGGAAAGGTGTTGGGCATCAAACTATGTCCCAGGCAGTTGAGGGAGTTGTAGTCTCACCACGTTGGCTTGAATTGGGCCAAATCCAAGGTCCCAAGGAAGTCATGGGGGTTCGCCTCCAGATGCCCCCTCGCTTTCTCCAGCCTGCAAGAATACTCGCCGCCCCAAGCTAAGTTGCGAAAGTGCTTGGCTATCGCGAGTTGCGAAGTGATCTAGTGATTTGGTCAAGCTTCTCATTGGTTGCAGCAAACTCGGCTTCCAACTTCAGCGCCCACCCCTCTTGGGGTATAAGCTTCTCTTGGAGCCGCTAATGGGACACCGACAACTTAAAGTGTCGAGCCTTAGTTGCCTCTTTGTCTCTTTGGAGATTCGGATTCTATGCTCGTTGAGGCACCCATTCAAGTCGTAATTAACGTCTGTTGCCTTTGTCAAAGTGGAAACATATTCGTTGTAATGCTTCTAGGCCTCCGTTGCCTCCTTTTCGGGACAGAGCACTCACGTTACCCTTGTGGCAGACTTGAGGATGGAAACCTCCTGCCCCAACACCTCCTTATCAGCACGATGATTGGACTCCAGCTTATTGAGGTCCTTGACGAGCTTCCAGAAGAGCTCGTTCTCCTCCTCTACCTTCTAGTGTATGTAGGGCCTTGACCTCGTTCTCGACCTCGACTTGCCCATCCTCTACCCACGATGCCAAGAGCTTAATGACGTGCCAACAAAAGAGTAGTCAAAACACTAGGACATGAGGACCCATTAGCGAACGAAATGAAGGGGGGGAGGAGAAACTTACTGAAGAGAAGATGTCGCTTACCTGATTGGTCATCGCCCTAATTACCTCGGACCTAACGTCCTTTGTAGACTTTATGGTAGGGCAGGAGGATGAGGCACCTTCACCTCCCCAAGGCCCTAACTCCCTAGGAGGACCGAGGGCAGAAGTGTGAGGGGTGTCTGGCACCTGTGTTGTACCAAACCTCTCTCTTCCATCTATGTGGGTTGAGTCCTGCTTCGGCCACCTGGAGTGGTTGCCGACTGAGGAATTCGATGATTGAGATAGCTCATCAGTGTCAATAGTAGGGGAGGTGAAGGCGCTGAACACCCATCTTTGCTCACCACCACGAGGTTGTCATGATAGAGGCCCTCGGGCAACACCATACCCACGGGAGCACCGACCAAGCTTGTACGAGGAGAACATGATCAATAAACGGGCTATGTTCTCTTTAGACAAGAGAACATTGATCCCTACCTCCTCTTCGTTCTCTTGGACCCAAGAGTTGGTACCAACTGGATGCAGGACCGCTCGCGCTCAAACAAGTGAACCTAATCTTTTTATCATTGGGAACGACCCGTTAGTCAGATCGAATGGGGAATTCTTGGGCAGCGACCTCTTCAGGCCAACCATATGCCAAGCCACGAAGCATCAAAACAATATCCTAAAGGCATAGGGGTTCATCTGTGTGAGGGCCATGTCCTGGGAGTCCGTAACGTAGTAAACTGGGCAGCAGAAAAGAAGCCCCGGCTCATGGGAGAACAAGCCGACGTACAGGGCTACTTTCTAGGCATTGAACTCAAAATCGAAGACTGTGCAACCGACCTCAAGAACGTCCTAGACCACAAACATTGGGATTGACTTCAATCCCAATAGCACTTCAACAGCTGCGGGGTTGAGGACCGAAGACCATCAAGATCCAGCATAGGAGGACAACCCACTATGGGAGTTGTTCCTAGAGACCATTAGAGACGAGTGTGCGGGAGAAGATGCTAGATGGTCGATAAGGCAGGAAGAGATACTGGAAATCAGAGGAAATGTAGCACGAGAGTTGAAGGGAGGGAGCCATTGAGGCTAAGGGGAAGAATAAATAATGGAAGGGGCAACGATTGGGAAACCCAAACTAGAAATGCAAAGGGATGTGCGGCCGCAATAGCTACGTCAGTTCCTTAGACGTGGGAGCGTGCGACCATGCATCAAATTTATGGGGGAAGTGGGAACGATCAAGAGCATTGGGAAGATTAAAATTTCCCCCACACCCACATGCCAAGAATTTGTGGGATAACTAGAATTGCGGTTTTGTACCATTTAGTTTGGGCCCGAGCTATTGGATGAGGACCAGGGATGTAAGATCCACTAGAAATTCAATGGTGAAATTTCTATAGGTTTTAGAAATCTCCTAAAAACTGCGTAAGTTTTTCACGAATCGACCAATCATATACATTTTTGTCTGTCAGTATAGTTAGTGTTACCACTTAGTATTTAGCCAAAAATGCGATTTTATTTATTTGAGAGAGTTAGAAGTGTCAGAATGACTTATGGTCTATGCCATTGGACTCAGTTGATGATTTAGAATTATATGGTGCAACAAACACATTTTTAATTTTCGGACAAGATAATTGTTCGCAAACACATTTTGATTATTTTGAAACACTTCGGGGTTGAATTTCGATAAATGATTTGCACAATTAAGTTAGTATAAATATTTAGAATTTTATAATGCAAAATTTAAACTTTTCCCAAAGTGAATAGTAATCTCGATAGTAGCACCAAGTACAGTGTAGAATGTCCAAATTAGGTTTAAGAAGTCTTGTTTAGACACTTTGAAAGATCTTAGCTATACTTGCTGAATGGTATTAGACACTGGCACCAAGAGAAACCATGAGATAGAAATGTGATGGAAATTAAAGTGTGAAATCATGCCATCTAAGCAAAATACTATTCAATCTAGAATCCATTTTGTGCCAAATCAAAGAGCGTTTCAAACCTAGTGAAACCCTAAATACTTAGAATCCAATTGAAACCTCAAAAAGGTTGGAGGAAACCAAAACCCTAAACAGTTACCCCAAACTTGATTTCAAAATCCTAATGGATATGATTTTTAGTATTATGTTTAATCATTTGATTAAATCACTTCAAATGCTACTAATCGCTCAAATTCATATTATGACATCATTATTCAACCATTTAAATCTTGAAAATCTGATCATGAAAAATTGAATTTGGGCTAATAGCATATCAAACCTTAACCAAACCCTCTATAAACCCCAAAATGAAGATTCCACACACCCAAGGCTGACCATCCACTACTCAAGGTGGCTCTCAAATAGTCTTTGATGGGAAAAAAATGGCCACCTCACCACAACCACGTACAGGGCACCTCAAAGTAACCCATACCATGGGTAGTTTGCCCCTTATTGTGGCCAAGACTTCCATCACTCATAGGGCTATAAATGAACTCGCCCGGTTAAACTCGACTTGTGAAAAACAAAGTTTGCTTGTGAAAGCAAATACCTACTTGATTAGTAAATGATACATTCTCGACAAAACTTGACTCGATTCGGCTAAAACTCGTTAAGGCTCGCTCGTTTATGCCCGAGTTGACTCATTAATTCGAATCGATTAAAACTCATTCATATATTGATAAAAATATATATATATATATACACCTATGTATATATACATATATATGTATTAGCTAATAATATAAGCATATCACTTTTATAATTAAATATATAATATGTAACCAAATTACTTATGCCTATATATTGAATATACTTCATAGTTATATTTTGTAATTTATACAAGAATCAGTCGATAAGATTTAATAATTTCATATACTAGTATGTGGGAACCATATATAAAATAGATATATTCTATCATATTATTTATATGTATTAATAATTTATGTAGGCATATAATATATTGTTATTATGGATAAATATTAATCAGTTAGATATTAATTATTTATAAATTTTTAAAATCTTATAATTCAATAGAGATTCTACTTATTAGTTGTACAAATTCAATATTAGGTTATTTATTTATTTATCTAATTTATTAATTATTAAATCCTATTAAAAAAATCTTAGTCAGTATTAGACTTGACTCGAGTTTGTTTTTGGGACGAGCTCGAGTTCAGAGTTTATCTTACCGAGTCGAGCTTGAACAAACAATAAATAAAAATCTTGAGCTCGAGTATTTTGTGTCGAGCCGAGCTCGGCAAGCTAAAGACCGGCTCGGCTCGGTTCGATTACAGCCCTAATCACTCAAGACCTCACTTCACTCTTAAGTGTTTTTAGGAAAAGTGTAGACCATTCCCTTTCTCATTTTATCTCTTTTCCTACACGTTTTCTAGAGAGGAACTTAGAAGCTCTCTCAAGCAGTTTTCTGAGCATTTTTGCTTGCAATTTGTGAAACCGTTGTTAAGTATTTTCTCATAATAATTTTTTCATGAAAGTCTTGAGTCCAATTTAAGTGGGTACCTTTTGTGTTAAATTTCATGGTCTTTTGATCAGTCAAAAACTGCTTTAACCATGGAAAGGTCATTTTGGGCAATAAACTCAATAATGTGTTGTATTTTAGAGTTTTTGACCAAACTAATGAACAGATCTTGGTCCAAACTTTTTATGGAGTGTTGCTAACATGTTTCTATGAATGTTCGTTAAGGGTTCGTTGGATGATAAAAGCTTTTGTGAAAGCCTTTCTTAGATCTAGAAACTTAGAAAGTGGAAGGATTAAACAGTTTCTGTTTTGTGAAAGCTTAGATCTTTTGTGGTTTAATCTTACTCCAATGTCTTTGAAATTTTTATTTTATGATCCTAAGCCTTTGATCTACATGCTAGGATGTTTCCATGTTGGTTTGAAGAGTTTAGGCATTGATTTGTGAATGTATGATTTTTATGCAAGGGGATACTTGGTTGGGTCAAAAGTGTGATGATTTCGGCTAGATCTATGTTTTGGTTTATTTTTAGCCATGTGATTTTAAGTTTAATACTTGGGTCTACTTTAGAACATATTTTTAAACCATATGATATTTTTAGTTTGTGGTTTTCATCATGATATGTCTCAGATCAAAAGGTTTGATAAAAACCAAAGTTAAGAACATTTTGTTTTTGTCTAAGTGTAGGAGCCGAGTACTTCAAGTGAGATTTTCTTATTTTTGGAGACTTTTATATGTTGATTCAAAGCATGATAATTCTTAGAAGTGTGTTATGGATATGTTAAAAGAAAGTTTTGAATTTTTGGAGTTCTTGAAGATATTTTTAAAGAGAGTCAAAACCTTGATATTCAAGGGTTTTTATGTTAGTTAAGCAGTTTGGATCTTTTTACTAAAAAGTTTCGTGTTTATGTGAAGAGGATATTTGTTGGTTATTTTAAGCATAAAGTATAGGATGTGATGATCTATGTTCCAATGTTTTGGTTTAAGTATAAGCGTTGAAGTTGGATAAATTTGCAACAACAATCAAAGAGAAATAGCCTAATGGTGTTTAGGTCTTTGTGTCGTTTTTCTAATTGTGAATTGTTTTAAATTTCTCTATGTTGATATTTGAGTGTAGTTAATTTTAGAGTTAGAATGTGAAATACTTAAATTTGATGTAAAATGGTAATTTTATTTTAAGTTAGCATTTTTCATGATGATAAGTTGTAAGTGATTAGTTTCTAACCTTTAGAATCCATACTTACAATTTTTCGTATTTCGTACTTTTTTTCGTAAACGTGACAATCGCTGTAAGTTCGCTCTTAACTTACTATCAAATTATTGTGCATGTTTGATAGATAAGGGAACTACTGTTTATGTATTTATGTTATCTTCTATGCCATATCACCTCATGTCTGTCTGTTATATATTACACTATCATGAAATACTTATCTATTATACAATTTATTATATCACGTAATGCTTATTACACATATGTCATGTCATGTATTGCTATCACACGTGTGTCTTGTCATGAAATATTATCTTACATATGTTACAAAATATTATCTGTTACATGTTATACCATGTTATGAAATGTTATTTATTACATGTTATGTCATGCTATGAAATGTTGTCTGTCTCATATTACGTCATGCATTTTGTCTCACATTCATGTTATGTCACGTTATGGCAAGGGTTTTGTCCTTTCGTCTCATGTCATGTTTTGTCTCGAGTACAGTTTGTGTATCTTAGGAACAACCTTTCAGGTCAAGTCAAGTATGTTTTCGTTTATCATGACTGTAAGTGCTAGGATGGGCCGTATGCGCTGGCCAAAGCCTAGACTTGCCACATAGTACACAAGCCATACCGTTTGACTTATTGGCCTCCAAAGATCGCCTTCACCTCTAGTGCGTAAGCCCCATTTGCCGGTATGTTGTCATGTGACACAAGTGATTCACTAGGAGCTTTCCATTTCAACTTTAGACATTTGATTATATATGTTCTTGCTTTGCTTGAGCACTCGACATATATATATATATATATCGATAGTGGATGTGAGAATATCCAACAAACAAGCCAAAATGGTTCCTTGTAATGATCTGGTTGTGACCTTTAACCACAACCATTTGGTTTACCTGTTAGATGATATCAAACTATTTAACGCAGTCACCTCCTAATTGGTAAGAGAACAAGGTCCTGAACAATTGCTCAATTGCATTTCTTTATCTTTTAGATGCTGCAAGCACTATAATGATATCCTCATCGACTTATCTTGTACATTTGCTTCTAATTTAAGGCAATTTTCTTTTTTTTTTTAAAAAAAACTTAGACTTCTATAAATAAAGAATAGATCAACTCTAATTGTCCTATTTCAATGCTTGTCATCCCCGACTATAAAAAATAAAAATGGTTGTCATCCCCACTAGGTGCTTTAGAAGAGAGAAATAAGAATTGATCAGGTTGGAAATATCTATTAGAAGATATTGTGGCAGTCTGAATTAAGGATTGATGATGAAGATTAGAGACAGATCACCTTGCAGCATTATAGTCCTTGACAATATGCAAATTTTCCAAAACCAAATAAAACCCAATATGCTAAACTAAAGAAAATCGGAGTAGGACAATTGCAAAGTAAAATCCGAAAACCCCAAAAACAAATCCATAAGAAAACAAAACCCTAGAACTCTCAGTGTAACACCAACTTCAATCACACAAAAATTGAACCAAAATCCTAACTTCATGTTCATAACCCAAACCCATTAAACTACAATCCAGTTTTGATTACCTCCATCACAAAGCAACTCACAACATTAAGCCACGAACACATTCAACAAAGACACACAGTAATCTTCTTTCTTATGCACACTTGCTACACAAAATAGAGAGATGAGAGAGAGAGACGGTGGATGAGAGATGGCTTACGAACGACGAGGAGGGGCAAGGTGGCCTTGGCGGTGAAATATGACCGAGGAGGCATAGGGACGAAAGAAAGACCAGGAGGTGCTCAGGGAAAGGCATAAAGGAGAGAAGTGGACATAGTGAGTGAGTGAGAGAGAGAGAGAGAGACAGAGTGGAAGACAGAGTGGAAGGGAGCTGTCAAGGAGGGTTTCTATGCAGTAGAAGGAAATGAGAAAGAGGGAGACATCAGGCAGAGGGGAGGGGAAAGCCGAAGATGATCAAACCCTAGGGCTTATTTCCCTTTTGTTTTAAATTTTGACCTTTTACGACGATGAAGTCTTGCCACAAATAAATAGAGAAAGTGTCAGAGTCTATATTTAAGGTATTTTGCGGCATTTTAATATTGTCGCAAAAAAAAAAAAATAATACAGAGCGTTAGTGGTGAATATGTGTCACTGTAAAATAATCGAGGAACAAAATCCCTATTTGCAGCTGGTTATCCTTGCCACGAAGGAATTTCACTGCGAAAGGTTTGTTTTTGCAACGACTTTACAAATCGCCAAGAGCAAAAATTGGGAACAGTAAAACATTACCATTTGCCTCTAAATTTCTATTGCCGCAAAAACTCATATTTCTTGTAGTGAAAGAGATGAAAGAGAAATTAGGGGGTGTAATCAGGAAAAGCAAAGGTTAACCATTGATATCCATTTTCATTTTGGTGATGGTTCTAGCCATTTGGTACAAGTATTTGCAAAGTTTATTATTTGAAAATACGTACCTGCTATTTTTATTTTGATTGCTAAATGAGTAAGGACCCTGATCAGTTTCTTAACATCGGCGAGAAAGTATTGTCATCTGTTAGTTGATCACGGAGCACTTCTTGAATTGGTCTAAATAAAAATGCTTATTGATAAGAAAACAATAATTCTTTTTATAATTCATATTAATAGTATTATTTCAAGAAATAGCAAATTACTTCGTTGTCTATGTTGACCAAAATTACAAAAAATTGGTCTAATTGTCATCAGCAATAATTAATACAAAGTCTTAATTGTTTTATAATTATTTTATCGGTATAGGAAACTGATTAAGTTACAACTTTACAACTGTTTTATAATTATTTTATCTTTATATTAAATGAATGCCAGTTTTATAAAATTAAAATTTATTTTTATTAGTTGTAAAATAGTTATATGTATATGGTAACCCATTAATATATAGTCGTTCACCACATTAATCTCTAGCTTTAGGAATGTGATTATATCAAGTCATTCTCTCTAAATTCTAGCAGCACCCTCCTTTGCTAAAATTTTTGCTAGAGTTGACTTATTTGAAAAAGTAAAATTAAGAACCGAACTTAACCATTAATAGCTCTTCATTAACGGTATTGCTAATTTCAAAGTTTTTACACCACACACTGTACACAACATAGCTAATTGTTCGTTAGCGGATCCGTTTTCTTGCTTGATAGCGCTTTAGAAATATTGCAGGTTCTCAAATTAAATAAAACTAAATCTCTTATCTTCATGACGCACGACAGGTACCAGGATTAAAAAAAAAAAAAAAATGAGCTGGCCTACATTACAAATTCATTAGCTTGGCACGACCATGTAATTAAGGGCTTAAACTATTTAAGAATATGAAGTCTTGCTTGTGTGTACGTAGAATAATAGGCAGCAGCCCACATGCTAAAATCCAGTTGAAAACTCCATTTTGCTTTGTAAAACCACAAATTAATTATCTTAAACAAAATATAGACAAACGTCACAAGTTAACCCAAAAATTCAAACAATATTAAATTGGGCAAAATAGTCTTCAATTCAATTCAGGGCCTCAATTAGTCCACTGGTCTTACAATCTTCAATCGGTGGAAAACCAAAATTTATGCACATAATATCTCAATTGGGTCTAAGTAAGTTGTCAATTTCAGGTCCTACCAAGTTTTATATATATGCAAGCAATAATGCAGAAATTAATTAATTTAATCTAATACAGTAAACCAGAATGGACCCAAATCAAACTTTATCATTTTAGAGATGACCATATATCTTATTTTCCCAACTTGGCGCTGTCTTCTTTGTTTGCTTTCAAGACTAAAATCTAAAACTTTGAAAACCTCTTATCTCATCATTACAACTTTTTCAAATTTCAACAAAAAATAAAATAAACAATTCTACTTCTTTCAAAACCAAAAAATAAAATAAACAATTCAACTTATCAGGCAATCCTACTATATAACCTAGCATTACAAATATTGTTTTGTCGCAAGGCTTGCACCACCTGGCTGTACGTTGAATCTGAGGAGATGTCTTCTGCTGGTTTCTTTCAAGCTCTTCCAAATCCGTAATGCTAGTGGAGACCAGTTTTAAGACCTGTTGAGGTGAGGCGAATTTGGATTCAAAAATGAACTTGTTCCTTCTTAACCAGAGTTCCTTAGCTGTGAGAGCTAATTTAGTATGTTCCTCTGGTGGAAGTGTGGATAGAAGCTTTGAAAGTAAATCATAAAAAGGTGCCTCCACAGTCTAACTTTTATGTATTCTTCTTGAGCTAATACTCCAAACATCCTGAGCTGCTTTACACATCCATAGAACATGGGAAACGGTTTCTGGATGAAGTAAACATATGGGACCAATGGTGAGTCAATGATCTTCCTTTTGTGCAAGTTAACTTTGGTGGGAAGGATTTCCTTAGCTGATCTCTAGAGAAACATTTTTATTTTGTTAGGCACTTTAAGCTTCCATAGTAGATTCGAAAGGACCTCATGTTTGGAAGTGTCTGATGCTTGTCCCTTACTGAGATCATTCATAGAAACTTGGAGATGGTAAGCTGATTTAACTATAAAGATCCCGTTCTTAGTGCACCTCCAAACATGCTTTTCAATGATGGTGCATGGACTAACATGAATTCTAGAAATAATAGCAGCCTTTTCAGGAGTGAAAACATTTTGAATAAGATGCAGGTTCCAAGAGTGAGTATCTAGGTCAATGAGAGAGTTAACAGTAGCTTCAGGACTAAGTACCTTGGGGGGAGACTGAGACTTGTAAGATGTTGGAATAGGCAGCCATCTATCTGACCAGATTTTCACTTTGTTTCCACTACCAATCTTCCCTATAAGGCCCTCATAGAGTAATTGTGTACCTGCTGTGATACTCTTCCACACAGAGGAGTCACCCCTTTTGACTCTAGCTGAGCAGAAGTCAGTTGATGGAAAGTATTTAGCTTTTAGAACTCGAGAGGCCAGTGATTGAGTATTAGTGATGATCCTCCACCCTTGCTTAGCTAAAAGAGCCTTATTGAAGTCTTCAAACTCTCGAAACGCCAAACCCCCAACCTGTTTGCTTTTTCCAAGACCTTTCCAATTTAGCCAAGGCATCTTAGAATTCTGGTTTTTAATGTCCCATCAAAAGGACTGCATCAGTTTATTAATGTTCCTCAATATGCCTTTTGGAATTAGAAAAATGCCCATGCAATATGTGGGTATGGATTGAATGACTGATTTCAGTAAGATTTCTTTACCTGCTGAAGAAAGCAGGTTAGTTTTCTAGCTGCTCATTTGAGCTTTGATTCTATTAAGGATTGGAAAGAAGGCCCTTGATTTACTCCTTCCTATGTAAGAAGGCAAGCCCAAGTATCTTTCAAAAGGCCCCGAGGCTTTAATTCCAGCAGTAGACAGTATAGAATTTTGGGTCTCTTGCCTTGTGTTCTAACTAAAAAGATTGAAGACTTCTCAAGGTTTAGCCTTTGACCTGAAGCTGATTCATACAAAGAGATGATGTTATGTAGCCTGTTCCATTCCTACAACTTTGCTTTACAAAAAAGAGGTGGTTAACAGACAGAGAGCCTCTAGTAACTGGGAAGCCAAATATTAAGCCCTTTTGTTCAGATTGATTCAGCGCATAAGTGAGAACTTCTGAGCATAAAATGAACAAGTAGGGTGAGAGTGGATCTCCTTGACGAATACCCCTCAAAGGCTTGAAGGAAGATTGAGGTGAACCATTAAGAAGAATAGAATAAGAAACCATACTAATGCACTGCATAACCAGCTCAATCCACTCCTTAACAAACCCCATCCTTTGAAGTACATGCTGCACAAAAGACCACTCTAGCCTATCATATGCTTTGCTCATATTTAGCTTGAGTGCCATAAAACCTTCTTTGTGATTCTTCCTTCTTTTCTGCATTGAGTGCATTAGTTCATATGCCACAATTGTGTTATCAGAGATCATCCTTCCTGGAACAAACGCACTTTGGGTGTCTGAGATTAGAAGAGGCAGAATGGAATTAAGACGATTTGCCATAACCTTTGCATTGAGTTTGTAGAAAACATTGCAAAGGCTTATGGGCCTATAGTTTGAAACAAGCAAAGGGAATTTCTTCTTGGGGATAAGGGTGATAAAAGTATGGTTGATTGATTGGAAATTTGACTTGGTATTAAGGAATTCTAGAGCAGTAGCAACCACATCATCACCAAAAATTTGCCAATGGTTTTGGAAGAAAATAGTAGGGAATCCATCTGGTCCCGGGGAACATAGAGGATTCATATGAAAGATGGCTAGCTCAATCTCCTCTCTAGAGTACCCTTTTGTTAGGGAAGAATTCATCTCTTGCTTGACCGTTGGTCTGAAGTTTTCTAATAGAGAATCAGGAGCTATTGGGTTGGAGGTAGTAAAGAGATCTCTAAAAGCTTATTGGAATTCACTCCCAATATCATCTGGATTTGTCAAGGTCTGTCCCAGATCAGTTTGGAGTTTCTGTATAAAATTTTTTTGTTTTCTAATTGATGCACATTTGTGAGAAAATTTGGTGTTCCTATCACCATCTCTGTTTGGCTCTTTGCCTCCACTTAAGGTCCATTGCCTCTAAAGACATCCAATTCCTTCTGTACAATTCGAATCTGGTCATTATCCAACCCAGAGTTGGAAGCTTGCAAAGATCTCAACAGTTTAGTTTTGGTATTTAGGTCTTGTTGATGAGAATTTCTAATCAAATTATACCACTCTCTCAATTGGAATCTGTATCTCTCAAGTCCCCTTCTAGTGACATCTGCCTTAGAACCCGATTGTAGTGAGCCTTGCCAAGCCCTTTTGATCACAAACTCACAACCCTCCTGTTTGGCCCACGAAGCTTTATATCTAAAAACTCTTTTGTTTCTAATAAAAGAGGGAGTAAATGAGGAACTTGATATGAGAAGAGGGTTATGATCAGAACAAATGGTAGGGAGGATGGAAACTGAATTAGAGTAAAAAAGGTCCTGCCATGCACAATTTGCTAGAAACCCTATCCAATCTTTCTCTTGTGAAGTTAGGACCCTCACGGTTATTGCTCCAGGTAAGAAGGGAGCCCTCAAAGCCTAGATCACCAAGTCCACAATAGGCAAGGGTCTGTCTGAATGCTTCCATCTGATGAAAAGGTCTGGGATGCAGCCATTGACAAGGCTAATTGTAGGGTGGGTATCAGGGTGTCAATTAGAGATTGGTTAGGTCTTGTGAGAGCAACTCTCAGAAGCTCTTGTAACTCCTTTCCTGATCCACTCTTGGGAGAAGCATTAGCTGCATTGCGAGCAGTACAATTTGGTATTGAACTTGGTCTGAAATACGTCATTTTCGAAGGGGACTCAAAACAAGTGGTACATGGCATAAATGGCACAGCTGAAGACTGGAGTACGGTGCGGTTGATTTATAAATATATCAAAAAACTTTTAGGCACTTACCTTTCTTGGTCTGTTTGCCATGTTCCTAGACAAGCCAACACAGTGGCACATTGTTTGGCAAAAAGTTCTATAGATTTATTTGAGGACTCAATTCATGTAGAGGATTATCCTTAATGTATTCACAGTTATCTTTCTTATGATTTTAATATGAAGTAGCTTTTCTCTCAAAAAAAAAAAAAAGGAAAGTAAAGATCCAAAATTTCTGAGAAGGACTAACCTAGAAAGTCAATACATAATGCAGAGTTAGACACTCACGAAAGGCACAACAATTTCACTTAACATAAAAATCACTCAACACGAAAACAAGAAGAGAAGAAAAGAAATTAACACATGCACAACCATTAGGATCAATAGACTTAGTTTGACCCATTATTGGATGATGTACTCACAACGACGCTTACAAGTACACAACTTCATTACTACAAGAAAAATTAAAGATTATTCATGATCAATTATTTACGATTAAAACAACTATTAGTTACGGTTGAAAATGGGTACCATTCCCAATTAGAGATTAATACCATGATCATCACCGTGACTATCATTTTCTTGGCGTAAAAGCATCTCAGCTACTTGGCTCATGCTTGGTCTTGCGTCTTTGTCATCCTCTACACATTGCAAAGCAACAGTTATCAGAGTTTCCATCTTACCCTTTTCGTAACTGCCTTCCAGTATTGGGTCAACGATCTCCTCAAGCCAAGAAGCCATTGCAGCCGCTTCATTCTTTTTTTCCCTCACCCAAGCAACCAACCTTTTGGGTTCTGTCTCCCCTCCACTATCTATAGCATGGACACCCTTTGTTGGTCCCTTTCCCGTCACCATCTCCAATACAACAATTCCGTAGCTATAAACATCCACTTTGGAGGTGATAGGAAGATTGAAAACCCACTCTGGAGCCATGTACCCTCGGGTTCCTCTTATTCTTGAGAAGCTTGCATTCTCGAAGTTTCTATTTTGTAACTTAGACAACCCAAAATCTGCCACCTTTGGTTGATAGTTAGAGTCTAGGAGTATGTTTTGTGGCTTTACATCACAGTGCAAAACCCACTCCAAGCACTCTTCATGCAAATAAGCTAGGCCTTTTGCCGTGCCTGTGGCAATGTCAAACCTTTTCTTCCAATCAAGTGCATGGGATGAGAGGTTTTGGGATAAAGTACCATGTTCCATGTACTCGTACACCAAAAGCCTACGCTTTCCCTCTGCGCAGTTCCCCCACATCTCAATTAAGTTGATGTGGTTAATCCTCCCGATGATGCTTACTTCAGCTAGAAATTCACCTTCTCCTTGGTTAGATTCATTGAGACGCTTGATTGCTACAACTCGATTGTCAGGCAATACCCCTTTGTACACAATTCCTCCTGCACCTCTTCCAATCTCCTCTTTAAAATCTTTTGTTGCCTTCTTGAGCTCAGCATAGGTAAATCTTCTGAACCCAGTGACAGCAACAAGATAGCCCTGTTTGTCTACACTAGAAGCTTGCTGGGTTCTAGTCAAAAGACACCACACCAAAAAGATACAGATGATTTCAAGTCCCACTCCACTTGCAAACCAGAGCAAGAATTTTACTATCCCATTTTCCTGGCTTCTCTTATACTTTCTGTCTAGTTGCACTGTGCCTTTACTTGAGCAAACGAGTGTGAAGTCTTGTACAGAATTTGCGTAGGAGAAGAGATTTCTTTCAGGCAGTCTTAAATAGAGGTCACCTTGGAAATCTGGGGAACGATATCCATTAAGCAACATCGTCTTGGGGTAGCAACTTGAAGAACCATTTTCTCGAATGAAGGTGAATTGGAACGCTTTGCAGTTGCACAGCTGCAAACATAAATTCTTACATTCATCAAATGTGTAATTGGGGAAGAACCCATAATCATAACCAAAGAATTCAACACGGGGTAACAGCAGGAAGCTAGACTCATTTCTATTGCAAGATAGATGAAACTCGGGTTCGCACCCGTCGGACCAATCGGTTAGATTTTTCATCTTATATCCTGGGAGGCATGAACATTTCCTATCAGAACCAACAATATAGCTACAAAGGCTGTTTGCCCCGCAAATACCATAAATCTTGCAAGGTCTCTGTATGGCTTGCCAAGACACAAACCATGTTTGCCCTTCCTTGTCCCAACTGTACAATCGAACATCACCATCATAATCAATTCTCAGTCGTCTGTGAAGGTTCGGCCCATAGTCGGCTGCCATGAAAGTAAAATCATCAGAAGAACTGAAATTTCCGAATGTATCAAGCACTGCGATCCGACTGCTGTTGTACGTGGACCTTCCAGCTTCCCAGCTTATGAGCCCCGGGTCTGGCCAGTATACGCTGGAAACCTCGAGACCGTCATGAAGAAGGTGGAGGAGGTTATCGTTATCGAAAAAGAGCTTGTAAAAACCAGAGGAATAGTTGGTCTTGCTTCTGGAGGAGACAAGCCTTGTGTTTCTAGTGAGTAGTTGTTGGGGAAGAAGGGTGTCTGTTGGGAAATCAAAACTTTCCCATAAAGTAACACCTTCCATGTTCTGTAGGACAAGATTACCGGTGTTGTAGAGAGATAAGTGAACTGGAGAGAGTGACTGAGTATTTGTTGCCCAAACTGTGAACTTTCCAGCGTCGGTTAAGATAAGATTACCAGTTTTGAGGAGAGAGAGCTTGGAGCTCCTTCCATTAACGGGCTGATCACGGTTTGCCATCCAGACTACAGTCTGGTTCTTGCCACGGGATTGCTTATTGAACCATATGGTATAGCAATAGGCATTATCACCCACGGAATAAAAGCCAGCAGAGAAAACTCCATCAGGTGATATCAGAATGTCTTCCGATTTCTCAATTGAGAGAGATGTGCCTTCATGAATGGTGTCCAGGCTTGAAGATGAGAATGGGAGAGAAAATGACAAAGATAATAGAAGGAACAAAACGGGCGAATCCATGGTATCGGAGGCTTGGGCAACTACTGCTATAAAATGTCGTCTGGAATGAATAAGATGTGGCAGTATTGAGGAACTCAGTGCAGATAACCATCAGGTGCCGTTGAACTCTCAACCTGCTGCTGCTCAAAATCAAGATAATCTTCAACAATAATCTGATAAGGACTCCAAGGATAAACAACCAAAACAAATCTGATAAGGATCAGCTCTCTAGTTGTTTATGTAAATACAAACTCTGTACATAGTTATCAGTTAGTTATTATATAGACTATAAATGTACGTCAGCAAGCAATGAAAAATAATATCGAAGTACGTTTTATCATCTCTTTCTATTGAATTCTTTATGGTATCAAGAGCCATTTGACTCACGTCACCATGGCCTCAGAACAATCTTCCCAAAGCACTACTGCTGCGTCAACTACCAACAACTCTGCAATCCATCCCTCTCAAATTCATCATCTTGTCACAGTAAAATTAACCCTTGATAATTTTATTCTCTGGAAAGCCCAGATTACACCTTATCTCCGTAGCTAACATCTTTATGGCTATGTCGATGGTTCCATTCCACCTCCTCCACAAAACCTTGCCACTAATGCTTCCTCTGGCTCCAGTACACCTACTGTGTCCAACCCAGCCTTCCTAACATGGTTTCAAACGGATCAATTGATCCTCAATATCCTTATGTCTTCACTCTCCGAACAGATTCTTCCCCATGTTGTTGGTTATACCACATCTCGTACTCTCTGGCATGCTCTAGATCGCATGTACACCTCTCACTCTCGAGCTAGAACAATTCAAGCTCATCTCAAACTCGCCACCACCAAGAAAGGAAGTGATTCTATTGCCGATTATTTTCAAAAATTACGGGCTGTGCAGATGACTTAGCTGCCATTGGTGAACCTCTCACTGATTGCCAATGTAACACCCAGACCAAATGTAAGCACACGACCATAAAGAAGCTCTGATGCTAAGGAAAAACCACTCGACTCTTATTTTAGTTATTTATATTTAAATTTATTTATTTATTTATTTGTTATTACTATCATTTTATCTTCTTGGTTCTTTTATTTTTTATTTCTTTATTTATTAATTTCTTCTTCCTCTCTTCTCTCTTTTGCCAATGGTTTCTCCCTCCCAGTTACCCACGTCCTAATCTCTCTCAACTGCTCTCCTTCATCCCATCCTTTTATCTCTCTCCCTCTTGTGTGTAGGCTAGCATAGTTGTCACTGCCTTCATGCCCTCTCTCTTTGTCTATCTAACTTCTCCGCATCATATCGCAAGGCACCTAGAAATGCCACCGTCCAACCACTACGGGACAGCCTCCACGGCCCGACACCTTCGTGTCCTCATATAGGAACCAATCGCTACGCGCAGTTCAACAGTCGGCAACAAGCAGCAATTTTTGTACCGCTGCCCTTTACGTTCAGTAAGCAGTAGACAAGCCACCTCAACGTGCACTCAAGCCTTCATCAGCCCTTTCTGCTGCCTCAACCTTGCATCGAGAATCCCACGGCAACGAATCTCCGTCGCGCCCAACCAACCATCACCAACATTCGTGGGAAGCAGAAACCGAAATTGCTCTGGTTTAAGCCCATAAAACAGAGCAATGCGACAACCTGGAGTCGTCGTGAGCCACCATCGCAGCACCTTCACCCCTCTCAACTACTCCCTGTCGGCATGGTCTTCATGCTCTCTCCCTCACTCTGAACTCCACCGCTTGCCACAGAGGAGTCTGCCGTGATTATTTCTCGCCAGCCCAGCCCCTGCACCTTCACGTGTTCCCTGCTCTCCCTCGGTGAGTGTTTTTCTTTTCCTGTTATGGTGTGATCTCTCTCTTTCTCTCTCTCTCTCACGTCTTTCTCTCACACTCCCTCTCTTTGTGCCCTGCCGCCACACCCAGTTGCGCCACTGTCGACATCCACCCATTGCCGCTCCAATTCGTTGTCGCGAGTTTTACCTCACGGTGAGCTTGGTTCCATCGCATGGTAGGGTTACGTTTTATTCCCAAAAATCTACCCATGCATTTTATCATGTTTCCTAAAATATCCCTGTTATTTGGCAGGTTCTATTTTGGGGTCATTGTCTATCTATTATACTTATTTTGTGAAGGCTGTGTTTTAACATAAGATTGTATAAAGAAATTATTTAAATTATATTATGTTAATCCCTTGTCGTATAGCATTTTGAAAGCATGCTGAAGAAATTATTTTAAGTATAATTATATTACTTTCAATTGTAAATAAAAATATATGTTTTCAATTTTATTAAATGAGTTTCCAACTTGTTTTATTATTTGAATTCGATATAAGTATATTATTAAGTTGCAAATTAGAAGTACTTAATCTGTTTTTCTAAACACTGAGCCGATTATATGATACAAGTCCTTAGGTTTTTAAATTAGATATGATTCATAATATTTTATGAATTTCTATTGCTTAAGAAATTTATGAATCTCCTACTACATTATATGTTGACAGTATTAAATTATCGCGTTTGTTATAGTTTATAGAGATATGAGTTTTAAATATGATTCAGCTAATTTTTGAAATGAATCTAAGTTGTTTTGCCATATTTGATAAAATTATTTTATAATATTTTAAGACTATTTTTTTAATGATAATATAGTTATTAGATTTCTGATAACTAGATAGTTGTCAAAACTATTTCCGTAGTATGAATTTTAAGTAAACGGAGAGTTTTAGCAAGTCCTTTTAGAAATTTAGTAACGCTTAGTGTTTTGTATAGGTGACGGTTGACATTCATTCAGCATGATTGTGGAAAGATTCATAATAGTAGTTAAGAAGTCCAGGTAAGCGGGGTTTATATACTAGTTTTGCATAAAAGAAATGAAATGAGATTGACTTTGAAAGTAAGCATGTTTGTTTTTGAAAAGAAATCTAAAAACGATCTCAGATGTTGGTTCTGCATATGCATAAATTCTATAAGAGAGTATTTTCTGTCATGACTGGTGTAGATATGAGTTAGTTTTGTGCATTTTGTTTCTGAACTATACAAAAAGAGCGAATATGAAAATTTTAAAGGTTTTGCTATGAATAAATGGAGATGTTTTGGTGTCTGTTTATTTCGAACATGTGAAATGATCTGAAGTTTTTCAGTATTTTGTTTTGATATGATGTGTCATCTGAAAACTTTGGCATGAAGTATTGATTCTGTTTCTGAATGTGATATGTTCCGATAATGTTCCGTTTTGTTTCTGTTAAGGCCCAGCCACGGGTATAATGGTGGTTTATAACCCTACCACGGGGATGAAACATGGTATACGGCCCAGCCACGGGTATAATGGTGGTTTATAACCCTACCACGGGGTGAAACATGGTATACTGGCCCGTGGCACCACGGGTATAATGGTGGTTTATAACCCTACAACGGGGGTGAAACATGGTATACGGCCCATCCACTGGTATAATGGTGGTTTATAACCCTACCACAGGGGTTAAACATGGTATTTGTCCCGATGTGATGCTATGAGATAATATGAATATAATTTTTCAGTTTGGAAATGCTAAAGGATTTTCTTTTTAAGAACAAGTTTGTTTTTCTGAAAATTTCGCTCTGATGTTTTGTATCAAGTTTTGTTTATGCATTCCGAAAGTAAAAATGTTGTTTATGCATTCTGAAAGAAAATGTTTTGTTCTGCATATCGAACGTTATAACTGCTCATGTTTACATGCTAGTATATGCTCTCTGCTTACTAAGTTGTTGATAACTCATCCCTTATCTTCACAATATTTTTCAGATATTATGATGATTCAGCTGAGGATCAAGATTATGAGGCATTAGGTGGGATGATTTAAGTGTAGTGGTTCAAGCATAGGAAGTTTTTATGAGTATTGTCGATTTTTATTAAGAAGTTTTATTGTGTTATAATGACTTGGCATTTTGGAAAATTGGTTATATTGAGGAAATTAAATTTAATCGAATTTTCTATATGATATTGAGAATTTGGAGTATTTTTTTTATTTTGTTGAAAGGTGAGTTTAAGTGTTAGGAAGTAACTCTCCTACCCGCGGGACCGGAGTGTTACAGTTGGTATCAGAGATAGGTTAGAGATTCTGCATACTATAAACCTTGGAGGTTTAGATATCTGTGGGTTTAAGAAGAAACTTAAGATTTGAGGTGTAGGATTTTAAAGAATAAGAGATGATTATGTGGATATTTAAGGTTTTAGATTTCGCAGACTTTATAATTGAGTTTTGAAATTTTGAGGTTTAGGAATTTTAGATCCGACAAGCTTAATTTGTGGAATATATGAGATAATATTTATAAAGATTAATTTAAGGTTTAGATTTTTGAGGTTTAGATTCTAAGACGTAAGACAGTTTACAATTATTTAGGGTTTGGAAGACTATATGAGTTGGTTAAAGAAATGGCTAAGAATGGTTAAAACAAGTTCAAGATTTCATTGATTTATTTATTTATTTGACTTGTTTTTAAATATTTTAGTTGGTATTTATATTTTGTTTTCTATCCCTAGAACGTTTAACAGAGTTTAAGATCTCAGGATGGCTGCTCGTCGTCGAGTTCGAAACTTTGGAGATTTGAGGTTTAGAGATTGTACATACTTTAAAAGGGATTTTGATGAGATTTAAGGTCGTTAATTTTTGCGAGTTCCAAGATATGATTTTTTATGATATCTAAGGTTTTAGCACTTGCAGACCTATGGAATGAGTTCCGCGACATCTGAGGTTTTAGATTTTTGCATATTTTAGGAAAACAATTTTTTTTTAGGACATTTGAAATTTTAATTCCAGTAGGCGTAATTTTATGGACTGTAGGAAATGATTCTGGCAAGATTTAAGGTTTTGACTTCAGGTTAACTTCTTGGAAATACTTTTGGTTAGGAATTTGAGGCTTAGATTTGTGATATTGATGTTTTAGAGGCTACAATCTTATTGGTATCATTTTTTGAATTTGACTCTGATGACTTAAAAATGTATGGATTGGGTAAATGTGGGATTTAGCTAATTTTAGAGCTTCGTGAGTGAGTTACAATGTGTTTATGACTACAAGTTGTTAGAGTACACAACAGAAGCGTGGTGTTGGTGATATTATAGTTTGAGAGTTTGTTTCATTATTTGCATAAGGTTCAAGGGTTATGTGGAGAGTTCGAGATTATTTTAGGTTTTTAATTATATTATTGAGGTTTTTATATTAGGTGGAGAATTTGAAATTTATTTTGCTCGTTAATTGCATTATTGAGGTTTATATTTTAGACTTGAAATGACAGTGTGCGCGAACATGTATGGTTAGGGAAATATGGGAGAATACGATCGACAATATTGGAGGGAGAATTTGGAATATTAGTATTGATAATTTTGGAATACTAATTAAGTTCGACAATATGATTGACAATCGGGGTAGGCATGGAATGGTTGTAGTGGATAAATATTTTAGGTTTTACATGTGGTACTAGCAAATTTCGAGGACGAAATTTTTGTTAAGGGGGGTGGAATGTAACACCCAGACAAAATGTTAGCACACGACCATAAAGAAGCTCTGACGCTAAGGAAAAACCACTCGACTCTTATTTTAGTTATTTATATTTAAATTTATTTATTTGTTATTACTATCATTTTATCTTCTTGGTTCTTTTATTTTTTATTTCTTTGTTTATTAATTTCTTCTTCCTCTCTTCTCTCTTTTGCCAATGGTTTCTCCCTCCCAGTTACCCACATCCTAATCTCTCTCAACTGCTCTCCTTCATCCCAACCTTTTATCTCTCTCCCTCTTGTGTGTAGGCTAGCATAGTTGTCACTGCCTTCATGCCCTCTCTCTTTATCTATCTAACTTCTCCGCATCACGGCGCAAGGCACCTAGAAATGCCACCATCCAACCACTACGGGATAGCCTCCACGGCCCGTCACCTTCGTGTCCTCATATAGGAACCAATCGCTACGCGCAGTTCAACAGTCGGCAACAAGCAGCAATTTTTGTACCGCTACCCTTTATGTTCAGGAAGCAGTTGACAAGCCACCTCAACGTGCACTCAAGCCTTCATCAGCCCTTTCCGCCGCCTCAACCTTGCATCGAGAACCCCACGGCAATGAAGCTCCGTCACGCCCAACAACCATCACCAACATTCGTGGGAAGCAGAAACCGAAATTGCTCTGGTTTAAGCCCATAAAACAGAGCAATGCCACAACCTGGAGCCGTCGTGAGCCACCATCGCAACACCTTCACCCCTCTCGACTACTCCCTGTCGGCATGGTCTTCATGCTCTCTCCCTCACTCTGAACTCCACCGCTTGCCACGGAGGCGTCTGCCGTGATTGTTTCTCGCCAGTCCAGCCCCTGCACCTTCACGTGTTCCCTGCTCTCCCTCGGTGAGTGTTTTTCTTTTCCTGTTATGGTGTGATCTCTCTCTTTCTCTCTCTCTCACGTCTTTCTCTCACGCTCTCCCTCTCTTTGTGCCCTGCCGCCACACCCAGTTACGCCACTGTCGACATCCACCCATTGCCGCTCCAATTCGTTGTCGCGAGTTTTACCACACGGTGAGCTTGGTTCCATCGCATGGTAGGGTTACGTTTTATTCCCATAAATCTACCCATGCATTTTATCATGTTTCCTAAAATATCCCTGTTATTTGGCAGGTTCTATTTTGGGGTCATTGTCTATCTATTATACTTATTTTGTGAAGGCTGTGTTTTAACATAAGATTGTATAAAGAAATTATTTAAATTATATTATGTTAATCCCTTGTCGTATAGCATTTGGAAAGCATGTTGAAGAAATTGTTTTAAGTATAATTATATTACTTTCAATTGTAAATAAAAAGATTTTTTTCCAATTTTATTAAATGAGTTTCCAACTTGTTTTATTATTTGAATTTGATATAAGTATAGTATTAAGTTGTAAATTAGAAGTACTTAATCTGTTTTTTTAAACGCTGAGCCGATTATATGATACAAGTCCTTAGTTTTTTAAATTAGATATGATTCATAATATTTTATGAATTTCTATTGCTTAAGAAATTTATGAATCTCCTACTACATTATATGTTGGCAGTATTAAATTATCGTGTTTATAATGGTGTATAGAGATATGAGTTTTAAATATGATTAAGCTAATTTTTGAAATGAATCTAAGTTGTTTTGCCATATTTGATAAAATTATTTTATAATATTTTAAGACTATTTTTTTAATGATAATATAGTTATTAGATTTCTGATAACTAGATAGTTGTCAAAACTATTTCCGTAGTTTGAATTTTAAGTAAACAGAGAGTTTTAGCTAGTGCTTTTAGAAATTTAGTAACGCTTAGTGTTTTGTATAGGTGACGATTGACATTCATTCAGCATGATTGTGGAAATATTCAGAATAGTAGTTAAGAAGTCTAGGTAAGCGGGGTTTATATACTAGTTTTGCATAAAAGAAATGAAATGAGGTTGACTTTGAAAGTAAGCATGTTTGTTTTTGAAAAGAAATCTAAAAACGACCTCAAATGTTGGTTCTGCATATACATAAATTCTATAAGTGAAACTATTTTCTGTCATGACTAGTGTAGACATGAGGTAGTTTTGTGCATTCTATTTCTGAACTATACAGAAAGAGCGAATATGAAAATTTAAAAGTTTTTGCTATGAATAAATGAAGATGTTTTGGTGTCTGTTTATTTCGAACATGTGAAATGATCTTAAACTTTTCAGTATTTTGTTTTGATATGATGTGTCGTCTGAAAACTTTGGCATGAAGTTCTGATTCTGTTTCTAAATGTGATCTGTTCCGATAATGTTCCGTTTTGTTTCTGTTAAGGCCCAGCCACGGGTATAATGGTGGTTTATAACCCTACCACGGGGGTGAAATATGGTATACGGTCCATCCACGGGTATAATGGTGGTTTATAACCCTACCACGGGAGTTAAATATTATATTTGTCCCGATGTGATGCTATGAGGTGATATGAATATATTGTTTCAGTTTGGAAATGCCAAAGGATTTTCTTTTTGAGAACAAGTTTGTTTTTTTGAAAATTTTGCTTTGATGTTTTGTATCAAGTTTTGTTTATGCATTCCGAAAGTAAAATGTTGTCTATGCATTCTGAAAGAAAATGTTTTGTTCTGCATATCGAACGTTATAACTGCTCATGTTTACATGCTAGTATATGCTCTCTGTTTACTGAGTTGTTGATAACTCATCCCTTATTTCCACAATATTTTTCAGATATTATGATGGTTCAGCTGAGGATCAAGATTATGAGGCATTGGGTGAGATGATTTAAGTGTAGTGGTTCAAGCATAGGAAGTTTTTATGAGTATTGTCGATTTTTATTAAGAAGTTTTATTGTGTTATAATCACTTGGCATTTTGGAAAATTGCTTATATTGAAGAAATTAGATTTAATCGAATTTTCTATATGATATTGAGAATTTGGAGTATTTTTTTTATATTGTTGAAAGGTGAGTTTAAGTGTTAGGAAATAACTCTCCGACCCGTGCAGGACCGGGGTGTTACCACCAACTTACCTCCTTCCTTCTTGCTGGCTTGGGACCAGAATATGATCCCTTTGTCACTTCCGTTACTACACGGATTGACCTGCTCTCCATTGATGAACTGTTTGGCCATCTTTTAGCTCATGAAAATCGACTTGAGCTCCATCAAAACTCCACTGAAATTGCCTTTCCCAGTGTCCACCTTGCAGCAAAAAGAATTCTTCTGGAGGCCCTTCCAGGTCGCAGCAGCCACACTACTCCAATATTGGTAGCTCTCAATATACCTCAAACCGTGGAGGAAGAGGTCGTGGACATGGAAGGCGTCCTCACTTTACTGGGCCGACCTCTTAACAGCAACCAATGGGTTCTTCTACAAATAGACCCTCTTGTCAGGTCTGTGGCAAACAAGGTCATCAAGTACTTACGTGTTGGCATCGGTTTGATCACAATTTTCACAATGAAAATCCCAACCTTACTGCCTATGTTGCCACTTCTCAACTCTCTACGGATCTCAATTGGTATCCAGATTCAGGCGCTACACATCACCTGACCTCAGACTTGGCCAATCTTAACATGCATGCTGAGGAGTACACGGGTAATGAGCACATCAAAGTTGGTAATGGTGAGGCTTTATCAATACACCACATTGGCTCCTCAAACCTTTCCACAACCAACTCTAAATTCATGTTGCACAATGTCTTGCATGTTCCTCGTATCTCTAAAAATCTCATAGCTGTTTCTAAATTTGTTCAAGATAATTCATGCTATTTTGAATTTCATCCTAACTGTTTATTGCTTAAGGACAAGGTCACGCACAAAATCTTCCATCAAGGACCGCTTAAAGATGGGCTTTACTCGTTCTACTCTCCGTCCAAATGTAACACCCCGTATTTTAGTATATTTTTATTGAAGGATTACTTTTAATAATTCAAAATTTATTCTCTTGTTTTAAAATTGTTGGATTTTTAGTTGGTTATTTTTATGATTTTTAATTTTGTGAAAATTATTTTGAAGTGCTTTCTTAAAATTAATTATTGTTATACATTTAAATTTCTTTTCATATTAAATTAACTTATTGTTGGATTTAATTATTTATGTTCATTTTAATCACTACGTTTGAATTATTTTATTTTTACTTGCTGTTTTGAAATCATTTCCATTTGATCATTTTTGTGACCCAAGATGTGAGGGTTGTACCTCATTTCTTTCCCTCACTTTTTCTTTTTCCCTTTTTCTTTTACTCCTCGTTTTCTTTTCCTTTTTTTTTTTCTCCTTATTTCTCCTCTCCTCTCCCGCACACTGAACCCCCTCTCCTCGTGCGATTTCTTCTCCTCCCCAGCCCGCCGTAGTGCGCCACCGTCTCGCGACACCGCCCAACCCACTGCCTCCCCCACAAGCCGGCGACCCCACCCCTCCATTTCCAACCCCTCTAGCGCCGCCGTGAGCGCCCACTCATGACGCAAAGCCGCGTCATTCCTTGTGCTCGCGCGCTACCGTCGTGCCACCACCGGCCACCATTTCTTCACCACTTCATCCTCGACCTCCTAGCAACCCAATGCACTTAACCCTAGCTCTGATCTGCCACGGTGAAGCCCCACCACCAACATTTTCATTTTGAACATTTTGGCCTTAAACCGCCCTCTACGTTGCCACCCACCACCAACCATCACCACCATTAGCTTCACCGACATCCCTAAGCCATTCCCTATCAATCTCGAGTCATGGTTTGTCCCCATTCAAAAGTGGATTTTTGAGACCCACAGCCACAGTGCATTTTGCACTATTCCGTTGCTGTGACGCCACTTCTAGCATCTCCATGATCTTTCAAAAATTATATTATAGCATTGTAAGTATTTTCCTAAAGAACTTTTGAGATTTAAATGTATTTTCGCACTAACTCATATTTACTGTTAATTGGTTGGTTGTGCCGAACTGAGTCTAAGGAGTAAGGGGGTTGGTTGGATTGGATGATGGAGTTGTTTGTGTGATTGATCTATGCTATGAGATTTGTTGGCTGTTTTGGATTTAAATATTGGTGTTTTGAGTTTGACGTTGATCATGGTGGATATTGGTGATTTTTAGGAAGTGATGATATATTTTGGGATTATGAAGGTTTTAAGTTTTGGGAAATTAAAATAGGTTATTTTTGAAGCTTAGGCTTAAATATCGAAATCCGTGATTGATTGAAAACTTACGAAAATTATGTGATTATTTTTATATGACGATTTATAGTCGACTCGACATTTTTTAAGAAAATTTTGAAAAGCTAAGTTGTCCAAGTAAACAGGGTTCCTATGCTAGACCTTACACGAATTATTGAGACTGAGGTTGACTTTCTGAAAACTTTGCATATTTTTGTGGTAAAATTATAACTTGGAAAAAACCAACCTTAGTCACTTATTTGCATTACTCATGAAATCTGTATGAAAAAGAGAAAATACTTTCTAACATGCATTGTGTAGACATGAGCTAAATTTTGTCATGTTGTCTCTGAAATCTGAAAAAGAGCGATATTGAGAATCTGAAAAATTGTGCATTTATTTAGAAAGATGCTCCGACTTTTATTTTCAGTATGTGAGAATTATCTGATTATGTTTTGGTACTCTGTTTTATTTTGATATGACATCTGAAAACTTTTGGCATGGTGTACTGATTTTATATCTGACTCAGTCTCTGCTCTACTTTGTTATGCTCTGCTCTGTTTGGGTTGGTACCAACTTCTCTGTCTCTGAGTGCAACCACTTTGGAAACAAAGTAGTTTTATTGTTGTCTTTCCGGTGTGCACACTTGGGATTCCGAGAAGAATAAGGGAAAGATTTCACCTTTGTCTCTGCCCGGTTTGGCCACCGGGAATAGCACAATCCTTCCACGGGGGTGAAACATGGTCTCTGCTCTGTAATATGCTCTTTTTTGATGTGATGATGATGCTCAGTTTATGTTATGCCAAAATACTATGGGTTTTTACTTGTCTTAAAAGCATCGCTCTGTTACTTTTGAAAATATGTTCTGTTGTGCATGATAACTCTGGAAAATAGCTTGTTTTGCTTGCTATACTGTGTAAATGCTCATGTTTGCACGCTAGCATATGTCCTCTACTTACTGAGTTATTGATAACTCACTCCCTATCTTCATAATATTTTTCAGATGATGTGGAGAGTCCAACTGAGGACCTGGATTAGATTGTGAGCATGTTTAAGCTTAGGAGAAGATGTTAGAAGAAGGAATTCTGATGTCATTTAGTTATAATGTCTCTTAGATTTAATTATATCTTGGGTTTAGTAAGACTTATGAAATTATTAGTTTGGTTTGTTATGACTATCGGGAGATTGTGGGCTGATTAGTTTATTTTTGTTGCGGTAATAACTTTGTAGAGTTTTCAAGGTGGTTATTTAGAATACATGAGATTGAGTTTTGCTAATAAAGTTTTTTTTGGAGATTTATTTTATTTGTGTTGGGAACATGTTTTTAAGTGTCAGGTAGTAATTCTCCAAGCCACCTGGGTTTGGGGCGTTACACCAAATCCTCCACTTCTGCTGCTTTTGTTGGTGAACGTGCCTCCCTTGACACATGGCATCAACGTCTGGGCCACCCCACTCTTCATTTTGTTCGTAGTGTCATCTCCAAGCATTGTCTGCATGTCAGTTCAATAAAGTTGCTCCTGTTTGCTTTACATCAACTTCCTTTTAATTTATCTTCCTCTCATTTTCTTCTCCTTTAGATTTAATTTTTTGTGATGTATGGGGACCTTCTCCTGCTACTTCTATTAATGGATCTCGTTTTTATGTTTCATTTATGGATGCCTTTAGTCGATTTACTTGGATTTATCCTATTTCTCACAAATCTGATGTTGAATGCATTTTTCCAATTTTTCAAACACATGTAGAATGCATGTTTGATTGCAAGATTAAATCCTTTCAAAGTAACTGGGGCGGTGAATTTCGTCGCCTTAATTAATTGTTTCAACACCTTGGCATCACCCATCGTCTAACATGTCCACACACCCATCAACAAAATGGATCCATAGAACGTAAGCACCGTCACATCGTCGAGACTGGGCTTGCCTTGATGTCTCATGCCTCTGTCCCTCCTTAATATTGGGTAGATGCCTTTGAGACTGCATGTTATCTAATAAATCGCATGCCTACTCCCACCCTTAACAACCAAAGCCCCTTTGAGAAACTTTTCCATAAAATCTCTGATTACTCTTTTCTCAAAACCTTTGGTTGCGCTTGTTGGCCCCTCCTTCAACCGTACAATCGTCATAAAATAATTACCGCTCTACTCAATGTGTTTTCTTAGGGTATAGCCTTACTCATCACAGTTATAAATGTCTTCATCTTGAATCTGGGCGTCTCTATATCTCTCGTGATGTTGTCTTTAATGAATCTCTCTTCCCGTTTGTTTTCTACACTAACTATGCAGGAAGTCCATCACGGTCTGAGAAGGCCACGACCCTTCCTATCTTTAATGGTCTGCCATCTCTCCTTGGGTCTCCATCTGTTTGGCTTAACTCTCCCAGCCCAGCCCCTTCTTTGAGTTCCCGCCCAAGAAACTGTTGTGGTAAGTCCCTCATCCTCCCTTTCACCCAACACTGCTTCTTCACCTGCAGGTTCTGCCTTACCAACTGAAAATGTGCCATTGCCTACTACTTTGCACACCGCACCTGTGGCCCCTCATCCTATGGAAACCCGATCACAGCATGGCATCTTCAAGCCCAAACAGCATCACGATGATACTATGCGCTACCCCCTTCCTCATGCACTGCTCAGTGAATCATCCTGTGAAGAGCTCACACCCACCTCCTTCACCGAGGCCTCTAAACATGCCCATTGGCATTCTACCATGAATTCAGAATTTGATGCCTTAATGAAAAATGGCACCTGGTCTTTAGTTCCCTACTCTCCCACCATGAATATTGTTGGGAACAAATGGGTTTACTGCACAAAATGGAACTCCAATGGCACTATCAAGTGTTTCAAGGCGCGGTTAGTCGCCAAAGGCTTTCATCAGGTTCCTAGCATTGATTTCAACGAGACTTTCAGCCCTGTGGTTAAACCTACAACCATCCGAGTTGTTCTTTCTCTTGCTGTGTCTCATGGTTGGTCGATGCGTCAGATTGATATTAAAAATGCCTTCTTGCATAGGTAGCTAAATGAAGAGGTATACATGGCTCAACCACAAGGTTTTGTTCATGGCTCTTTTCCCAACCATGTTTGCAAACTCCACAAAGCCCTCTTGGCCTAAAACAGGCACCACGAGCCTGGTTTGCTAAACTCAATGCTGCCCTCACTGCTATTGGTTTTATCTCCTCTAAGGCTGACTCCTCTCTATTCACTCTTCTGCAATCTAATATGGTGCTCTTTGTGTTGATTTACGTTGATGACATTATAATCACAGGTTCTAACTCTACTGCTATTGATGCCTTACTTAAACAACTTCAAGTTGATTTTGCTGTCACTGATCTGGGGAGTCTAAACTATTTTCTGGGAATTGAGGCCACGCCATTACCATGTGGCTTATTTCTTTCTCAACAAAGGTATATACTTGACCTCCTAAAACGCACCAACATGGCTACTGCAAAACCTGTCAACACTCCCATGGCCAGCAACTCCTCCTTATCTACTCTTCATGGCATGACACTCTCAGATCCATCTACATATCGTAGTGTTGTTAGGGCACTCCAATACGTTTCATTAACACGACTAGACATCTCTTTTCCAGTTAACAAAGTCTGTCGATTCATGCACCATCCCACTAAAGTCCATTGGCAAGCTGTTAAACGCATCTTGCGATATCTAAAAGCTACCATCTCCCATGGTTTATTGCTTCACAAGACCAGCTCCATCTCTCTTCATGCCTTCTCAGACCCAGACTGGGCAGGCAATCCTGATGATTGAAAGTTTACTGGTGGCTACTCCATTTTTCTTGGCTGCAATCTCATCTCTTGGAGCCCTCGCAAGCAATCCACTGTCTCCCACTCCAGCATAGAATCTGAGTATCGATCCTTAGCAATTGCCACTACTGAGCTCCTATGGATTCAGATGCTCCTTTGGGAGCTTGGAATTTTTTTGCTGCAAGCCCCAACGATTTGGTGTGACAATATTGGTGCAACTTACCTCACTTCCAATCCTACATTTCACGCTCGGGCAAAATTGAAATAGACTTCCATTTTGTTCGAGACCGTGTTGCCCCCCAAGAATCTCACTGTCCGATTCATCTCATCCAAGGACCAGCTTGCTGATATTTTTACCAAACTGCTGCCCATTTAGCGTTTCAGCTTCTAAGGAAAAACTCAACGTGATCACCTCCCCATTGAGTTTGCAGGGGCGTATTGTGGAACTCAATGTAGATAACCATCAAGTGTCATTGAACTCTCAACCTGCTGCTGCTCAATATCAAGATAATCTTCAACAACAATCTGATAAGGACTCCAAGGATAAAGAACCAAAACAAATCAGATAAGGATCAGCTCTCTAGTTGTTTATATAAATACAAACTCTGGACATAGTTATCAGTTAGTTATTATGCAGCCTATAAATGTATGTCAGCAAGCAATGAAAAATAATATCGAAGTATGTTTTATCATCTCTTTCTATTGAATTCTTTAGGCGGTATGTGGATATATATATATATAAAAAAAACTGAGGAAAATAATATTGAATGTTGGTGGGCTAGCCTGGAGAAAAATGAAGAGAAACGAAAAGCAGGTCAATTGCTGTTTTGGGTTGGAGAAATTTGGTTAAAAAGATTAATATATCTTAGGATCAAAGCGCACAAAGTGCTAAAGATTTTGGTAGCAAATTTTATATTATCATCGTTTAGGGTAGTCATGACGAAGTCTAAGCTGGAGAGATTTACAGTGAAATTCTAACTGTTCATTGATAGCAATTGACGTCTCCTGCCAGCTGGCCCTAAGCTTTGTCTAAATGTGTAATGTGAACATATTGATTAGAATCGAATGAGACCAATTTATCAATCATGGATTATAAATATGTTAATATGTTAATCTATTTCTCAAGGAATATGTTAATCTATTTCTCAAGGAAAAGTAATCATGACAAATATGGAAGGCCCAGTGATGTGAGGCCCGGACCCGCGAGCAAGGCCTAGCCTCTTGGAGAGTTTGATATGGTGCCGTTTTGTGTGAGTGTTTCTTTCTCATCAGCTTCCTCCCGATTGTTTCTCCCCCTCTTTCTCTTTCGGTTGTCTTTGTTTTTCATTTCTAGCCGACTCTCACTCACCCATTACCCATCTTTCCCTCCCCCGATTCTTCTCCTCCCTTCGTCGGTTTCTGTTTTGGTGAGTCCAGGTTTCATGCCCGATTGCTTCCCCATTTTTCCTTTTTCCTTTTGCTCTGTTGTTACCGAAAAATATTCCTCTGATTTCCATGCTCTCTAAATAGCAGGTTTTCTTCCCCTCAAATCTTGTGTTTCTCTCTTCAGACTCGTCTCTTCTCTCCCTCTCGCAGTGTTCTTAGTCTTCAGGTATCTCTCTTTTTCTCTCTCAAGTCAACGCCCTCCCTCTTTTTTAGTTTTATTTTCCTTTCTCCTCTGTTTCATGCGTTGCTTGCATTGATTTTTCCAGGTGGAATTGCTGCGATTTCTCCCTTATTGATTGTTTTTCCTTTAGACGCTCACCCACTCTCGTTTCTCTCTTGTTCTCTCCCGCCTACAAAGTGGTTAACCTCAGTGCCGAGGTGTTGACGCCGAGCCCTGTCGAACGAAGGTAAGGTAACCCGAGTGTTTGTTTTACATTTTTACATGGTGTAAAGTAGTGGCTTATATTGTTGTGATCGTTGGACAATTTCTACCGTTTTATAATTGAACTTGAGGGCTATGTAAATTGTTGGTGAGTTGTTTTTGAAGAAGAATTATAAAGGGTGGCTATTGAGTTTGAAGTGGTTGTGTGGGAGTAGTTTCGTAACTGTTTGGGGTTGTTGATGGTTGTTTTGAGTGTTTATATAGACTATTGAATTGACATGATTTCCTTGTGAGTTATAAGTTACGGTCTGAGTTGATATTGGTTGTCAAGACTGTTTTCATGGTTGGTTGCATGTGACGAAGTGTGTTTTACTTTGGTTTGGTGGATGTATCGGCCATTATTGAAATTGAAAAACTGTATTTTGGATTGAAGTATGAGCTGTTGGGTTTATTATTTAGATGTTTGGGTTGGGTTATTTTGCTGAAATGTGGGTTGGAATCATGAGTTTTTATCATTTTGGATCAAAGTTGTGTCAATGGCCTTCTAACACTTAGTGTATATTTTGTTTCCTTCAATAGGTGACGAGATCATTAGAGGTCGAATTCAAGGCATAGATAATAAATTGCAGGAGTCAGGTAAGCAGGGTTCCTATGCTAGGCTTTATACGAGTTATTAAGACTGAGGTTAACTTTCTGAAAACTTTGCATATTTTGTGGTGAAATGAGAACTTAGGAAAAACCAATCTCGGTCGCTTATTTGCACTACTCGTGAAATTTATATGAAAAAGGAAAAATATTTTCTGATATATATTGTGTAGACATGAGCTAAATTTTGTTATGTTGTCTCTGAAATCTGAAAAAAATTGTGCATTGATTTAGAAAGATGCTCCAACTTTTATTTTCAGTATGTGAGAATGATCTGATTACGTTTTAGTACTCTGTTTTATCTTGATATGGCATCTGAAAACTTTTGGCATGGTGTACTGGTTTTGTATCTGACTATGTCTCTGCTATGCTATGCTCTGCTCTGTTATGCTCTGCTCTGTTTGGGTTGGTACCAACTTCTCTATCTCTGAGTGCACCCACTTTAGAAACAAAGTGGTTCTATTGTGGTCTTTCCTGTGTGCACACTCGAGGCTCCAAGAAGAATAAATGAAATATTTCACCACTGTCTCTGCCTAGTTTGGCCACCGGGGTTAGCACAACCCTACCACGGGGTGAAACATTGTCTCTGCTCTGTGAGATGCTCTGTTTTGATGTGATAATGATACTCAGTTTATGTTGTGGCAAAGTACTACGGGTTTTACTTGTCTTAAAACCATCGCACTGTTACTTTTGAAAAACATGTTTTGTTCTGCATGATAACTCTGGAAAATATTTTTGTTCTGCATGCTGTACTTTGTAAATGCGCATGTTTGCACACTAGCATATGTCCTCTGCTTACTGAGTTGTTTATAACTCACCCCCTTATCTTCATAATATTTTCAGATGATGTGGAGAGTCCAACTGAGGACCTGGATTAGAATGGTGAGCATGGTTAAGCTGAGGAGATGATGTTAAAAGAAGGAATTCTGATGTCTTTTAGATTTGATGTCTTTTAGATTTAATTATATCTTGGGTTTAGTAAGACTTATGAAATTATCAGTTTGGTTTGTTATGACTACCGGGAGATTTTGGACCCCCTTAGTTTATTGTTTTGTTGTGGTAATGACTTTGCGGAGTTTCAAGATGTTTATTTAGAAGACATGAGATTGAGCTTTGCTTATAAAGTTTTGGATATTTATTTTAGTTATGTTGGAAAACATGTTTTAAGTGACAGGTAGTAATTCTCCAACCCACCTGGATTTGGGGCGTTACAAAATAAATATAGGAGTCTAATTCCTTCTCAAAGAATCAATTTTCAAATCAAATGAACGTCAATTTTAGTTTTCTAACAAGAGATTGATAGATATATTTAATTGTATGTCTTTTATTTTTGCTTATCAACATTACAAAAGTTGAAGTCTAAGGTCAGAATTTAAAAACGCGAATACTTAAGTACTAATTTTCTACTTGATCGGCCTATAGTATATATCTCAGAACTGACCATGAGGACCTATCACTATAACAGTGGAACCTTCCTAATTGTCATAGGACCAGCTCAATACAATTTGAGGCCTAAGACGAAATTTAAGTGAGTTATTCGTAATTTTAATGTAATAAAATATAAATTTTTATATGGAATATTTTCAAACTTTTCATTGAGATTTTATTTAAAATCTTTAAATATAGATTTTGTGAATTTATATTTATAACGACAACTTAAAATGAGGCATCAATGCAAATTTTGCACCTCGTTTTAACAAGATCTTAAAAAAATTATTTAAAATATAAATAATTCATTGTATTACATATAAAAAAATCATTATATTAAATATTAAATTTAGTATTATGGGGCCTTGCACGCATTGAAAACTATAAAAATTATTTAAAATTTTATTTAATGAACTGGTTTTTTTTTTCAAAAAAAAAGAAAAAAAAAATCTCATTCTTTTATTTTTGTGGGCCTTACATAGGGTGGGGCTTTAGACAAATCCCTAAATGGCCTTACCATTAAGTCCGCCCTATTCCTTGTTATGGTTAGACAGAAAGATCATTCTGGTTAAAAATAAAAGTAATCATAAGTTCATAATTGACAGTCTTATCATCCATTTTGAAATTAAAAAGGCTAAAATGGTTTGAAGGATGGAAGAAATTGAAAAAAAAGTTAGCTAACCAGACATGAAAGGTAATGAGAGAGAGAGAGACTTACATATTAATCACTTGATAAAAATTATTCCAGCATTACTTTTTTATCTCTTCATGTGCTTTTCCATAGTTGGTGCCCTTATCTGCTTGTAGACTCTGCTAGGTTTGATATCCTCCGTACGTACGTCAATCATCGGGTTCTCTCTCACTACAAATTGAAGTATTGGAAGTTTTTTTAAGTATTAAGTGAAATGATCAAAACAGTCCATATTTTATGCTAAATGGATATGTATCTGCTTCAAGTGAGTAAAAAGAACTTTGCAACAATTTATTCATTTATTTAAAGCGTAGTGAAGGTTGCAATTACCATGCATGCACTTCAATGCTATGCCGGTTACAATCTAAAATAATGTTAGGTACAAACTAGTCTTAAATAAACAAATCTTATGCAGACCCTTTATAAAAATGGGAGTCTCATGAAATTTTTTTTTTTTTCACATTTTTTTAAGGTGTGATCCATATTTTTATAAAAATCTGTGCGAGAATTGTCTAATTGAAACTTGTAGAAATCATTTATGTATGATCGATTACTATATGCAACCAGTCGAATCAAAACAACTACACAAAAACCCAAATTATTTTACGCCTTATGGCTTTTGTAATAGCACCCGCCCTCTCGAACTCTATGTAAGAGTGAACCTACAAACCAACCATAACAGCAAAGTACTACATGTAATGACTGGCCCAATCGAAAGCCGAGAAATCCAAACCCAGCCCACGGCTAAAAAAGAAAATCAAGAGCATCAAACGGTGTTTTTGTGGGTTAAGCCCAAAGCCCATTATTCTTTTCTTCCCCCAATTCCTCTTCTGCGATTTCTGTTTTTCCTTTGAACGCCTTACGTCGCCGCCCTCCGTTCTGGGTTTCCCTCGTCGCTCGCTGTCGGAAGCCATCTTTCCTCTACCATCTCTTTCACTCAGTCTCTCTCTCTCAGTTTCTCTCTCTGGCTGTAATGATTCTATGTATTTGATATGTAAAATAGGCAAAATATGGAATAGAGTGTATGTATCAATAGAAACGGAAGGAATGCAGGTTATGTGTTTGTAAAAATGACAAAGAAAGTCTGGAAATGTGAAATGATATTAGGGTTCTTTCGAGGGAATCCCTTAACCTCCTAGCAAGAGTCCAAATTCATGAAAATTACAGTCTGTTTCTGACACTGCCGTGCCGTCCTTCAAATCCTCACAGGAATTCAACATAAGCAAATAACATAGAAACACGTGTAAAAGAAAATAACCGACTACGGATTGAAAAGAAAACAACAAGATAAATTCAAGTCTTCTAGAATCTTCAGCATCCGGATGAAATGGTGCGTTGAGGTGAAGCTTCAGTTGTGCGTTTTGGAGTCCAAGACTTATGGCTAAACAGTGTGTTCTGTAAGCTTCAGCTGTGCGTTTTGAGTTCTTCATGCGTCTAAGTCCCAAACCTTCCCAGCTTCCAGATCAGTTCTACTTCCCCTGACTTCCACTTCTCTTCTTCTTCCTTGCGAACCCTAACCTCTGCTCTTCTCCTTCATGTCATCACAGAGGACCATAACACTGGCTCTCTCTGCCAATCTCCACCGTCCCTCGCTGCCAACGTGAACAACCGTTAATAGCTATCCATCCTTGCTGAACGTCACCCATGTTTCCTCCATATCCAGTTTGTGGTGCACGTCCATTGCTGCACCCTTACAGTAGAATCAACAAGAAATCCATACAATGAAATAGGAATTAAATATCACCACAGTTCGGGTATGAACAATATCACAATTCATTACTAGTGATTTAGATTTAGAGATGAATTGAGATGGATTGAGATGGTTTATGAATAATAGAATAAAAATTAAATTATTTATTATATTTTGTGTAGAAATTTAAAAAAAATTTAATTTGAAAAAATTGAATTATTTTTTATATTTTATGTGAAAATTTAAAAAAATTATAATGATGAGATGAGATAAATTGAGGTGAGTTTTGAATGGAAAGGAGCCAAACTCCTCTGCCGTACAATCTTGGTAAAGCAATCTTGGTGGAACTACTAATATGCTCAATTTGATAGTCTTTCTATTAAGCTCCTGATATATGGATCGGTTTGGTGAGGTTCCCGAATTTCCTCCCAAGTCGTACAGTGTGGAGTGCTCATCTTGAGTACTAAGGGGTCTCGTACATGTCTCGATAATGAATCTGACACTGAGGCTCCCTTTAGATTTAAAATAAGTTGAGATGATTTTTGATGAGTTAAATAAAATTTTATTAGAATAAAATTTTTAATATTATTATTATTTTGTAATTTGAAAAAATTGAATTCTCCATTATATTTTGTGCAAGGATTCAAAAAAATTATAATGATGAGATGAGTTGAAGTGAATTCTAAATCCAAACAAGACCCGAGCTTTCTTTGCTGGCTCTGAATATAATGCCCATCAATTTAGTCACCATTTGTATTGTTCTGGAGTACACCCTCTTTGCTCAAGGAAATGTCGTAATTAATTAACACTCCAGATCAGTGATAAAATGAAATTTGCTTCAGAAAAATAAGATCCCCACCTATGTATAGCCTCCTCCATAATGGCCAGCATCTCTTTGGCATACCTTTTTCTTTGGTCCCAACGCCTTGCTCGAATTAGACTTTGGCATACCCTTTTTCTTTGGCATACTATAAACATTTTATTGAAATTAGGAATAGCCAAGACTGGTGTAGTTGACATGGCTTTCTTAAGTTGAATGAATGCTGCATTTGCTTTTTCATTCTACACAAATTGTCCCCTTTTGAGAAGATCTGTAAGCGTTTTGGAAAGTACTCCATAATTCTTAACAAATGTCTAGTAATAACTCGCCAAACCCAAGCATCCTCTTAACTCTGTTATATTCCATGGCTGGCCCATTTCTGCGTCACTTTAATCTTGATTAGATCGACTTGTACCCCTTCTTTGAAATAATATGGCCTAAATAATCCACTTTGTTCCTGTCCAAAAACACATTTAGATGGCCTGGCCAATATGTCAAATGTCATCTTCAAGTGCTCCAAATGCTTCTCCCCAATTGTGGTTGTATATCAAAATATCGTTAAAGAACACTAATATAAATCTTCGCAAGTGAGCTCCAAAAATGGAGTTCATAGTAGATTGAAACATGGAAGGTACATTACATAATCCGAATGACATCACTAAATTCTCATAGTAACCACTATGGGTTTAGAATGCAGTTTTATAGACATCTTCATAATGAACTCGAATTTGATTGTACTCTACACTAATAAATCCAAATTAGGAAAAAAAATACAACCCCACGCAACTCATAAAGTATATCATCATGTTAGGAAGCGAAAATCGACCTTTAATTGTAGCTTCGTTGAGTACTCGATAGTCGGTACAAAATCTCCGTATTCCATCTTTCTTCTTTATTAAAAGTACAGGGGATGAGATTGGACTTTTACTTTCCTGAATGATCCCTATTTCTAAGATTTCAAATACCTGTTTTTCAATTTCGTTTTTCTATTAGTGGAATTTTATGCACATAATCCATTAAAAGTTCAGCCAATTCTGCATGTACACCCAAGTTGACGTCTTTTACTTTTTTCTTCCTTTTGTCCTTGATCACATGCAAACCGGAGCATGATTTTCATCATCCCATTTTCACGACTTTTATAATGCGATCTGTCTAGTTGCACTGTACCTTTACTCCAGCAAACGAGTGTGAAATCTTGTACAAGATTTGCGAAGGAGAAGAGAATTGCGTTTAGGCAGTCTCAAATAGAGGTCACCATTGAAATTCGGGGAACGATGTCCATTCAGCAACAACGTCTTGGCGTAAAACCACCTTCCTGAGAGATGGTGAATTGGAATCCTTTGCAATGGCACAGTTGCAAACATAAATTCTTACATTGATCCAACGTGTAATTAGGGAAGAACCCATAATCATGACCAAAGAATTGAAGACGGGGTAACAGCAGAAAGCCAGACTCATTTCTATTGTAAGAAATATGAAAGTCGGGTTCGCACCCGTAAGACCAGTCCGTGAGATTTTTCGCCTTAAATCCTGGGAGGCAAGAGTATTTCCTATCAGAACCAACAATATAGCTGTAAAAACTACTAGCCCCACAAATACCATAAATCGTGCAAGGTGTCTGGATGGCTTGCCAGGACACAACCCACTTCTCCCCCTCCTCGTCCCAACTCTACAATCAAGCATTACCATCGTAATCTATTTTCAGTCTTCTCTGAAGCTCCAGCCCATAGTCAGCTGCCATGAAAGTAAAATTATCAGAAGAACTGAAGTTCCCAAAAGTATCAAGCTAGCACTGCGATCCGACTGCTGTTGTACGTGGACCTTCCAGCTTGCCAGCTCACGACCCCCGGATCTGGCCAGTAAACGCTAGAAACCTCAAGTCCATCATGAAGAAGGAGGAGAATGTTGTCGTTATCGAAATAGAACTTGTAAAAACCAGAGGAATAGTTTGTCTGGCTTCTGGAAGAGCGACCCTTGTGCTTCTAGTGAGTAGTTGATTGGGAAGAAGGGTGTCTGTTGGGAAATTAAAGCTTTCCCATAAAGTAACACCTTCCATGTTCTGTAGGACAAGATTACCGGTGTTGTAGAGAGATAAGTGTACTGAGGAGGGTGACTGGGTGTTTGTTGCCCAAACTGTGAACTTTCCAGCGTCGGTTAAGATAAGATTTCCATTTTTGAGGAGAGAGAGCTTGGAGCTCCTTCCATTAACTGGCTGATCACGGTTTGCCATCCAGATTACAGTCTGGTTCTTGCCACGGGATGGCTTGTTGAACCATATGGCATAGCAATAGGCATTATCACCCACGGAATAAAAGCCAGCAGAGAAAACTCCATTAGCTGATATCAAACGGCTTTTAATTTTTCAATTGAGAGGGATGTGTCCTCATGAATGGTATCCAAGCTTGAAGATGAGAACGTGATAGAAAATGACAAAGACAATAGAAGGAACAGAACTGGCGAAGCCATGTTGTCCAAACCTTGGCAACTACTGCTATAAAAACTCGTTTGAAACGAATATATAGAATGTGGTCTGCATGTGGATATATATATATATATATATAAAACTGAGGGAAAGAATGAATGTTGGTCAGGTTGGAGAAAAATGAAGAGAAACGAAAAAGTTAAATTGTTTATTATATTTTATATGAAAATTTAAAAAAGTTGTAATGATGAAATGGGTTGAGAGTGTTTTCGTACCCAAGCGGGATCCTGAGTGAAAAACATGTTCCCGGCCTCTTTCAAGGATACATGACCCCCCTTTACATTCTTACCGCATGTTAAGAATCAAGTACATTTAGGCAGAGTTTGGATATAAAGATAGTTTCAACTCATCTGAACTGATCTCATCTCTTTAAGTTTTCACACAAAATCTAATAAACAATTCAACTTTTTCAAATTTCAAAATAATAATAATATTAAAAAATAATATTTTATTCAACTTTTAACTTTCATCTTAAATCATATCGTCTCAACTCACTATCACAACCTCACAATCTTTCCTTCACATTGGGAAGTTTGAATCACACGTTCGGTACTAATTGGATTTGAAATGCTGGCGCGTGACTTGGGTTTTGCAACCTAGTCGAGACTTATGTTGTTGAAGGATTCTAATTTAAAATGAGAGCTATATATATATATATATATAGAGTAATTCTACTCTTAGGCCGGTCTAGATGCATACACCACACACTAATGATTTGGCAAACCGGTTTATTTGAAAACGGTCTAATGCTTGAGAATCGAGTTTAGTCTCTGCCCTCCCCCCTCCCTCCTTTGCTCTACCCGCTCCCTGCTGAATCCTTCTTCTCCCCCCTCCCTCTACACAATAACATTCTCAATTTCTCATAGAATTAAAACTCTAGAGGAAATGATAACATCGAAAAATTTTGGATCTTGGAGACACTGCACAAGACTGTAATATCCAAAAGCAACAAAATTCAGTAAACAACCAATATCAAGTAAAAAATATCAATTTATCTCTATTGAAGTCGCCTTAGTGAAAGCTTTTCTCTCTTTCTTTTTAACAACACTGTTGTTGTAACTCTTTTTCAGAGTTAGTAGTTGCTACCTAACCCATCATCAACTTTATTGAAGTTGCTACCTAACCCATCATCTCTATTATCCTTTTTTTCACTCAAGTTCTGCATTACACTGCTCCTGTGCATTGCATTTGCATGTGTATTTGTGCTTATGCGGCTCAAATTGACAAAGCATCAACTTTTTAATTTAATTTTTTTCACTCGACTCTATTTGTGCTCATGCGACTCAAGCAGCAACTTTTTTCAATGCAGATTGTAGAGAAATGTGGGTGTTTTATGTGTTTTACTGAAACTTTTATGTAAAATGCAGCTCATTGCCAAACCCATGTACGTGGATAACGTCTCTAGGTTCCGTCACACGAGTTCACGCCATCTTTCCTTTTACATGCACGTTTCCCTTCCCTTTGTTTTAGGTTTGTTCTGTTTTCTATTTATAGCCTTTATATATATATATATATATATTAAGTTTTTCTCAACCCTAATTTCATTTCCTCTGTTTCTCTTCACGCCTCAGCCACCCCAAGCCGTTCGGTCATCACCCTCCACTGTGAAACTCAGTCCAAACCTCACCTTTGTGCTCAGCCATACGAAGCCACCGCCTAGCTTCCCCGTGGCCAAGCTTTGCCTTAGTCTGTTTTGGTAGCCGAAAACAAAGCAGTTCAGCCCCTTAAGCTGCTGCTATCTCCTCCACCGGAAGACCCTCCTTGCGGTGACTCCACAAAAACTGCCGGCAAGGACTCCCCATCACCCCGGTCCACCACACGCTGCCTCAGTTTTTCCCACGGTAAGCTCATGCCATTTCCGGTTGGTGGTTCTTTCCTCTCGGTCTCTCCCTCATTCTCTCACTGTGTGCCTCTCTCGCTCATCTCTCTCTCTTTCTCTCATAGCCAGTGACCAAGCGCCACCCCCATCCACCGTAGCCAATCGCCAACTCCACATCGTCATGCCTCCATCTTTCCGTAAGTGCTACGGCTGCATGTTGTTGAGTTTTTTCTGGTGTATACACATATTTATATATATGTAACTTATGTTAATCGAATAGTAGGAAGTATTATTACCTTTTTACCCCTTATAGTATTTCCTTCCAGATTTATTGTTTCGGGTGTGTAGTTTAATGAGTTTATATTATGTACGTTGGGTTTGAAATTATGAGTATATTACGTGGGTTGTAGACTATATTTTTATTTGGATGTAGATGTGTGGATTTATATTGTTAAGTTGGTTTTTATAAGAGACTGATATTTTAACGGAATATTTATTATGTAAATACTGATGAATTTTTTTGAAGTGAGCGGTAAGTGCAAAATCTTATTTTGAATCCTTTTAAAAGAATATTTTTATTTAAACACAAGTATGATAGAAAACAAGTATAATTTTCTACTTATGATGATTTCGATATAGTTATATTATTTAGTATTATAAATTATAGTAAGATCTCTATCGTAAATAAGTTAGAATTAAATGTTTTAATCGAGCTATTAAGTTGGTTATTGATGAGTTAGAAAGTGATGTTGGTATTTCATGAATAATGAGAATTTTAGGTTTGAGGAATTAAAAATAGATTATTTTAGAAGTTTTTGGCTTGAATATCGAAATACGAGATTGATTGAAAATTTTTGGAAATTTACGTGATTATCTTATAGGTGAAGATTAATATTTGTTTGGCACTTTTGAGAAAAATTTTCAAAAAACTAAGAAGTCCAGGTAAGCGGGGTTCATATGCTAGATTTGCATAAAAAGAAATGAACTGGGGTTGGTTTGTAAAAAAATGTACATATTGTTTAAAAAAAAAATGTGAAAAACAACCTCAGTATACATTTTGCATTCACTCATGAGATACGTATAAAAGAGAAAATAAATGTTTTGACATGAAATGTGTAGACATGAGAAATATTTGACATGTTTTTGAAATATGCAAAAGAACGAATATGATATTTGTGAATTTTTGTACATATGATATGAAAATGATTTTGGTTTGTTTATGATCAAATGGAAATGATATGAATATGTTTCGCACCTGTTTTGATATGATATGAATATGATAAACTTTTGACATACTTATCTGTTCTGAATCTGATTCTGAATATGGTTCTGATACGATGATACTGGTTCACGTGATATGGTTGGTACCAACATGATATGATATGATATGAGTGCACCTACTTTGAAAACAAAGTGGTTTTTTACATGTTCTTTCCTGTTTGCACACTCGGGGCTCCGAAATTGAAAAATGGGAAGTTTCACAACATGATACTGTCTAGTTTGGCCACTGGGGATAACACAACCCTGCCACGGGGGTTAAACATGATATATGATATAATATGATATGATATGACGTGATAAGATGAAGATGTGCAGTTATGTTATGCCAAAGTAGTTTTCTTTTTAATATGAAAATAGTTTATGAGTATGAAAAGATTTAATAGTCGCTCTAATTTTTCTGATAACACGTTTTGAGATGTGCATATGAAAATGAAATGTTTTATTTTTGCATACCAAACTTTCTAAAAATGGCTCATGTTTACATAATAGTATATGTTCTCTGCTTACTGAGTTGTGGATAACTCACCCCCTTATCTTCTTATATTTTCATATAACATTGATTGCCCAGCTGGGGGTCAGGATTAGAAATTGGAGCTTGTCTAGATATGGATAGAAAGTCGAGTTCCATTATTAGTATAAGGGTACAACTTGAGTAATTGAAGTACTTTGAGTTGTTTGGACCCATTGAGATTTCAAAGATGTATCATTCTGTTTTGGTTGAGATTATTGAAAAAATTGTGGACCCCTTTGGTTTATGTTATTTTTGAAATGATGACTTATGGAGTTTGTATTGTGGTTATTTGGATAATATGAGATTGTGTTATTTATGAAATCCTTGGGGTTTTAGGTGCTTGGAGAGAAAGGTTAGTAAGTGACAGGTAGTAATTCTCCAACCCTTCCGAGTACGGGGCGTTACATTTTAGAGAGAGGGAGATTGCCATAGATAGAGAAGCTAGGTATAAAAGAGGACCTTTATACCATAGCAGTACAACAACTTGCCTAATCTAAGTTTGTTTGGTCCATCGGAGTTGTTGGTAGTGAAAGGGTGTGGCAGACGTACTGCAACACGGGCGGAGGAGCGAATCATGGTGGGAGAAGTGGGGAGGAAACACTTGAGTTAGTGATTTGGGGAAAATGTGGAAAACGTGGGGAGTAGAGAAAATGAATCGTTTTACCGTAGAAAAAAAATAAAAAAAAAGCCAGCTCACTAGTGTGTGGTGTTTGAGACTTTAAGGGGCCTAAGAGTAGAATTACTCATATATATAACATCGTGGATTATAAATGTGGTATATTAGTGATTTTCCTATTTTGATTATAAATGTGGTATATTATTTATTTTCGTATTTTGATTTTAAATGTGTATTGAGGTAAAAACTGTAAAATCACCATTCACCACATGTCCCTTCAAAAGGTTTCACAACCTCGTTTATTTTCATAGATGAGATGAGATAAGTTGAGATTAAAACTAAAAATTGAATAAAATATTATTTGAATATATTTTTTAATATTATTTTTATTTTGAAATTTGATAAAATTTAATTATTTATTTTATTTTGTGTGGAAATTTGAGAAAGTTGTAATGATTAAATGAGATGGGTTGAATGGAGTTATGAAAACAAACGAGGCAGCGGGTTTTAAATTTAGATCATCTGCTCTGATATCATGTAAAATTGCCACTTATTTGAAAAGTTTAACCTGATTAAAAGAGATAGATTGTACTTCTTGCATTATATTCTTAACAAGAAAGAATAAAAGACTCTAAAAAAAATAAGAAGAAATGAGGAGTACTTCAATAATCTCTGGAGATAAATCTCAACAAAAATTTCATCAACTTGATCAATGTAGACAACTAATGATCATTAAAGTCATGACAAATAAGTCCAGGGAGTCTCTAATTAGTTCTTAAAGAATTAAATCAAATGCCAACATTAACCACGAGTACTAGCTCTTCCCAAATAAACAAATTAGGCTTCCGAATGAAAACCAAGAAATGCCATGTACTATTCAGCACAAACATAAAAACAAGAAGAGAAAAACACAACCATGTTTACAAGCGCAGAGAAAAAGGACTATTGACGATTAGAGATTAACAGCCTGATCACTTTGACTATCATTTTCTTGACGCAAAAGCATCTCAGCTATATACTTGGCTTGTGATGGGTCTAATTGCGTCTTTTTATTCCTCCACGCATTGTAGGGCAAGTACTGTTACCAAATTTTCCATCTTATCCATCTTAAAGAGAATAGCAGAGTAACAATGCCACTATGAATATTCGGTTTCCACAGAAACTTCTTTATATCATATATATTCACACACAATGTCCAAGGGTCTCAATCTTGGAAAAAAATGAATGGAGAACCGAAGACCGGGTAAATGGTCGTGATGAAAAGTCTAATGAAGAGCTAGAAAGTCTATATCTTTTAAGGACTGTTCATTCAAGTTCCAACCCGAGAACTTGAGTATATCCGCACTGGAACACAGGCTTCAATTCATGGCCGGAACCAGGATGAATCCGGATTTTAAATTCGAAACCCCCCTTTTTTCATTTCATTCATTACAATCATAATTTTTTAGAACGAATATTAGTTTTGAGTAATAAAATAAGTTCCAATTAATGACTAAAAGCATTTTCTTGAGTATACTGCAGACAATACGCAATGCATTAAAAGTAAGTGGGACTTATGAGGATGCACTTACTCATGTGATTGTAACGAGGGCAGAGAGGGGGACATGAGGTCCTTAAGGACATCAAGGAGCTTTACTAGTATTACTACCACCACTAAAGGAATTGACTATTACTTTAAGGGGTGCAGTAAATGGGAATTGACTATTGAGTCTCTAACGTAAATCAATTGAGAAAATGTACCAATTGGCATGAATTTACACAAAAATGTATATATTTCAGCATCCAATGCAAAATATTCAAACTAGAAAGAAAGGAAAAAAAAAGGGGGGTACTCAATGTACCCGGGTTTCGCAACCTGGGTTTCGTCCCGAATTTGTTTCAAGCTGAAACTCAGAACTGAAATCCGCTTTCTAGGGTTCCAAATCGGGTTGGAAAAAAATTCTGCCCAGATATATAGTCCTAATTTCTTCCTTAATTCTTGAAATCAAATGCCATCTCATTCTAATGAGGACACCTATTCTTCCACTAAATTATACAGAGATCAAATTTTGATTTGTAAACGTGAAATGTGAACATAATCTTTTGGCTAGTTTTGATTTATAAAACAACGGGTACGTTTCAAGAAATAGTTTTACTAAATATAAAAAAATAATATAAAATTATTAAACTATAGGTGGTTTAATTTATGCAATAGGTGGTGGCTATGATATAGGGGCCCAAGATTTGAAAAATAACGAAATTGATACACATAGAAATCTTTATGCAATTACGTTCTATACGAGAGATATATTTATAAAATTACTTATAAAAATAATATTATTTTATAAAATTATCCTCAATTTAAACTATGATTGTAAAAAAAGTTATAATGTTGTAAATGTATACATAAACTTGGTGGATAACTATTTAGATTCCACATCGTAGAATTCTAACCAATTAATGTATCAATTATTTCAATTCTTAAATTCATCAATGTATCTCAATAATGTACGTCATTAGTTTATTTATCACTTTTTCATATTCATTGTCTTACAATGCCTATGAAAGGGTACTGCATTGCAAATTATTTGTAGAACACAAAAAATTAGAACTGAATAATATTGAGCTCCTGAAGAGCTAAGCTTATATTGCAATCTTTCAGTTATCTTATTACTTCTTTTTAATTTCATATGTTATTAGCACGATACTCTAACTAACCGTTGTGTTCCTTTGCCCTTTGGTAACATACTTACGTAACATTTCCCGAACTATAACTTTTTCTTATATAAATATTTATATTTGTTTACTGCAATATAAATTATTTTATAAAATCTCGATATAATCTATGTGATATTATATAGAATATAATATTATTATATCAATGTGATGAATATTCTTATCTTTTATATATTAGTTTGATTTTAAATACTTATTCGCATTCAATACTTACTATATTTGTTATAGATCATGTCAAATCTTACAAAACAAGAATTTGTTGTCCTCAAATGTTTTTGGCAACAATTATTTCTTATGGGTCATTGATGCTGAGATTCATCTTGATGCAATGAATCTTAGAAATACTATTAAGGAAGGAAATGAAGCATCCTTAAAAGATCACGCTAAAGCAATAATTTTCTTTCACCACCATCTATATAGAAAAACTAAAAATTGAGTCCCTCACCATTGAAAATCAATTCATTCTAAAGAATACTTTAAATGAGATATGCATGTACCAAAAGAGAATGATCCACCCAAAAGCTCATTAACATTGGATGTACCTAACAAGGATATGTTCAGAATGAATAAAAATCTACATTAAAATAAAAAAAAAATTTACAATTGAAATTGTGTAGAGAAAATGCCACTAACAAGGATATGTTCAGAATGAAATAAACAACATATTCATGCCTCCAATGTGTTCCTACAGCAAAGAATATTAAATGAAAAAGTTCACTAGTATTACAAGATAATATATTGTTTACTAGTGGCTGAATAAAATTAAGAGCAGTTAGGCTCAGGTTGGATACCAAAATCATCTCAACCCATCTCATCTCATTACAATTTTTACAAATTCTCACATAAAATATAATAAACAATTCAACTTTTTCAATTCTCATAACAATAATAATATTAAAAAATAATATTCTAACAATATTATCTCATCTCATCTTACTATCTAAACCCCACCTTAATGAAAAACACCAGTCTCATTCAACTAGGTCTATTCCATTGCCATAAGTGAATCAAATCTCGTTTCATTGTAATAAAGGAAATAGTGGTCATGGACGTGGACATAGATGAAAAAGGCTATAGAAATCAACGGGAGTGTATTCAAATTTTCTCAAAAGGAAATTTTACATACCACCAGAAGTGAAATCACACTACGATAAAGCACAATGAAAATAAAGGTTTGCAGAATAAGCCTATAAATAAATATGAAGAGAAATGTCACATGTGTGGTATGAAAGGACATTGGTCACGTACATGTCGTATATCTAAATATTTGGTTGACCTAAATGAAGCATCTATAAAAGATAAAGAAAAATGGTTCAGATTTAATTTTCCTCGCATAAGGATAGAGCTTTTAACAAATAGTTTTAAAAAATAAGGCAGGAATTACTGAATTTTTTCAAACTTTTAGTTTCCTCTCTAGGGTATCAAAGATTATATGGTTAAAGTATAAAACCTATTTTATAAATCTGAAAGAGAGTTTGTAGCAAAATTCAATGAATTAAGTTATACAGTCCTTTTACAAAATGTTAGTTCATATAATTAATAAAACCTACCTAGGCTTCTGTCACATTTTTCCTTTGGCCATGTCCATCCTGTTGCTTCGTCCTCATTTCGTTTCTAGGTGGGACACACAGAAAAATAAAGTAAGTCAAATACACAGTAAACATTACTTCATACTGTGAAAATATACTTACATAGGCTTTCATTCATGCATTTATCATTCATTTATATATTTTACATAAAACATTTTAAGATTGGGGGGGGGGTGTTCTTTAAAAAGAGTTTTCATTTCTCATAAAACATTTCCCACATTTTTACATTTCTTCATAAAGAACTAAATCATTTTATACATCCAATTACTACTACAATGAAAAAGAGCTATTGGGATGATTTTTATTTGGAACGAAATAAAAATCGTTTTAAAAGTGCCATGTAGGGACGAATTTCAAATTTCGTTACAAAAAAATGATAGAATATTTACGGTTTGAACATGTTCGAACGATATATTTTGGGATGAAAAAATTTGTCCCTAGTAAGAAAAACGTTCGAACAGTATAAATTAAACATTCAAATGGAAATTATATATGGTCAAACGATCATTTGGTGCGTTTATTGAAAAACTTTAGTGGGACAATGGCTTAACGTTGAACAACATACAAAAACGTTCAAACTATCAAGTTAAACAATGTTAACATACAAAAACATTAAACAATGTTCGAACATATATTATTTATGATCGAACAGTAAATTAGCGGGTTAAGTCAATATATTTTGGCGACACATTGACTTCCCTTTCGAACATTATACTATAGCATTCGAATGGATGGTATACAAATGTTCAAACGTAAAAAAAAATGTTCAAATGGTAGTTAGAGGATTAATGTTACTTTACATATTTTATAATTATTTTGTGTTTTTCTTATTTTTATTTTTATTTTATTCTTGTTAAACTAATTAAGTTATTCTACTTATCATCCATAAACCACATAATATAAATCAATAATAAATCCAGAAAAGACAAAAAATATTTAATTCATAATTTAATCAAATTTACAAAACACCATATATATTGTCCATATCAATAAAAAAATATAAATAAAAGATATAAACCACTATGATTCTAGCTCTCTGCACACATCCTCGACTGCAGAAAATCGTGCCTCTACCTGTGTTAGTCGAGTACTCAAGGTGACCTGAGTCGCAGTAACGACATGAATCTCTGTACGAAATTCAGAGATGCTAGCATTAATTTCTGTACGTAACTCAAAGATGCTAGCATTAATATCTGGACGCAACACTAGTATACACTGCATCGATCACCGCTAATGTGTGTCAGCTGATCTCAGCACACAATATGTCAACCATCTCCTCCTGAGTAGATGTGCATGATGTCTCGGCTTGTTTAGATGTCTCACTAGTTGATAATCCAAGATCTCCCGATTGTGCATCCCTCTGAATATAGACTCGATCAATAACAAGTCCATGAAAATGAAGTTTCGAGTGGCCCATGCTGAATGAGAGGGTGGTGCTATTGATCGTCCCATCGACTCCCATACATGCTCGACAACATCTGCATGACTCTATAATATAGTTAAAATCGAGTGATCAAGATCTTGAATGGCAATATATCTATCGTAATGTACCGAGCCTCTAATCAGTTCCTCTCGAATATATATCCCATGTGGTCAATAGGAATGCCACGAGCAACTCGTATCATAAATCTCGCTCGATCCGTACCAACCTCAGTCTTGTGTTGCCGAAGGTCAATATTGTTGGTGATTATCAGATTCATGATCTTGAAAAAATAAGATAAAACTGCCTGCCTGATGCTTTTCGGCCCATCATACACAGGAGCTTCTGGACCAACAATCAAGTCTCTCACCTCATGTTCAGCACAGGTATCTACCTCATCTGTGTAAATTACTCCCTCATCCTAGTCGTTTCCATATCACCAGAAGGATCAGACTCTTTAGTCAGTCCGTCTGCTGAAAATATAACTGGAACTCCTCGGACAGAGATCCTGTAAGCCCCTTCGTTGTCTAGGCTGGCACCACCAAGCACTGTATAGAACTCATTGACGATGTCAATATAGGATACAAGCTCCATTGGTTCTTCTCTTTGATCTAAAATTAGTGCCCAACCACGATCGTTGAATACTAATTATAGGGTATAACCCTCCAATATAAGAGGCACGAAATCAGATAGTTTTACCTGCCACTCCAGTAAGACAGTCCACTCTCAAACTGTATGGATGGAAGGTTTGCCTGATTTTCCATGTTTACAGTCCTTATAAGACTTTATTATCAACCTGAAATTTAAAAAATAAAATATATATTTAACATTAGTGATAAAATGTAATAAATTAATAAATTATTTGATAGAACAATAAAATGTGTTGAAAATAAATTAATAGGTTAATATAAATTAATTTGTTCAAACCATTTGAACGTGATCGAACGACAAATCCTAGTGTTCAAATGGACCTTGTAGTGGTTAAATGGACACCATTGTTTTTGGTTCAGATCGTTTGAATTGATGAATAGTGTTCAAACGGTTTTTAGAGTTTTGATTAATACATTCGAACGATAACATGTGTCGTTTGAACGTATTTTACATTGAGCTCAGGCATGGCCGAATCAACTCCACGGCCCTAAAAACCCATGAAATCTATCGATTTCAGGGGTTTCATCGACAAAACACATACTATTCTTCATTTCTAAACATCCTATGGCGGATTTGTGTTGTTCTGCAATGCCTATTGATGAAAAAAATAAGTTTTCTAGAGAAAACAAATAAAATGATAAATCGATACAATAAACAGTAAAATAACCCTATCATTGTGCATACCTTCACTTAGGAGGAGGAGACTTCATCATGGGTAGTTGTTACGGTCGCAACGACGACGATTGATTGCTTTTCAAACAGTTGGGGATGACAACGTTGAAAAGCTTTTGCCCGCAATAACTTATATGTACAAATCCATTCGAACGTTAAATTTAACCATTTGAACAGTTTTAAATGATAGTTCAAACAATATTATTGACTGTTCGAGGGGTATTTGTTTCAAATTTAGTAAAAATGTATATTATTGTATATTATAATTAGTATCCATTTAAGCAGCGTTCGAATGGTGATAATTTGTTCGAACGGTTTCACTAATTTAATAAAACATTTAATCAATTAAATATTGTCCATATCAAAAATAAAACAAAATACATATAAAAGATATAAAATCCTATGTCCCCATATCTCTAAGGACATCCTCGATTACATCTATTTTTGCCTCTATCTGTGTCAATTGAGTAGAGATCGTCTCTTGAGTCTAAGACACACGATCAATGGCACCCATGTTCTAATTGGCAGTAACAGTGCGTGATGCCTCAAACTGTGTGGATGTCTCACCTGTAGATACTCCATGATCAGTCGGGTGTGCATCTCTAGTATGAGTATCCACCAGATCTGTAGTAGGAGCACGAAGATGAAATCTCGAGTGTCTCATGCTTTGTGATAGGGTAGAGGCATTTAGGTCCAATCGGCTCCCGAATACGCTTAGCAATATTAGGTAAGACCCCAACCGACAATAGAAATCATGTGATCATGAGGCCAAACAGTAAAGTATCTATTCTCATGTATGAAACCTCTTATTGCATCCTGGTGAATATATAACCCACCAGGTCGATTGGAATCACATGTGTGACACATATCATAAATCTAGCCATATCCATGCTAACCTCTGTCCTGTGTTGCCGAAGGTCAATATTATGATCAATAATTAAGTTCATAATTTTGAAAAAATCTGATAAATGAACCTGTTTGATAGTCTTCATCCCATCATAAGGTGGGGCATCTAGACCACCGACCAACTACCTCACCTAAGACCAATGACCAACTGCCTCACCTCAACATATAATAGGCCATCCTGTCCATCAAGATTAGTGCCCTCATCCTCAGTTGTCTCCTCACTAGCTGTAGATTCCCTGGGCACCAATTTTGGATATGCAGTCTCCAAACATGCAATGCCGATAAAATCGGCAAGTATGCTTGCCAAGAACGAAAACGAAATATCTCATATGCTGATAATATATCTACCATCAGCATCCAAACTGGAGGTACCTAGTCCTCTATAAAAGTCGGTGTCAAGATCAATATATGCTACGGACTTGAACGCCTCGTCCCTGTGATCAAGAATCGGTGACCAACCGCGCTCCACAAATACCGATGTCAAGGAGCAGCCCTCGAAAAGAAGATCCTGAAAAATCATCGATCTTGACTTGACGCTCCAATAAGAGTTTACGACTTAATAATGTATCGACCATACTAGTAGAAGTATTCATTCTCTTGGTCTGGCACGCTTTGATCTTCTCCCTAGAAGAGACTCTAATCTAAAATTTAAATAATAAAATAAAACAATCATAAAATTATCTAATTAATAAAAAAATTTAAGCCTCATGTTGTCAATTTTTTGGGTTTAATCATCCGAACAAGGTATCCTAAGTTTGGACTAATAAAGGCATTCGAAACAGTTCGAACGCTTTCAAATGCAAAAAAGTAAGTTCGAATGGTTTCGTATATTACCAATTGAATGGTATAGACATTGTTCTCAAGAATGACATTTGGGTTCACACCGTTCAAACGGTATAAAAACATTCGAACAGAAAATGGATCAAGCTCAACAATGGTTGAGTCGACTCAATGGCCATTGAAACGAAAGGATTCGTTTCTTCAACAAAATAACACACACAAGGCCGAAATGTCCATAGAAACATTTTGGCCTTGTGTTTTGCAGCTCTAGAGAATTAAATTTAAAGTTTTATATAAATTCTGAATAATAATAGAAAATAACAATAAAACCTAAAATATAGGAAATCAAAATGGTACCTCTTGAACGGTGGTCTGTTGGTCGACAGTGACGGTGATACGATGTCAATACGGCTATCGTTCGAATGTTTTTTTTTTTGAACAAAAATGAGTCGTTCGCAGTTCTGTCTCCCTTTATAGTTCAGTACTATTCGAACGGTGTCTAGTCCCGTTCAACTGTTTTTCCTTTCGCATTTGTGGTCGAACACTCTATGGTACCGTTCGAATGTTATTATATATATATTACATACTAATATATAGTACAATATTTTTTAATTATACTGTAGTTATATCAGATAATAATATATTTATTGAATATTACTAATAATTATATAGTAACTACATTGATATATATACACAATACTTATACTATAGTAATATATATATTATTATAAGATAATAGTGTATTATATATTGAATGTTACTAATAGTTATATAGTAAATATATCTATGTATATTATACTCATACTATAGTAGCTATATACTTATCATAACTTATAATTGCTATGCTAATACTATACTTATAATAGTTATTGTAACTTCGCTTCTCTCTAAAACCTTCTCCACAGAACCGGCTAGAGGGGTGGGAGCTTCGGCTCCCTCCCTCCCTCCCTCCCTCCCGCCTCCTCCTCCTCCCTCCCTTCTCATCTGTGTAGTGTTTTTTTTTCTGTTGTTTTGGTTGTTTTTTTGTGTGTTTTCAGGCAAAATAAGGGAGAATCGCAGTTTCGGGGTCGTTCCGCTACCCACAGCCAGCACGTGCCCCACCATGGTGTTGCCCAGCCGCCGATCTTCAAGACCACCGAATGTGGCACCAAACGGAGCGGCGAGTAGCTCACATGCGCGGCTCGAAGTTCGGGTGTCGTTCGGCGCGTGGTTTTCATGCACCATCGGGGAGCCCTCTTCCAACGCCACGCGCGGCGGTTCTGGAGTCTGTGAGCCCATGTTACATGTCAAGTTATTTTATGCCCACTTAAGACTTTGATTATGTACTCATGCCTTTATTGCCATGCATGCATCATTAACCCGTGTTAAAGTTCTATATTAACATGCTAAAATTTGTACTCAAATTTCATAGTGGTAGTCTCAACTACCATTTCTCCTGAATAGTAGGCAATGTGTCAAGAGCAGGAGAGGAAACAAAGCATGACCAACTGGAGAAGGTTGATTAGGCAGCGCCGACGCGACACAGAGCTTATGGCCTCCATAGTTAGATTTATAGACAATATGATGGCATCGTTAGTCGAGTTAAGTGAGTTTCTTGACTAACAATGATGTAATTATGGAACTCTACCTCCCATACTTTTGAGATTATAGTCCTTTTGAGACTCGTACTGTAATCATGGAGGTTTAGTAATCCAATATGTATGGATTTTGTTTAAGTATTTGGGAGATTTTAGTTTGGTGCATTGTATTTCTCAAAGAAAACAAGTTATCCACTGGAAATATTGCATATTGCTAGATGCATTGCATCTTTAATTGTCATGAACAAGAGCAGGTAAACTTTTGTTTCTTGTCCCGATGCTTCAGATGTCCGTCTGATCCCAAGCGAAATCTGAAGACGTCACAAAGAATGGGCTAGGTATCCACAGAGGAGAAGGCCCTGGTAGAGGAGGGAATTCAGTTGATAGTTCTCTCTAGTCCTAACACATTAACGAGAGAAAGACAAGTCAGGATCTTTTTCCCCATGGGATCAGTTGCATTAAATGCAGCTCAAAGTGACCATCTTGAGGTTGGATCCCTGCAACGGATATGTAACACCTGGACCCAAATTGAGTGTTCTGAGTATTTTATTTGGAGTAGACTACGGGCTTAAAATCTTTGTTTTGATGGATTATGATTTTTTTGGCTTGATAATTAGGATTATTTTTCTTAAGGGCTAAGGTGAGAATTGAGCCGAGAAATTCTAGGACAAGTTGGATTATTTTTAGAAATTGAGTTGAGAACCATGACTCAAGAAATAGCCCAATCTTTATGCCTCAATATCCAAGTTGTGGGCCTAATATTTTCATATGGGCCCAAAAAGCCCAAGCCTTTTGAGAGCAGTTCCGCACGCAGAACTCCACACATGCACGGTTTATGTCTACTTTTCCCACTTCATGCACGTCTCTCTGTCCTTAATTTTTTTCTCTAGGGTTTTATCTGTTGTTTCCTATATTTTTACTCGTTCATCGTCCTCAACCAAAATCGAGAATAGCAGCTTCAATTTTTCTCTCTTCTCTCTCGATTCACTGCCGCTGCTAGCAACTCATTCCCACACAAACAGCAAACTCGTAGCCCTCGATTCAGCGCTTGTCAACTTTGCACCCATAAACCAGACCACCACTTTTGACACACTCTGGCTTAGCCTCCGTCAACCCTCCACCAAGTTGCAGTCGTTGTTAGCCTCTTCAACCCAGCCGTTGCACCGTCCAGAATACATGCTGCTTCCATTTGAAATCGAAGCGACCCGGGCACACTGCAACTCCATGGACCGCAGCTCCCCTTCGCCATGCCATATCTCCACTTGGCCATCACTGGAGCTCCCTCTCCTCTGCCGTATACCACTACACCACCAGCTTACTACCGAGGACGACCACCTACATAGTGAACTGAAAATGCCCCTATTTTAGCCACCGAAAACAGAGCAACCCAACCCGGTGCACTTGTCGTTCGAAGCCACCACACACGATGCCAGCGCTTCCACGTCATTACCACCGGCATAGAGAACTCCGATGGTCACTCCACGCCACTCCTATCCGCCGCGTCCCACTCGGTAAGCCACCGGCAACACCTCCGTGTTACACTCTCTCGGCTTACGCTATGTCTTTCATTTTTCCTCATTCGTTGGTCTCTCTCTCTCTCTCTCTCGTCCAGTGCTCCGCCGAGATCACCGTTGTCTGCCTAGCCCCTCGCCTACGTCACACACTGCTACTTGATTTCCTCCGTGAGTAAGCCCTGCCGTGCATGTTATATTGTTTTATGCAAGTTTTGTTAGTTTACAAAGAATTAAATGAAATTACCGTAATACCCTTTACTACATGTTATATTAATGGGCTTTTAAACTTTTATTATGTATTAGTACACTGTTATTTATTTATGATTACAGAAAATTATTTTAACATGTTATTAAGTAAAGTTTTATTTTAAAAGTAAACAATATTGGTGTAATGTTATTTTTACATTTTAGATATAATTTAGTCTATTTAAAAATAGTTATGGTTTATTTTAAAATATTTTGGAATAATTATATTATCTAGTATTAAACTTCATAAGTTGTTTTCATTAATAAATAAGTTAGATTTTTAAATGTTTTTAGTCGAAGTTATCAAATGGACATTAGTGATTTTAGAAAGGGATTATATATTTTAAGGTTATGAAATTTTAGGTTTTGAGGAATTAAGTAGGTTATTTTAGAGGTTTAGGATTAAATATTGAAATAAGTGGTTAATTGGAAATTTACGGGAATTACTTGATTATTTTATAGGTGACGATTGTTAATTGTTCGACATTTTGAGGAAAATTCTGAAAAGCTAATAAGTTCAGGTAAGCGGGGTTCCTATGCTAGACTTTCCATTAAAATAAAATGAGCTGAGGTTATTTTTGAAAAATATGCATGTTTTGTTATGAAAAGAAATTTGAACTACCTCAGTTATTTGTTCTACATTACTAATGAGATTCTGTTTAAGAAGAAAGTATTTTCTATCATGACTGGTGTAGACATGAACTTATTTTTGACATTCTGTTTCTGAACTTTGACAAATCATATCATGTTGTGATATGATTTTGTTCTGTTTCGAAGATTTTGTTTAGTACTCTGTTTGGATAAGATGTGATTTCTGAAAACTTTTGGCATGACTCTCTGATTCTTAAATTGATTCTGTTTCCGCGCTGTTCAGTTACGGCCCTGCCACAGGTGATAATAGTGGCATACGGCCCAACCACGGGTTACAATAGTGGATACAGCCAACCACGGGTTATAATAGTGGATACGGCTCAACCACGGGTAATAATAGTAGATACGACCCAACCACGGGTAATAATAGTGGATACGGCCCTGTCACGGGTTATAGTAGTGGTCTCTGTTTTGAGTGCACACCTTGGTTACAGAGTGATTTATGTTCTGCTTGGCTATCCGCAGATGCACAACCCTACCACAGGGATTATACATGGCCTTTGTTTTGATATGATGTTCTGATGATGATGATGATCATTTATGCTATGCCAAAGAATATTTTTGAATGAAATTATTTCTAAATCTTCGCTCTGATATTTTGATAACATGTTTTGCTTCCGCACTCTAAAAATGAAAATGTTTTATTCTGCATTCTGATTTCTGTAAATGCTCGTGTTTATACACTGGTATATGTTCTCTGCTTACTGAGTTGTTGATAACTCATCCCTTATCTCCATATATTTTTCAGATAATTTTGATGGTTCAGTTGGAGAACAAGAGTAGGAAGTTTTAGTAAGGTGTGATGATCGAAGTGGAATAAGTGACTAAGGGTACAAGTGTTTATTTGAAAGTCGTTGTTAGTAAACTGATTTTATTTTTTGGGTATTTTGATTTGTGGAGTTAAGGATAATTTTGAGTTTTGGAGAGTTTTTAATTTATGTTATTGAGATTTTCTTTACTGTCCCCATATAGAAACTTAGATATTTGGTTTGATTAAATGGATTAATATTTTATGGGATTTTCTGGACTTTATAGTTGTATTATTTAAGTTGATTTTAAGTATTAAGAGTTAACTCTCTAGACTTCCAGGAATGGGGCGTTACAGGACAAGAGCTACCACAATAAATGTAGCACCCTGCCTCTCGAGCATAAAAGATCATGACCACTGCTAACGAGCTCCACAAGGGACCAGGTATAAATCAAAGCAAGCTGACAACTCGAGAATGTGTTTTCACTCTTTAACATTCGCTTCAACCCTTCCCATTTCTTTGGACATACACAAATCAATTCTAACTTTAGCATCGGAGGCTAGCTAGCCGCCAGCCACACCTTCCTCCCTTTTGTAGGTACCAAGTAATCGTTGTGGAAGGCGGCTACAAAAGATGCCTAAACTCTTCAATGTTGGCATGGCACAATAACTCGGGCAACTTAACTACAGACGGGGCAAATTACATTAAAAGCAAGTAAAGATGGCTATGACTTTTTAGAACCAAAAAACCCAAACATATTGGAACACCTCGTATTTTAGTGTATTTTTAATCGAATGATTATTTTTTATTAATTTAAAAATTGATTCTCTTGTTTTAAATTTTCATATTTTAGTGGGTTTATTTTTATGATTTTTAATTTGTGAAAATTAAATTTGACATGTTTCCTTAATATTAATAATTGTTATGCATTTAAATTTCTCTTTATTTTAAATTAATTTATTGTTGGGTTTGATTATTTTATTTTCATTTAATCACTACGTTTGAATTATTTTATTTAACTTGCTGTTTTGAAATCATTTCCGTTAGATCATTTTTGTGACCCAAGATGTGAGGGTTGGACCCCATTTCTTTCCCTCACTTTTTCTTTTTCGCTTTTCTTTTTTCTCCTCTTTTTTCTTTTCCTACTTTTTCTTTTTTTTTTCTCTTCTCCTCTCCCGCACGCCGCACCCTCTCCCCCGTGCGTTTTCTTCCTCTCACCCAGCCCGTCGCTGCGAGCTGCCATGACAGACACCGCCCAGCCCATTCGCTCCCCCACCGGCTGGCGACACCACCCCTCTAATCTCAGCCCCTCTCGTACCACCGTTTGCTCCCACGCACGACCCAAGTGTAGCACCTCTCGTGTTCGCGTGCCACTGTCGCGCGACCTCCAGCCACCATTTCTTCATCACTTCATCCTCGACCTCCTAGTAACCCAATGGACCCAACCCCAGCTCCAATCTGTCACTGGTGAAGCACATCCAACCCCATTTTTGATTTGGGTATTTTTGGTCTTCAACCACCCTTTGCGCCGCCACCCACGGCCAACCACCACTACCACTAACTTCACCAATATCCTTAAGCCCTACCCTAGCAATCTCGGGTCTTGGTTTGTCCCCGTTCAAAAGTGGGTTTTTGAGACCCATGGCCACAGTGCATTTGACACTGTTTTGTTGCTGCGTTGCCGCTTCTAGCACCTCTATGATCTTTCAAAAATTATATTATAACATTGTAAGTATTTTCTTATAGAACTTTTGAGATTTAAATGTATTTTTGCGCTAACTCATATTTACTTCGAATTGGTTGGTTGTGCTGGACTGAGTCCGTGGAGTAAGGGGGTCGGTTGGATTGGATGATGGAGTTGTTCGTGTAATTGGTTTATGATGTGAGATTTATTGGCTGTTTCGGGTTTAGATATTGGTGTCTTGAGGTTGACGTTAGTTATGGTGGATATTGATAATTTTAGAAAGTGATGATATATTTTGGGATTATGAGGGTTTTAAGTTTTGAGGAATTAAAATAGGTTATTTTAGAAGCTTAAGCTTAAATATCGAAATACGTGATTATTTTTATAGGTGACGATTTATAGTCGACTCGACATTTTTTGTGAAAATTTTCGAAAAGCTAAGAAGTCCAGGTAAGCGGGGTTCCTATGCTAGATTTGCATAAAAATAAATAAATTGAGGTTGGTTTGTAAAAAAAAATGTGCATGTTGTTTTAAAAATAAAATGTGAAAAACAACCTCAGTATATGTTTTGCATTCAGTCATGAGATACGTATGAAAGATAAAATAAATGTTTTGCCATGAATAGTGTAGACATGAGCAATATTTAACATGTTTCTGAAATATGCAAAAGAGCAATTATGATATCGTTGAGATTTTTATGCATGTGATATGAAATGATTTGGATCTATTTTTGATCAAATGAAAATTATATAAATATGTTTCACACATGTTTTGATATGATATGGATATGATAAAACTTTGGCATACTTATCTGTTCTGAATCTGATTTCTGAATATGGTTCTGATATGATGATACTGGTTCACGTGATATGGTTGGTACCAACATGATATGATATGATATGAGTGCACCCACTTTGGAAACAAAGTGGACTTTTTACGTGTTCTTTCCTTTTTGCACACTCTGGGCTCCGAGATTGAAAAAGAGGAAGTTCACCATATGATACTTCCTGGTTTGGCCACCGGGGATAGCACAACCCTACCACGGGGGTTAAACATGGTATATGATATGATACGAAATGATATGATAAGATGAAAATATTCAGTTATGTTATGCCAAAGCTTTTTTGCATATGAAACGAATCTTTAAATATGAATAGTTGATTTTGAGTATGAAAAGATTGAAAAGTCGCTCTAATTTTCTGATAACACGTTTTCTGATATCTGCATATAAAAATAAAATGTTTTGTTTCTGCATACTGAACTTTCTGAAAGGGTTCATGTTTACATACTAGCATATGGTCTCTGCTTACTGAATTATTGATAACTCACGCCCTCTTATATCTAATATTTTCAGATGATTTTTGGATATTTCAGCTGAGGATCAGGACTATGAAGAATTGGGTGAGATGACTTAAGAATAGGGGATTAAGAATAGAAAACTTTCGATGAATATTGGTGATTTTTTATAATTGTATTGTTGAAATGTGAGTTTAAGTGACATGTAGAGGAGTTGGTAATTTTGGAGATTACTGTATGGAAGACTTTATATACGAATATGTGTGGTTAATTAAATTTGAAGTGTTTACTTTGGATTTGGAACTTTTGAAAGTGTATTAGCAATGTTGGAGTTGATTATCAGGTGTTTTGAGTTAATTCTCCGGACCCTCGGGGTCGGGACGTTACACATATGTTAAAGAATAAGAGTCTCAAAAGGTGAAGAAATAATTGCACTTATTTTCGAAGCTACTGAGCTATGACCGGCAGATTCATGCAGAACACTAGGGGTACGTTTGGGTAGTGAGAATATTTGAGAAATGTTGAGAATATTTGTGAATAGTTATGAGTAGAGATTAAAGTAAGTTTGTGGGTCCCATTGAGAGTATTTTGAGTTGTTTGGATGTGTGTAGTATGTTTAGTTGTTGACTTTTGGACAGGTAGTTGAAAAATGTGTGGGTCCCATAAATATTATAGTGATTTTTTAATATTAATAAGTATTGTAGTGATTTTATTTTATTTTTATATATAATAATGATAAATGTTATAATGATTTTATTTTTAATTTATATATAATAGAGATAAATATTATAATGATTTTATTTTCATATATATAATAGTGATAAATATTATAGTAATGTTATTTTTTATTTATATATTATAGTGATTTTATTTTTTATTTATTTATAATAGTGATAAATATTATAGTGATTTTATTTTTTATTTATATATAATAGTGATAAATATTATAGTGATTTTGTTTTTTATTTATATATTATATTGGTTTTATATTTTATTTATATATAATAGTGATTTTATTTTTTATTTATATATTATAGTGATTTTTATTTATTTATATATTATAGTGATAAATATAATAGTGATTTTATTTTTTATTATATATTATAGTGATTTTATTTTTTATTTATATATAATAGTGATAAATATTATTGTGATTCTATTTTTTATTTATATTTAATAGTGATAAATATTATAGTGATTTTATTTTTTATTTATATATAATAATGATAAATATTATAGTGATTTTATTTTTTATTTATATGTAATAAATGTTATAGTGATTTTATTTTTATTTATATATAATAGTGATAAATATTATGGAATGTTTGTGAATAGTTATGAGTAGAGATTGAAGTGGGTTTGTGGGTCCTATTGAAAGTATTTTAAGTTGTTTGGCATGTGGAGTATTTCCAATAGTACGAAAATACTTGGAAAGTGCTGAAGTATGTTGGCTACCCAAACGCAGCCTAACTCTTCTGGAGGGAGGAATAGACCCTCTTCATGCTTCTTTGCATCATTAAATTGTGGCTTATTATACATATGCTACAAAATCTCTATCTTACATTGTCACACCTAGAATTTTTAGGATTAGGAGGTGAAATTTTTTACTTTGCAAAGGTAGCTTGATAGTAGTACCTAAAACTATGACTTCTATAACAAGGAAGACAAAACATCCCTTCACACTCTCTCTCTCTCTAAAAGAAAACTCTATTCTTTCTCTTTACCAAAAACAAGAAAACACTCATAGGAGGGGAGGAATGTAGTTTCGTTATCTGTATATTTTCTCTCTCTAGTTTTCCTTCTATGTAAAAAATGTCAAAATTTTCACTTTTCGGTCGCCTAAGTTATGCATGTGCCCCACAGCATATTTCAAAGGTAACTGATCTACAACACTCCTAAACGACTTTCAAAATGGAGTATCATATGAGTCGTATGTGCCGGCCAAAGCCGAGAGTTGCCACATAGTACACACGCCATACTGTTTGACTTCCTGGCCTCCAGAGACAACCTTCACTACTAGTGCGTGAGCCCCATGTGCCGGTGTGTTGTTTTGTGACACAGGTGATTCACAAAGAGCTTTTCATTTCAACTCTAGACATCTAATTATATATGTTCTTGCTTTCCTTGAACGAGGACATATATTGATAGTGGACGTGAGAATCTCCAGCAAACAAGCCAAAATGGTTCCTTGCAGTGATTTGGTCATGACCTTTGACAAAAACCATTCGGTCTACTTGTTAGATGACATTAAACTTCTTAACGTAGTCACCTCCTAATTGGTAAAAGAACAAGGGCCTGGGCAATTGCTCAATTGTACATCTGCTTCTAATTTAATACAATTTTCTTATAAAAAAAAACTTAGACTTCTATAAATAATGAATAGATCAGCTCTAATTGTCCTATTTCAATGCTTGTCATCCCCAACTATAAGAAATAAAAATGGTTGTCAACCCCAATAGGTGCATTAGAAGAGAGAAATGAATTGATTAGGTTGACCATATCCAATTAGAAGCTGGACGTTCTTGAACACACAATGATTGGGAAACTTTTATTAGGCGATATTGTGGTAGTCTGAATTAAGGATTGATGATGAAGATTAGAGACAGTTCACCTTAAGGCATTATAGTCCTGAAAACATGCAAATTTTCCAAAACCAAAGAAAACCCAATATGCTAAACTAAAGAAAAACTGAATAGGAAAATTGTAAAGTAAAATCCGAAAATGCCAAAAACAAATCCATAAGAAAACAAAACCCTAGAACTTCCAGTGTAACACCAACGTTAGTTACACACAAATTGAACCGAAATCCTAACTTCATGTACATAACCCAAACCCATTAAACTACAATTCAGTTATGACTACCTCCATCCCAAAGCAACCGACAACTCTGAACCACAAACATAGACAATAAAGACACAATAATCTTCTTTCTTACGCATTCTTGCAACACAAAATATAGAGATGAGAGAGAGAGGCAGCGGTGGAGAGATGGTTTACGAATGAGGAGGAGGAGCATGGCAGTCTAGGTGGCAGAACATGACCGAGGAGGCATAGGGACGGGAGAAAGACCAGGAAGTGCTCGACATGATGGAGCCGCTAAGTCTTGGTGTGGGTACACTTATGGGTGTACACCGATGGTTTCAGCATCGGTTTTGGCACAAAACTAAGACCCCACCGACGTCTGCCATGAGAGCCCAGCACCGGCCAAAACTGCTCGATTGGGGAGAGAAAACTGATATTATCGGTCTCGACGCAGCGCAGTCTGCCGTCGGCGTCTCTGTGACGGAGGAGGGATGCCGCATCCATTGTCGAGTGAGAGTAGAAGCTTAGGGTTTAGTGTTGCAGAGGAAGGAGAAGACGCAGGAGGAAGGAGAAGATGCGAGGAAGAAGAAAAAGAGGGGGGGGAGTGTTTAATGAAACCTAATTCAAAACGACGCCGTTTGGTTTAAAGATAGACGGCATCGTTCTATTTGTTTTTTTTTTTTAAAGTTCCACTTTTAAAAACGATGTCGTTTCACTCATTTAAGTGAAATAGAGCCGTTAATATACGTATATTCAAAAATTAGAAAGGGTCGGTCAGTTCAGTGGTTTCTTAAGGGCTCAAACCGGCACCGAACCGCCGACAGGTTCTTCATCGGTTTCAGCCGGTTCCTGAATCCGACGGCCGGTCCGGGTCGGAGGTGGTCGGTCCGGCTGGTTCCTGTACAGCCCTAGGTACACTACATCGATGACAAATGCCAACGAGCTGGAGTGGTCATGATAGATGTAGTAGAAAGGGAAATAGAGAGATGGAAAGGCATAGAGAAGAGAAGCGTACATAGTGAGTGAGAGAGAGACAGAGAGGAAGGCAGAGAGTGGAAGGGAGCCAGCAGGGGGGTTTTCTATCCAACAGGGAAATGAGAAAGAGGGAGACATTGGGCATAAGGAAAGGAAAAAATGAAGACAACCAAACCCTATGGACTATTTCCCTTTTGTTTTAAATTTTGAAATTTTACGACAATGAAATCTCGCCTCAAATAAACAGAGAAAGCATTGGAATTTGTATCGTTGTAAAATACTTGAGAAAAAAAAAACTCCCATTTGCAGTTGATTCTATTTACCATGATGGATTTTCGCCGCAAAAGGTTTGTTTTTGCAACGACTTTACAAATTGCCAGGAGCAAAAATTGGGAACGGTAAAACATTACCACCGGAAAAATTATAGCCGCAAAAATGCATATTTCTTGTAGTGAGAGAGATAAGAGATAGACCAAAGATAAATTAGCTGGTTTAATCAGGAAAAGCAAAGGTTAACCATTGATGTCCATTTTCATTTTGGTGATGGTTCTAGCCATTTGGTACAAGTATTTGCAAAGTTTATTATTTGAAAATACGTACCTGCTATTTTTATTTTGATTGCTAAATGAATAAGGACCTTGAGTTTGTTAACATCATCGAGAAAGTATCGTCATCTATTAGTTGATCACGGAGCACTTCTTGAATTGGTCTAAAAATGCTTATTGATAAGGAAACAATAATTCTTTGTATAATTCATATTAATAGTATTATTATAAGAATAGTATTATTCTTTTTGTCATAATCCAAACAATGAAAAATTAGCAAATTTCGTTGTCTTTGTTGTTGACCAAAATTACAAAAAATTGGTCTAATTGTCATTATCAATAATTAATATTAATAGTCTTAGTTGTACTATTTAAAGCGAATAGTGATTGGGTGGAAGTACTTATAATGGAGATTGTGAAATTATCAGTATAGGAAACTGATTAAGTTACTACTGTTTTATAATTATTTTACCAGGATTAAAAAAAAAAAATGAGCCGCCCTAAATTAATTTATTAGCTTGGCACGACCATGTAATCAAGGGCATAACCTATTTAAGAATATGAAGTCTTACTTGTGCGTACGTAGAATAATAGGCAGCAGCCCACAGGCCGCTAAAACCCAAACCACTAAATCCAACCACTAAATCCAGTTGAAAACTCCATTTTGCTTTGTAAAACCACAAATTAATTATCTTAAACAAAATATAGACAAGCGTCACAAGTTAACCCATAAATTTAAACACTATTAAATTGGGCAAATAGTCTTCAATTCATACTTTCAAGCATTGAATGATGGCCATTTTCAGGTTCACTAAATCATGCTTTCATTGCTTTGATTCCAAAGAGAAAAAACCAGAGAGAGTGAGTGAGTATAGGCCTATTAGTCTCTGCAATGTTATCTATAAACTCATTTCCAAAGTCTTGGCTTTCTACCTAGTATTATCTCAAAAACTCATACAGATTTTGTTCCTGGGAGGATTATATCTGATAACATTCTTGTGGCCTATGAAATAATTTATTTTTTGAGGAATAAGAGAAGGGGAAATGAGGGTTACATATCACTCAAACTTGACATAATTAACACCTATGATGGGCTTGAATGGAGCTATCTTGAGAAGGTTATGTAGTAGATGGGATTTTAGGATAAGTGGATACAAATGATTATGTTCTGTGTGAGATCAGTGAGTTTTTTTGTTCTTATTGCCTACTGGTCCTATCTTTCCATCTTGAGGTGTTAGCTAGGGGGATCCTCTATCCCCTTATCTATTCTTGTTATGTATTGAGGGACTCACCTCTCTTCTAAATCAAGCAACACAAAGTGGTTTGTTGAGTAGGGTTAAAGTTTGTCGAGGGGCACCTTTGATTAAGCATTTGCTTTTTGCAGACGATAGTCTTCTATTTTGTAAGGCTAATGTCAATGAAACCTTGGTAGTACACAACCTGTTAGAGTCTTATGAACAAGCTTCTGGACAGAAGAGTAATAATAGGGAAAAAACTGCTATGGTTTTCAGTTCAAATGTACAACCTGCCACTAGAACTTATCTCATGCAATTTTGGGGAATTCAAGCATTCCAACGTATGATAGGTATCTTGGTGCAACACTCTGTTCCCGGAGGTTCTGTGAGTTAGCTCATATTACCTAAAATAATCTCCAACATCATAACTATAAAATTTAGAAGACCCCATAAAATATTAATTCCTTTGCTCAACCAAAATATCCATGTTCCTTCAAAAGGACAATAAAGAAATTCTCCATAACATAAATTAAAAACGTCCCAGAGACTCAAAAAAATCCTTAACCCAACACATCAAGATGTCCAAAAATAATCAATTTACTAACTATGACTCTCAAATAAATATTTGTACCCTCATGCACTTATTCCTCTACTATCATCACACATTGCTAAAACTTCCTACTCTTGTTCTCCAGCTGAACCATTAAAATTATCTGAAAAATGTTTGGAGATAAGGGGTGAGTTATCAACAACTCAGTAAGTAGAGCACATATACTAGTGGTGTAAACATAAACATGTTAAGAATGCAGAACAAAATACTTTCATTCAAAATGCAGAATCAGAATATTTGTTTTCAGAATACAAAATCAGAGCATGTTATCAAAAATATCAGAGCGAAAGTTCAAAAATATTCATAATCAAAATATATGATTCATCATCATCATCATATCAGAGCATCATATCCGAACAGAGGTAATGTTTAACCCCTGTGGTAGGGTTGTGAATTTGCGGATAACCAAGTAGATGCATATCAGAACTGAAACAAAATACCACTATTCTTTCCCATGACAGAGCCATATCATATTAGAACAAAAGTCATGTAAAACCCTCGTGGTAGGGTCTCTAACTAAACAGACTAGAAATAGAATCAGATGCAGAACTAGATAGTCATGCCAAAGGTTTTTCAAATGCCACATCTTATCAAAACAGAGTATTGAACATAATCAGAACACAACAGAATCAGATCATAAAAACATAATTTATGCACAAAATTTCATATTCGCTCTCTTTTGCACAATTCAAAAACAAAATGCCAAAATAAGCTCATGTCTACACCAGTCATAATAAAAAATACTTTATTCTTATACAAATTTTCATGAGTAATGCATAACAAATAATTGAGGTCATTTCCAAAATTTCTTTTCATAACAAAACATGCATATTTTCCAAGATCAACCTCAGTCCATTTTATTTATTTTTATGCAAAGTTTACCATAGGAACTCCACTTACTAAGACTTCTTAGCATTTCAGAAATTTTCCTCAATAAATGTCGAACAAAAATTATTCGTCACCTATAAAATAATCACGGAAGTTTTGTAAATTTTCATTTGGACACGTATTTCAATATTTAAACTTAAAATGCTAAATAACCTTTTATCCTAAAAAAAATCTAACATTCTCGTGACCCTAAGATGTCAACAATTCTCGAATACATCGATTTTCACTTAATTTCACCTACTAATCGATTAAATTCTAAAACCATTCTCGGCCCCAACTCAACTAATTTCTAACACCATAATATTATCATAATAAAAAGACAATTTTATCCCAATCCGACTTAGATCCTCCGTAAAAAAATAAACACATCTCATATCGAAATTTCAAACCTCATGCCTTGACTTTTAACTCTGGGGGTAAAAATGTAATATCATGACCTAACCTTCCTTATAAAAAATGTACGTAACATGAAACAGTAACTTTCTAAAGGAAAAGCTGAATCTTATCAGAAGGGAAACCATGTTACAGAGGCGTTGCACTCCATAGGAGAGAGCTGCTTGAGACGGCAGACTGGGTGGTGCGGGAAGATGCCGTCGATCAAGCTGAAGGGCTGGTTGAGAGAGAGATAGAGAGAGAGAGAGTGATGAGCGAGAAAGAGTGAACGGAGAGTGAGAGATGCGCGAGAGAAACAGAAAGGGAGATTACCGTGAGGCGGAGGTGGCATGGGGTGGGCCAGGGATGACAGAAGTCTTCACCAGCTATTTCTATGGGGCCGTAACGTGAAGGAGCTCCCAGTGGGTAGTGCTTGCAGTGGCTTAAGGTAAGAGGAAACACATCCTTGTTTCAGGAGTGAGGAATAGAGGTTTCACGGGATGGCTAACGGTGGCTACACTGGTGGGTTCACGTCTGCGTGACGGTGGTGGCATATGGCAGCGTTGTGGTGGAGCATGCAGCGGCTTGACCTCTTGGGAAGTTGTAGTTTTCATGTGATGGTTGAGTAAAATCGTAAAGGTGCAGGCTGGCTTTTGGCCATACGTAGGTGAGTCTCTTGCCATGCGATCGGTGTGCTTGGCGTCTCACGTGGTGCTACCCATGGTGATGATCTTCCTCTGCTGGTTGTGGGTGGTGCACTGCAGAAGTGAACGGTGGGGGGCGGAGGATTGTGATGCGAGGGCTGGGGGTACGGTGCTGAGTATGCTAACGGAGGAGAAACCCAGTTGTAGTAGCTATGGGGGCTACACGATGGTGGTTTTTGTGATCATTGCTACGTGTCGAGTGGCTGTTGGGGTTCTAAAAATTCCAGGGTGATATTGGCAGTGACGTGCCTGAGGGGCTGTGCATGAAGTGTATAAATAGGTGATATATATAAAAACCCTAGAGCAGGGAAGTGGAAATCTGCCTTGAGGGAGTGGGATACGGATTGATAAGCAGGGAGAGTTTTAGTATCTAAATCTGTTGATAGGAAGATTTTACGTGAGTAATAGAAAGGGTAAACCACAGAATCGTGGGGAGTCAAAAATCAAATGGAGAGAAAATCGGGAGAAATATATATGATTGTTTGATCAAAGTAGTGGTATATCTAGCCACTGCTGAAAACCCTAGTGGGAAGATCACGTACGTGCATGGGATATGGGAGTGAAAACTGCTCCCTGGTTGCCACGGCTTGGGCTTACTAGTGCATTCCATGTATTTGGGCTCATGGGTATGGTACGATAAATGGGCTTTTCCTTTGACTATTGGGCCTCGATCCAAAACTCTATAATATTGAGACTTGTCCTATAAATATTTTCGGCCCATAAAATATTTTTAACCGAATCCAAAAATATTTCAAGAATTTAACCATAATGGCAAGTCCATTAGAAAATTTAATGTCCGTTCAAAACTAGTTTGGGCCCGTAAAATAGTACTAAAAAAATTTCAACTAGGCTCTTCATATGCTTAACCCGGGTGTTACACTTGGTCTACCACCATTGATAGGGAGGGGTAAATACAAAGCCTTTTTAGACATAAAATACAAAGTTTGGCATAAGTTACAAAACTGGAAAGAATAACTTTTGTCTCAAGGTGGAAAGGAAATTCTTATTAAAGCAGTAGCCATGTCAATCCTCACTTACTCTATGAGCTGTTTTAAGTTTCCCTCTTCTTTGTATCATGACCTAGAGCAAATGATGGCTAGGTTTTGGTGGGGCTAGAAAAAGGAAGAGAAAAGGATTCATTGGGTAAGTTGTAAAAGAATATATGTGTGCTTCAAGGTCTAAAGGTGGCATGGGTTTCAAAAGTTTGAGTATTTTTAATGATGCACTTCTTGCAAAACAAGGTTGGAGGCTAATGCAAAGTGAGGACAGTTTGTTACACTAATTATTCAAGGCCAAATATTTCCTTAATAAAACTTACATGGAGTCAAAAAAAGGGCTTAAACAGCTCCTATGCATGGCAAGGAATCTGGTCAGCAAAGAAAAGGTTGGCTGTTGGTTGCAAATGGAGAGTAGGTAATGGAAGATAGATCGAAATATGGAAGGACAACAGGATACCAAGGATATCAGACCTTAAGCAATTAGTGGATGTGAACAGAATTCAGGATGAGGGGGCTAAGGTGGAAACACTTATTGACCCTCGTACTAAATGGTGGGATGTTTTTAAGGTGAGAGGGGAATTACCACCTCTAGTAGCAGATGAGATCCTAAAAATTACTTTAAGTTCTTAGAATCATGAAGATTTAATGATTTGGAGTATGGAGAGAAGTGGTTGCTTCACAATAAAAAGTGCATATAGGTTATTTTCTAAAATGGAGATGGGAACTGGGCTACCTGAATCATCCAGTACCAGTAACCAGAATAGAGTTTGGAAATTACTTTGGGGACTGAATATTCCAAATAAAGTTAAGGTGTTCACGGAGAGCTTGCTTGGAGGGCTTACAAACATTAGTGAATTTGAAACAGAGACTTCTAGGGTTGAATGAAGAATGTCAGCTATGTAATATGCAACCAGAGACTACCATGCATGTATTTTGTCAGTGTGTACAAATCAAAGAATGCTGGTTACAGTTGTTTCCATATTTGTATATCAGATTCTAATGTGCAATTTTCAGCCTTTTTAAGCAACTTTCTTGAAACAAAAACTAAAGAAGAGGTGGAACTTATGCTATTGTTGTCTTGGAACTACTGGTATAGGAGAAACCAGAAAATTTTCAGGGCAAACTGCTACATGCTAAATGGGTGGTTTCTTAAGCTGTCTCAATGAAACAGATGTACAAGATTATCAAATCAGAGGCAAGAACCAGGAAAAATAGAATTACAAAGTGGTCTCTTCCTACAAATGATGTTCTCAAATCAAATGTAGATGGAGCAATTTTTCATGAACAAGGTGCAGCAGGTGTGGGTTTAGTACTAAGAGATAGCAAGGAAGAGGTTCTTATGGCAGCATCAAAGAAAGAATTGGTTGTGACATATTCATATGAAGTAGAATTGTTTGCAGTCTTGAGAGGCATGCAATTTTGTCTTCCTATGAGTATTCATGAATTATAGATTGAATGTGAGTCACTATTGGTGGTTCAAGATATCCAATCTCCAACTGGTTCTTCATCTTTGATGGGGCATATACTTTAGGATGTTAAACAATTGATGCAAAGAGTGTCTGAGTGTTCTATCCAGGATGTATTTCGTGATGCCAATGTGGTGGCTCACAAGTTAGCTAGACTAGCTTTGAATGTCCAGGATGTCAATGTTTGGTATGATGATATTCCTATTTCTATTAAACAACCTGTTTGGGTTGATAAACAGTTGCAATGTTTGCTTCTTTTTTTAATGTAAAGTTTGTGATGTTTCCTAAAAAAAAAAATTCACGGCCTCAATAAGTCCCCTGGACTTACAATAACCCAAATTTATGCACATAATATCTCAATTGGGTCTAAGCTAGCTGTCAATTTGATCAGGTCCTACCAAGATATATATATATATATATATATATATAGTAATTTAATCTAATATAGTAAACCAGAAATGACCCTAATCAAATGTCGTCATTTTAGAGTTGACTATATATCTTATTCTTCCAACTTGGTGCCGTCTTTAAACCTGCGGCAGAGACAACCTCAGCAAAGACTGCAACATCCAATCACGTAAACTAGTTGTGGAAAGGTACTTTGGTTTTCTTAATGTTTCCTCATCGTATGGTTATGCTGTTTTTTTTTTTTTTTTTTTATCTTTTCATTTTCATAGAGTAACATTATAGGGCGGAGAGTAGTTAATAAATCTGACTTTTTCTTTAGGAGATTATATATTATAAGGACGACTTTGCTTTAATTTTTTTATTTTTATCCTCGTTTGGTTTTTGTTTTTGTCTTCATATGACACTAAACAATCAAAAATATTGTCAATGAATCAATATTATATCTTAATTATTTCCTAACAACAATCAACACCATGTCCAATGGGATGCCAGAGAATTGACAAGTCAATTGCTACTATGATGATGACTTGTTATATTTGAAAATGACATGAAGAATATTCAGAAAATTACATTTAATCCCTTAGAAGTATAATGATAAGGATATTTGGTTAATCTTCAATTCGAAGCATGTCCATGCATTCTTTATGAACAATATTAGATATTAAGTTTGGTATAAACTTGGTTATGTGCAACAACATCTCTTTTTCTAAGGTTTCAAATTATTCAATTACTTGTAGTACTCTAGTTATTGTTTTTCAAGGCCTGAAACAAGGGCAATTCGATGTTAATTTTTCACTTAATTAGGTTTCTTTCCCACTTAAAAGTCCAAGTCTAAAGATGGGTGCACCTCATAATTAAAGTTTCAGACTAATTAAGGAGTAAATTATCCAAATTGATCTTTCAATTGTCACCTTACAAAAAGGTGTTCTAATTTGGCGTTGTTAAGTTAGAAGAATAAACATGCACATATATATACAGATATAGCACATGATATGATTTGGTTTTTGGATTCATCAATCCCTCTATATCTTATATTAAGGTTCTTAGTTTCTATGCTTTCAATTTTGGTTTGGTCGCGCCTAGGCAATGTTTGGGTGCTGACCTAGGTTAAGCCTAGGTTTCAACCAGGGTGTCGCTTTGGTTGCACCAATCAGGCAATGCTTGGTCGTTTATTATATATAGGCGGCCAAGTTCATCATCGACTATGGAAAACAAATTGTTTATGGCAGAATGGTCAATGATAGATTATTCGCATCACAATGACAACTTTCTTATATATACTTATATATTTTAAGATAAGTGTTTCAAATATATATATATATACCTCATTAGCATTCACGACCCTGGACGATAAGAAGTGGTGACTTGGAAGGAACTTTGGAGGGTGGTGGGTTTTCTTGTTCCTTGTCCTTTTGTGCAGTGTGTGATGAGCAAGAGACTATATCAACTAGCATTGCAAATATTGTTTTGTCGCATTATAGAAAGTAATGATCCAAAATTTCTAATAAGGTCTAACCTAGAAAGTCAATACATGATTTGATGCAACGTACATACAATATTATGCAAGTCTTTATGCGGAGTTATATTTTATATTAGGGAAAAAAAAGTGTTCCTCGGATTTGCAGAGGTATCCCTTGCTTGTGATCCTTGGAAGTTAACGTACGCGGCTGGTTAAGCATGCATTAGCAAAGTCCTAATGGTCCAAGCTGCCATATTACTAAACTGATTGAACTCACTAGTACAATCAAGAGGCGGCCAAATCAATTAACAGTATAAAGACATAAAAATGAAAAGAAAGATACAAAAGCCTAGTTCACTTCATAATGCAAAGTTTGACACTTACGAAAGGCATGGCAATTTCACAGAAAAGAAGAGAATAAAAGAAATTTACACACATCATGCACAACCATTAGGATCAATTGACTCAGTTTGACCCTTAATTTGTTGGATGAGGTACTCACAACCACGCTTACAAGTACACAACTTAATTACTACAAGAAAAACGCTAATTCATGATCAATTATTTACGATGAAAACAACTATTAGTTACGGTTGAAAATGGATACCATTCCCAATTAGACATTAATACCATGATCATCACTGTGACTATCATTTTCTTGGCATAAAAGCATGTCAGCTACTTGGCTCATGCTGGGCCTTGCGTCTTTCTCTTCCTCTACACATTGCAAAGCAACTGTTATCAGAGTTTCCATCTTACCCTTTTCGTATCTGCTTTCCAGTATTGGGTCAACGATCTCCTCAAGCCAGGAAGCCATTGCAGCCGCTTCATTCCTTTGTTCCCTCACCCAAGCAACCAACCTTTTGGGTTCTGTCTCCCCTCCACTATCTATAGCATGGACACCCTTTGTTGGTCCCTTTCCCATCACCATCTCCAATACAACAATTCCATAGCTATAAACATCCACTTTGGAGGTGATAGGAAGATTGAAAACCCACTCTGGAGCCATGTACCCTCGGGTTCCTCTTATTCTTGAGAAGCTTGCCTTCTCGAGGTTTCTATTTTGTAACTTAGACAACCCAAAATCTGCCACCTTTGGTTGATAGTTAGAGTCAAGGAGTATGTTCTGTGGCTTTACATCACAATGTAAAACCCACTCCAAGCACTCTTCATGCAGATAAGCTAGGCCTTTAGCTGTGCCTGCGGCAATGTCAAACCTTCTCTTCCAATCAAGTGCATGGGATGAGAGGTTTTGCGATAAAGTACCATGTTCCATGTACTCGTACACCAAAAGCCTACGCTTTCCCTCTGCGCAGTAACCCCACATCTCAATTAAGTTGATGTGGTTAATCCTCCCAATGATGCTTACTTCAGCTAGAAATTCACCTTCTCCTTGGTTAGATTCATTAAGACGCTTGATTGCTACAACTCGATTGTCAGGCAATGCCCCTTTGTACACAATTCCTCCTGCTCCTCTTCCAATCTCCTCATTAAAATCTTTTGTTGCCTTCTTGAGCTCCGCATAGGTAAATCTTCTGAACCCAGTGACAGCAACAAGATAGCCCTGTTTGTCTACACTAGAAGCTTGATGGGTTCTACTCAAGAGACACCACACCAAAAAGATACAGATGATTTCAAGTCCTCCCACTCCACATGCAAACCAGAACATGAATCTTACTATCCCATTACCCTGGCTTCTCTTATACTTTCTGTCTACTATACTTGAGCAAACCAGTTCGAAATTTTGTACAGAGTTTTCGTAGGAGAAGAGATTGCTTTTAGGCAGTCTTAAATAGAGATCGCCTTGGAAATCTGGGGAACGATATCCATTAAGCAATAGCGTCTTCGGGTAGCAATTTGACGTACCATTGTCTCGATAGAAGGTGAATTGGAACGCTATGCAGTTGCACAGTTGCAAACATAAATTCTTACATTCATCAAATGCGTAATTGGGGAAGAACCCATAATCATAACCAAAGAATTCAACACGGGGTAACAACAGGAAGCCAGACTCATTTCCATTGCAAGAAAGATGAAACTCGGGTTCGCACCCGTCGGACCAGTCGGTTAGATTTTTCATCTTATATCCTGGGAGGCATGAACATTTCCTATCAAAACCAACAATATAGCTGCAAAGGCTATTTGCCCCGCAAATACCATAAATCTTGCAAGGTTTCTGTATGGCTTGCCAAGACACAAACCACGTCTGCGCCTCCTTGTCCCAACTGTACAATCGAACATTACCATCATAATCAATTCTCAATCTTCTGTGAAGGTTCGGCCCATAGTCGGCAGCCATGAAAGTAAAATCATCAGAAGAACTGAAGTTCCCGAACGTATCAAGCACTGCAATCCGACTGCTGTTGTATGTGGACCTTCCAGCATCCCAGCTCACGAGCCACGGGTCTGGCCAGTATACGCTGGAAACCTCCAGACCATCATAAAGAAGGCGGAGGAGGTTGTCGTTATCAAAAAAGAGCTTGTAAAAACCAGAGGAATAGTTGGTCTGGCTTCTGGAGGAGACGAGCCTTATGTTTCTAGTGAGTAGTTGTTGGGGAAGAAGGGTGTCCGTTGGGAAATCAAAGCTTTCCCATAAAGTAACACCTTCCGTGTTTTGTAGGACAAGATTACCAGTGTTGTTAAGAGATAAGTGTACTGAGGAGAGTGACTGAGTGTTTGTTTCCCAAACTGTGAACTTTCCAGCGTCAGATAAGATAAGATTACCAGTTTTGAGGAGAGAGAGCTTAGAGCTCCTTCCATTAACGGGCTGATCACGGTTTGCCATCCAGATTATAGTCTGAATCTTGTCGCGGGATGGCTTATTGAACCATATGGCATAGCAATAGGCATTATCACCTACGGAATAAAAGCCAGCAGAGAATACTCCATCAGGTGATATCAGAATGTCTTCTGATTTCTCAACTGAGAGGGATGTGCCTTCATGAATGGTATCCAGGCTTGAAGATGAGAGTGAGAGAGAAAATGACAAAGATAATAGAATGAACAAAACTGGCAAATCCATGGTATCGGAGGGAATGAAATGTTGTGTGGAATGAATAGGATGTGGTTGCATGTGGATATATATAAAACTGAGGGAATGAATTAATATTGAATTTTTGTGGGCTAGCTTGGAGAAAAATGAAGAGAAACGAAAAGCAGATCAGTGGTTGGAGAAATTTGGTTAAAAAGATAAATTTATGTTTCGATCAAAGCGCAAAAAGTGCTAAGGATTTTGGAAGCAAACTTTATATTTTCATCGTTTATATATACCAAATATTATATATATATTAATTATATATATAAATATATATTTATAAGTTTTATCTCTTATGTATAATTATAAATTTTTATGTGAAATTTTTATATATAATATATATAATTATATATATTCATATATGAAATAATTTCATATTATAATTTATAAATTATGACATAAAATGTTAATACTAATATATAGGTTTATAACTAATACTAATAGTCTAATATAGACTATAGTTATACTTATAATTAATACTAAAAGTTTATAACTAATACTAATATTAAATATATAGTTTATAACTAATACTAATATATAACTTATAATTATACCAATAGTCTAATATTAATACTATCATATAGTCTAATATATTATTTAGCTATACTAATATATAAGTCTATAATTATTTAACTAATACTAATAATTTAATATAGACTATAGTCATACTTATATTAATATAGTTATACTATATCACTATAACTAATACTAATATATAACTATACTAGTAGGCTAATATTAATACTATTAGACTAGTCTAATATATTATATATCTATACTAATATATAAGGCGCCTTGGTATTCCTGTAGTTTCCAAATGTGAGTGTTGTGAAGAAGGGGCTTTTGAGGATTTAAATCATTTTTTATATGGGGGGAGCATTGCTTCAAAACTGTGGAAGACTTGCTCTAATTTTCTGAGTATTTCGTACGTGTCTAATAGATCTTGGATTCAGATGGTGGAAGCTTGGTTTCGAAGAACAAAAAAATCCTCTCAGGTTGGCAATTTGGTTGGTTTGGTTCCGGCAATTCTAGTTTGGAGTTTGTGGTTATGGAGGTGCTCTACTCGTATGGAAGGCCGTCAGGAGCATTTTGATAATTTATGTAGGTCTATTAAATACTGGATTGGTTGGGTTGGTAGTAGATTGAGAGTTTCTGACCGATGGAATAAACAGGATATGAATATTCTGAAAGAGCTACAGTTGCCGATTATTCAAGCTTGCCCAAAACAGGTGCATGCTATTTCTTGGCATAAGCGAAATCGAGGATGGTTTAAATTAAATGTGGATGGCAGTAGTCTGAACAATCCTGGTGAATTTGGTGCGGGAGGAGTGTTACGTAATCATGAGGGCATTACTCAGTTTGCATTTGTTGCATACCTTGGCATTGGTTCTAATAATCGCGCTGAGTTGATGGTGCTGTTGTTTGGCTTGTGACGTTGTAAGTTATATGGTATTAATAATATTGTTCTTGAGTTTGACTCGCTTTTGATTGTTAACTGGCTTAAAGAAGGTCGATGTAATGTTTGGTATTTGGAGGATTTTTGGGAAGAAATCAAATGTCTTCTAGTTGGGATGAATGTGCGGTATCAACATGTTTATCGAGAAGGAAGTTCTACAGCAGATTGGCTTGCAAGACTGGGTAGTAGTGGAAGCTCTGAAGAGTTTACTCATGGAAATATTCCTCATATGCTTAAAGGTATTTTGCGACTGGATCGGTGTGGTTTGCCTACTTTGAGAGTTGTCCAGTGTTTTTATTTTTGTTGTTGAGGTTTGTTTTGGTTAGGTTGGTCCTTTTTTGCATGCTGGGTTTTGGTTTTATGTAAACCCCCAGATGCTTATGATGTAACCACGATATTCCTCTACCATAAATGAGGGTATATTAATAAAATTAGAGAGGGGTCACTATTAGACATGTGGCCCTAACTCTTTAAAAAAAAAAAAAAAAAAGTCTATAACTATTTAACTAATACTAATAGTTTAATATAGACTATTAGGGGTGTAACCGGTCCAGTTCGGTTATGTTTTGGATAAAATCTAGGACCGAACCGGTATATACCAGTTTTGTATTTTTCAAAACCGATTATGCACCGGTTACCCTCCTAAACCGGTACTTCCGGTTTTATCGGTTTCCGGTCCGGTTTTCCGGTTTTTTTAAAATGTAAGTTTCACAATTTGTCATTAAAAATTTGTTTATAAATTTTTTTTTATTTAAAAAAAACTGTTTTATACTTTTATTAATATATTAGATTATATAATAGTATTAATATTAGACTATTAGTATAGTTATAAGTTATATATTAGTATTAGTTATAAACTTTTAATGATTTAGTATTAACATTTTATGTAATAATTTATAAATTATAATAAGAAATTATTTCATATATTATATATAAAATTTCACATAAAAATTTATAATTATACATTATATATATTAATATTTAATATATAAAAAATATTTTGTATAAAACTTATATATAAAAATATTATCTTTTAGTTTTTTTTAATCAACCGGTCCGGTTCGGTTCGGTCCAGGCAAAAAAATCCCAAAACCGGAACCGGCCGGTTTTTACATTTTAGAAACCGATTCCGGACCGGACCGGTTCAAACCAGTTCAAAACGGGTAAAACCGGTCCGGTCAGGACCGATTTTTCGGTTTTCAAGTTTGAGTTTACTCCCCTATAGACTATAGTCATACTTATACTAATATAGTTATACTAAATCACTATAACTAATACTAGTATATAACTATACTAATAGACTAATATTAATAATATTAGACTAGTCTAATATATTATATAGCTATACTAATAAGTAATATATAAGTCTATAACTATTTAACTAATACTAATAGTTTAATATAGACTATAGACTATAGTTATACTTATACTAATATAATTATACTAAATCACTATAATTAATACTAATATATAACTATACTAACAGACTAATATTAATACTATTAGACTATAGTATATTAAATGTATTACAAAATTATCGGAGCTGTGGTAGGGGTCGCACTACTCCCTTTTTCCCCACAAATTTTACTCTGAATCCTTCACCTCACATTTCATCACTTCCTCACTTGAAACCCACCTGCCAGTTATGTGGAAAAGTTGGCCATAGTGCTATTAAATGCTACTATCGGTTTGATCATGCGGTCCAAAGTGACCCTCCTCGATCTTTTTCTGCCAACTACACCACTTCATCTTCCACCCCTTACCAATCTTGGTACCCCGACACTGCTGCTACCAACCACCTCACCCACCTCAACCTCAACTCAGCACACTACACTGGTACATATCAGATTTGTATTGGCGACGGTAGTGCACTAACGATTGCAAATATTGGTGATTTTGTGTTCAATACTTTGTCCCGTTCCTTTTCTCTCAAACATCTTCTTCATGTTCCTAATATAACTAGGAACTTAGTTTTTGTTAGACAATTTTGCCATGACAATTTAGTTTTCTTTGAATTTCATAGTTCTTGTTTGATTGTGAAGGATTCCAAGATGGGGAAACCCCTCCTTTGTGGACCTGTACGTGATGGTCTCTACACTTTTTCTCGAACAATGTCCACTTCACCTCAAGCTCTAGTTGTTGAGTGCACTACTTCCTCTCAGTGGCACTCAAGACTCGGGCATCCATCCCTTCAATTGTTCAATGTGTCATCTCTCAAAATTCTCTTCCAGTCTTCATCTGTGATACTACTTCAATTTGTTCTGCCTACTGTCAAGCAAAAAGTTCCCAGTTGCCTTTTAGCTCTTCTCATCAGCACTCCACCCAACCTCTCCAGCTTATTTACTCCGATGTATGGGGACTGGCCCCTGTTCTTTCTCGTGATGGTTTCCATTATTATGTTGCTTTTTTAGATGACTTTACTAGGTTTACTTGGTGGTTTCCATTAATACAAAAGTCTGATGTTATCTTAGTATTTATTCAATTCCAAAAACAAGTTGAGTTATAGTTTAATTCCAAACTAATATCTCTTCAAAGTGATTGGGGTGGTGAGTACCATAAACTTCACACATTTCTTAAAAATCAAGGAATTTCCCACCGCATTTCATGCCCTCACACCCATCAACAAAATGGGGCTGTGAAAAGAAAATATCGACATATTGTAGAAACCGGCTTAGCTCTCATGGCTCATTCCTCACTACCTCAAAAATTCTTGGCTGGCTCCTTTCATACTGTAGTCTATTTAATAAATCGTCTCCCAACGCCTCTCCCCAAAAATTAATCTCCTTTTGAAAAACTCTTCTCAAAATCACCGGATTACACCTTCCTCACAGTTTTCAGCACATCTTGTTAGCCTCACTTGAGGCCCTACAATCGCTATAAACTTGATCTCCACTCCACTCAATGCTTATTTTTAGGGTACAATGATTCACATAAAGGTTACAAATGTCTTCATTTTCCCTCAAATCGTATTTATCTTTCTAGTGATGTTATTTTTTATGAACTGTGCTTCCCTTTTGCCAAACCCACTCATAATTCTTCTCAGCCTAGTTCTGTGTCTCTTACATCAATTTTGGGCCTTCTTCCTTGTCCCGCACCAATACCTCCTTCGTCCATTTCATTACTCGGTTCACCTTCTAGGACCATCAACTTCCCAAGCCCACCTTGTCCTCCTGGCCCAACTATCACACAAACAAATTCTTCTCCAGTCAAGAGCCTCATCAACTCTCCCAGCTCATCAAATACTTCCAAGTCTCCCAAAATTTCTTGACCGTCCTTGTCACAGAAGCAACCTTATTCATTGACTCCATTGTCTTCTACTTCATCTACTCCGATTCTAACTCGTTCCAAAACCAACTCTCTTCATTCGAAAAAATTCACCGACGGAACAGTGCTCTGGCCGCCACCACGAAGCTATCTTACCATCACCTCCACTTCAGTTCCCGATGACCCAAGAAATTTCACAGAAGCCGCAAATCATCTTCAATGGTGCACAACCATGGCAAATGAATTTCAGGCACTCATGCAAACCAACACTTGGACCTTGGTACCGTCTACTAGCATCAATAATCTGGTAGGTTGCAAGTGGGTTTTTCGCACCAAGAACTTAGATGACACAATTGAGCACTACAAAGCAAGCCTGGCAGCCAAGGGATTTCATCAACAGGAAGGTATTGATTTCTCTGAAACATTTAGTCTTGTAGTGAAACCAACTACCATTCTCACCATTGCGGTTACTGAACAATGGCCCCTAAGACAGTTAAACATTAACAATGCCTTTTTGCATGGGGACCTCCAAGAACAAGGCTAGTATTGAACTTTATAAGTTGTTTTCATTAATAAATGAGTTAGATTTTTTAAATGTTTTTAGTCAAAATTATCAATTGGACAGTGGCGATTTTAGAAAAAGATGATAAATTTTAAGGTTATGAAATTTTAGGTTTTGAGGAATTAAGTAGGTTATTTTAGAAATTTAGAATTAAATATCAAAATAAGTGGTTGATTGGAAATTTACGGGAATTACTTGATTATTTGATAGGTGACGATTGTTAATTGTTCGACATTTTGAGGAAAATTCTGAAAAGCTAAGAAGTCCAGGTAAGCGGGCTTCCTATGCTAGACTTTGCATTAAAATAACATGAGCTGAGGTCATTTTTTGGAAAATGTGAATATTTTTCTATGAAAAGAAATTTGAACTACCTCAGTTATTTGTTCTGCATTACTCATGAGATTTTGTTTAAGAATAAAATATTTTATGTCATGATTGGTGTAGACATAAGCTTATTTCTGACATTTTGTTTCTGAACTTTGAAAATGAGAGCGAATATGAAATTTGTGCATAAATTATGTTGTGATATGATTTTGTTCTGTTCCGAAGATTTTTGTTTAGTACACTGTTTGGAAAAATACGTTCTTCTTAAACAGAATCTCATGAGTAATGCAGAACAAATATCTGAGGTTGTTTTCAAATTTCTTTTCATAGTAGAACATGCACATTTTCCAAAAAGGACCTCAGTTCATTTTATTTAATGCAAATTCTAGCATAGGAACCCCGCTTACCAGAACTTCTTAGCTTTTTCAAAATTTCTCAAAACGTCGGACAATAATTAATCGTCACCTATAAAATAATCAAGTAATTCCCGTAAATTTTCCATCAATCCCGTATTTCGTATTTGAACCTAAGAACCTATTTAAATCCTCAAAACCTAGAATTCTAAAAATTCCTATAATACCACCATTATCTAAAAACACTAATATTCTTTACTCTTAAAATAAACCTTTACTTAATAACATATTAAAAAAAAATACTTAAGTGATTTTCTTTAATCATAAATAAAATGTTCAAAATACACTTTCAAAAAAATAATACGTTGCACATAGTATAATTTAAAAAAAAATACTATATAAACTCAGTACAATTTCTTATACATCCCACAAAGGGTAAAAATGTAATTATTAGACAAAACATTTCCTAAACTACGGAATGTTTACGGAACAACAACACAACACACAAGCAACGTGACAACGCCGCGCGGTTGAAGAGTAACGGAGGACCTACCGAGAGAAGTGGAGCTGCGACGGAGCTGGGCGGGTGCGCTAGTGGTGGTGGGTACTGTGGCGGTGCACTGGAAGAGAGAGAGAGAGCTGAAACCGAGAGAGAGAGAGACGGTGAGAGAAAGAGGGAGAGACCAAGAGAACGGAGACACCAGCAAGAAATGGCGTGAGCTTACCGGGGAAACAGAGGCAGCGTGCGGCGGACAGGGGTGGGGGAAAGTTCTCGCCGGCAGTTTCTGTGGAGCTACAGTGCGGTGAAGCTCTCGGTGGGGGGTGATTGCAGAGGCTGTAGGTTGCTCTGTTTTGGACAGTTAAAACAGGGGATTTTCGGGCTGGTAATGGAGGCGTTGGGGGGTGGCTTCGTGGCTGAGGTTCTGCGTGGACTAGGTCCGGGGGAGTGGTGACTCGCTGCCTAGGCTGGTGCTCTGTTTTTCGGAGGTATAACCGAGATGGTGTTTACACGGAGAGGGTGGTGGCGCCCGGCTTGAGTGGTGGACTATGTGGTTGTCGTTCCGTGTGCGTGAATGAAAGGTTGGGCACGGCAGGGTGGTGAACGAGCTAGAGGGCGAGCACTGTTTGCCAAGAGGAGAAGAAAAAAAATATATATACTGGGCGAAGGTTTCGCATAGGAGGGCAGCGGCGGAAGCATCCTTCGAAAACGTACAAATATAAATATATAAGTGGAGAAACAAGAAAAGAAAACCCTAGAGAGCGCCGAGAGAGGGACGTGCAGTGAGTGTGCATGGAGTGGGCGAGAGGAACACTACGGGAGTAAAGAAAAAAAAAAGACGGAAATGAGCAGAAACAAACAAAAAAACAAAAATAACTAATTAAACATGTGGGGAGAATAAAAGAATAAAAAAAAATCAAGCTCCAATAAATAAATGAATAAAAAAAATCTAAAGTCCAACCATACCAATTTGGGTCCAGGTGTTACATTCTCCCTTCCTTAAAAAAATTTCGTCCTCGAAATTTGCTAGTACCACAAACCTAAATATTTATCCACTACAAACATCTCATGCCTACCCCAAATATCGATTATATTGCTACACTTAATAAATAATCCAAAAATTGTCGAACCTAATATTTCAAATCCTAACTATCCAATATTATCGATTGTATTCTCCTATAATATCCTTAGCCATACACGTTCGCACATACTGCTTTATCAAACTTAGAATATAAACCTCCATAATGCAATTAAAGACCAACCAATAAATTCCAAAATCTCCACCTAATATAAAACCTCAATAAATAACAAAATACACTCTCAAACTATTATATCACTACAACCACGCTTCCGCTGTTCACTCTAACAACTTCTAGTCCTAAAACATTGAATCTCAAACACATACGTCGGAAGAGAACTAACCTCCACAATTAATCAGTCTTTACTAGCTAAGCCTCACAAATAACCAAAAGAGAACTCCCAAAATAATATTTAAATCTCCAAATAATAGTACAATCAAATGCTCCAAAAATTAAATCCTAGGTAACTCAAGTCACGAATTCGCGAATCCTTAGAAAATCTACTTCCAACCATAAATTTTCCTAAACTTCTCACTTCCAAAACAGATACTAACTCATCAAACACCAAAAGCTAGAGCCTCGTAGATATAAAATATTGGGTCTAATCCCTTTGAAAACCTTTCCAACCAAACCACAATATTCTAAACTACACAACTAGGAAAGTTTCATGCAATCATAAGATTAATCCCAACTCAACTAAAACAAAAGCTTTCAAGGAGAAGAAATAGTGGGGTACCTGTGATCGCATTGTTATCGTCTTCAACATCTTCAGTTGTCAATGCAAACACTCGAGCTGGTCTCATTCTACGTTGATTGTTTCCCTGTGTCGTCTGACGGGGACCTGGAGGTGTATTGGTCTTATTCTTGTCGTCTGATAGTAATGAGCATTCTCTGATAAAAGGGCTAGTCTTTCCACATCGGAAACATGACCCATTTTCCTTTCTACACTCCCCAGTGTGTACGTGGTTACAAAACTTGCAGGGGTTATTTGATTGATAACCTTGCATTTGCTTTTGTCCCGAAGCTGCTTCCATCATTTCTCTTCTTCCATGGCCCTTGATCCATACTAGAGGATCCATGTGGAGTAGCTCTCTTTCTCTGTTCTTGCAATTCAGCACCCCTCTTGAGATTCTGCTCAACTAACATCGCCTTGTGTACTAATTCTGAAAAATTCTGAATCTGAAATATCATCACACGTTCATAAATCCTGTAGTTCAAACCTTCCTCAAACTTCCTAGTCTTTTTCTCCTCATCGGGAATCAAGTATGCGGCGAAACGTGATAATTCCGCAAACCTTGCAGCATACTGGCGCACAGTCATGGTCCCTTGCACCAAGTTAGTGAACTCGCGAGCTCTTGCTTCCCTATCAGCCTTAGGGAAAAATCGATCAAAGAAATTCTGCTTGAATTGAGCCCAAACAATTAACCCAGTCCCCTCAGTTTCCCTGATAACTTTCTCAGAATTCCACCAACTCTTTGCTTCTCCGGATAGTTTGAAAGCTGCGAACCTGACTTTTTGCTGATCGGTGCACTCCAAAACACCAAATATTTCTTCAATGTCTTGTATCCAATCTTCCGCAGCGTTCGATTAAATTGTTCGAACGTGCAACCCCCACCATTGTCATCTTCGTTCAAATCTTCAAGAGTTTGAACTCTACGACGAGCAGCCATCCTGAAAGTCTAAACTCGGTGAAACACTCTAAAATGAAAGAAAACGAAAATACCAGGTAATTAGAATAAAATATTTCCAAAGTGGGTGCACTTCAATTCCTATTGCCCCGCCACCCACGGCCAACTACCACCACCACTAGCTTCACCAACATCCCTAAGCCCTACCCTATCAATCTCGAGTCTTCGTTTGCACCCGTTCAAAAGTGGGTTTTTGAGACCCATGGCCACAGTGCATTTGTCACTGTTTTGTTGCTGCGTTGCCACTTCTAGCAGCTCCGTGATCTTTCAAAAATTATATTATGGCATTGTAAGTATTTTTTCCAAAGAACTCTTGTGATTTAAATGTATTTCTACGCTAATTCATTTTTACTGTGAATTTATTGGTTATGCCAGACTGAGTCCGAGGAGTAAGGGGGTCAGTTGGATTGGATGATGGAGTTGATTGTGTGAGATTGGTTTATGCTATGAAATTTGTTGGCTGTTTCGGGTTTAAATACTGGTGTTTTGAATTTGACGTTGGTCATGGTGAATATTGGTGATTTTTAGGAAGTGATGATATATTTTGGGATTTTGAGGGTCGTAAGTTTTGAGATATTAAAATAGGTTATTTTAGAAGTTTAGGATTAAATATCGAAATCCGTGATTGATTGAAAACTTACGAAAATTATGTTGTTATTTTTTAGGTGACGATTTATATTCTACTCGAAATTTTTGAGGAAAATTATGAAAAGCTAAGTTGTTCAGGTAAGCAGGGTTCCTATGCTAGGTTTTATACAAGTTAATAATACTGAGGTTGATTTTATGAAAACTTGCATAATTTGTGTTGTGTTGGGAACTTGTGAAAACAAAGATCAACCTCGGTCAGTTATCTGCATTATTCATGAAATCTGTGTGAAAAAGGAAAAATATATTCTGACATGCATTGTGTAGACATGAGCTAAATTCTGTCATGTGATTTATGAAATCTGGAAAAAGAGCGATATTGAGAATATGAAAAGTTGTGCATTTATTTAGAAAGATGTTTTGGCTTTTGTGTTCAGCGTGTGTAAACTGTCTGATTCTGTTTTGGTACTCTGTATTATTTTGATATAACATCTGAAAACCTTTGGCATGGTGTACTGGTTTTTTTATCTGACTCTGTCTCTGCTTTGCTCTGCTCTGCTCTGTTATGCTCTGCTCTGTTTGGGTTGGTACCAACTTCTCTGTCTCTGAGTGCACCCACTTTGGAAACAAAGTGATTTTATTGTGGTCTTTTTTATGTGCACACTCGGGGCTCCGAGAAGAATAAAGGAAAGATTTCACCTCTGTCTCTGCCTGGTTTGGCCACCGGGGTTAGCACAACCCTACCACGGAGGTGAAACATGGTCTCTGCTCTGTTTGATGCTCTGTTTTGATCTGATGATGATACTCAGTTTATGTTATGCCAAAGCACTATGGGTTTTACTTGTCTTAAAACCATCGCTCTGTTACTTTTGAAAATATGTTCTGTTCTGCATGATAACTCTGAAAAATATTTTGTTCTGCATGCTCTACTTTGTAAATGCTCATGTTTGCACGCTAGCATATGTCCTCTGCTTACTGAGTTGTTGATAACTCACCCCCTATCTTCATAATATTTTTCAGATGATGTGGAGAGTTCAAATGAGGACCTAGATTAGATTGCTGTTTGTGTTTAAGCTGAGGAGATGTTGGTAGAAGAAGGACTTCTGGTGTTCTTAGTTTTAATGTCTTTGAGTTTTATTAATATCTTGAGTTTCAATAAGATTTATGAAATTAGTGGTTGGGTTGTTATGACTACCGAGAGATTACGAACTCCTTAGTGTATTTTAGCTGCAGTAATGACTTTGTAGAGTTTTCAAGGTGGTTATTTAGAACTCTTGATATTGAGTTTTGCTATTAAAGATTTGAGTTTTATTTTAGTTATGTTGGAAAATAAGTTCTTAAGAGACAGGTAGTAAGTCTCCAGACTATCCGGGTTTGGGGCGTTACACAACCCGTTGGATTCATTAATCCTAACTACCCTACTCATGTTTGTCGCTTGAATAAAGCCATTTATGGCCTTACGCAAGCACCAAGAGCTTGGTTCTCAAAACTAAGTACATGGCTCCTTGAACTCGGGTTTACTCAATCCCTCGCACATCCTTCCCTCTTCTTGTACAAACACTCATCTGTTACCATTTATTTTTTGGTCTACGTTGATGACATTATAATTACTGGATCTTGTCCAAAAGCTATTTCATCAGTTCTTAACTCTTTGAGCTTGTTGTTTCCAGTAAAAGATTTAGGTTCACTTCATTTCTTTCTTGGTGTTGAAATTCAAAAATTCTCAAATGGTCTCTTTTTATCTCAAACCAAATATATATATGTGACCTCCTCAAAAGAATGAATATGGACTTAGCCAAGCCTCTCAAAACTCCCATGGCCACAAATACACATCTCTCCCTTACTAATGGACCTGCCTTCAGTGATCATACTCTTTACCGTAGCGTTGTTGGCAATCTATAGTATATTTCTCTCTCAAGACCAGATGTGGCCTTTGCTGTAAACAAAACTTGTCAATTTATGCATGCTCCTACACTTCCCCACTGGCAAGCCGTGAAGAGGATACTGAGGTACCTCAAACATATAGCCCATTATGCCCTTTACATTCGCCCAGCTTCTTCTTACATTCTTCAAGCCTTTTCAGATGCTGACAGGGCAAGGCGCCCAAATGACAGGCAGTCTATAGGGGCTATTGTATTTTTCTTGGCTCCAAGAAGCAACATACAGTTGCTCGCTCTAGTACCGAAGCCGAGTACAAGGCACTCTTAAATACCACTGCAGATTATTATGGCTTCAGTCTCTCCTTCGAGAACTTGGTATCTTTCTCTCTAAGCCTCCCACCTTATGGTGCGATAATCTAGGAGCCACATATCTTTCAGCCAATCTGGTTCTCCACTCACGTACAAAACATATGGAAATTGACTTTCACTTTGTATGTGACAGAGTTGCATCCAAGACATTAAACGTATCTTTCATTTCTTCTGGCGATCTCTTCTCAAGTGGTCTCTTCTCAGTTCCTTACACTTTGGTCGAGCCTCACCACGGTTCCCCAACTGGACTCGCGGGAGGGTGTTAGCAATCAAGCCACGTCATCTTCCAGCTCAGAGGAAATATCAAGCAAATCCAAGTCAGCTGCACATGACAGTACGAAACCACCTTAGCCAAAAGAATCTTCTGGAAAACAATTGGTTGTAATGTGAGAATATTCTGTATGCACAATTCTGTTTTTGTACCGAGGAACTTTCTTTCTGTTGTAACAAACTTTATAGCTAGCACTAGGCCATTGGCACACCATGTACTCGTACAAATGCCAGAGTGATCTCGGCATATTTTCTTCTATAAATAGAGTCATGTATAGAGGATACAAATCAAATGAAGAGGAATATTTGAAATTCTATTTTTTTATCTTTTATTATTTCATATTTATTATATTTTGTGTGAAATTTTGAAAAAATTGTAATGATAAGATGAAATGAATCGAGATGAGTTGAGTTGAGTTATGTATCCAAACAAAGCCCGGGCTTTCTTTGCCAGGTCTGTATATAATGCCCATCAATTTAGTCACCATATGTATTGTCCTAGAGTACACACTCTTTTCTCAAGGAAATGTCCTAATTAAACGCTTCTGATTAGTAATAAAATGAAATTTGCTTCCCAAAAATAAGATCTCCACATATGTATTGCCTCCATAATGGTCAGCATCTCTTTGGCATACCCTTTTTCTTTGGTCCCAAAGCCTTACTCATGAAAGCCACAGGCCGATCATTTGAACAAGGACCGCCCCAATCCCATTATCACAAGCATCTATCTCTACTATAAACATTTTACTAAATTAGGAATAGCCAAGACTGGTGTAGTTGACATGGCTTTTTTAAGTTGAATGAATGCTGCATTTGCTTTTTCATTCCACACAAATTGTCCCCTTTTGAGAAGATCTTTAAGCGTTTTGGAAAGTACTCCATAATTCTTAACAAATTTCTAGTAATAACGCAAGCATCCTCCTAACTCTGTTATATTCCTTGGCTGGCCCCATTCCTGCATCACTTTAATCTTGACTAGATCGACTTGTAACCCCTTCTTTGAAATAATATGGCCTAAATAATCCACTTTGTTCCTGTCCAAAAACACATTTAGATGGCTTTAGAAAGAACTGATGCCTGGCCAATATGTCAAATGTGATCTTCAAGTGCTCCAAATGCTTCTCCCCAAGTCGTACCTCTCCATATGATCACAAGGAGATCATCATAATATCGTATGTATTGATCTGCCGCCATGGTTATACAGAAGAAGATGAGCGAAGGCAAGAAAACTAGAGGCCGACAAAGGATAGAAATCAAGGAACTGGCGGAGGAAAGCAAAAAACAGGTAACTTTCTCGAAGCGCCGTGCTGGCCTTTTCAAGAAAGCCGGCGAGCTTTGTGTCGTGTGCGGCTTGGAAGTGGCCATCATCGTGTTCTCTCCGCATAACAACGTGTTCTGTTGAAACTGTCCTTGACCGCTATCTCACTCGAAATCATTCATCCTTCTCGCACACGAGTTCGTCTGTTCTGCACGATCAGAACCTCAGTAACGTTAATAATGTGGCTGCAGCGGAGTTCATGAACAGACAATATGCAGAGGCGCAGGAGGAGTTGGAAAGGGAGAAGAAGCAGCTAGCGGAGATAGAGGAGGAGGTGAAGAGGAAGAAGATGGAGAACAATGGGGAGTACTTGTGGAGGGAGGAGGCGGTGCATGAGAATATGGAGTTGGAAGAGATGGAGCACTACATGAGTGCTTTGCATTGTTTGCAAGAGATGCGATGGAAAGTGAGGAGCAGGCTTGAACAATTTAGGATGATGAGATCTGCTACCGATTCTTGCGCCTGTGATTGGGGAACTATGTTGCTTTAATTTGATCAAGATTAATGATCATGTCCGGGCGATATTTTCTTTAATATGCTTTTACCTTTGATTTGGAGCAACTGAAGGTTTAGATTACAGGGAGTAGATTTGGAACTTCATTTGGTCGGGATGTGGTGATATTAATGAACATTTATTTTTATTCAAAAAATAAATAAAAAAATGCAACTCCCCAATTGCTGTTGTATATCAAAATACCATCAAAAAATACTAATATAAATCTTCGCAAGTGAGGTCTAAATTAAATGGAGTACATAGTAGCTTGAAACTTGGAAGGCTCATTACATTTAACCCAAATGACATCACTAAATACTCATAGTAACCACTATAGGTTAAGAATATAGTTTTATAGACATCTTCATAATGAACTCAAATTTGATGACACCCTACACTCATAAGTCCAAATTAGGAAAAAAATACAAGCCCACCCAACTCATAAAGTATATCATTTACCATAGGAATCAAAAATCGATCTTTAATTGTAGCTTCGTTAAAAACTCGATAGTTGGTTGTAACGCACCTGATAGTATTAGGTGTTTGGGTGACTAGAAAATATAAGAGAAAATATAAGAAAATTAATCACATTTGAAGTGGACCTAGCCTCCAAGAAAAAAAAAAGAGAAAATAGAATAAGAAAATATTTTCATTAATGATTCTCGATAATTATTTTCAATAGGTATAGTACCCTTATATGCTAAAACGCAAATATTGGATAAAAGGCTTCCGCCTACTCCAACATGAACCATGACTAACTAGGCAAACTTAACAAAAGAAAACAAATCAACTAAGTCCCAGATACTCTGCGGCCCACTCCCTAACATGATAACAATTAAGTAAATTAGACCCTATTAGACTTGGCCCAAGCATTCCATTCGTTGACCGTGACACCAGTACAAAATCTTAATGTTCCATCTTTCTTTTTTACTAAAAGTACAGGAGATGAGAAGTTTCCCAAATCATCCATTTTTCTGGCATTTCAGATACCTGTTTTTGCATTTCATTTTTCTAAAAATATGCATATCGGTATGGACATTGATCGGTGTCGTGCCTTCCTTCAGTGGAATTTTATGCACATAATCCCTTTCTGGAGGTAATTCAAGTGGCTCTTCAAAAGTTCAGCCAATTCCGCATTTACGCACAAGTTGACATCTTTTACCTTTTTCTCCCTTCTGTCCCTTCACATAGATAGCAAACAATTGATTCCCACACTCGGTACTCTTTCATCAAGGCTTGCATCGTATTCCAAATACCACATCCAAGCCATATAACGGCTGGCCATATAAAGTAGTTACAGGCCCTAATATGCATATAAAGATATCTCAAGACTGTCTTTTTTATCACTTGTAATCTTTTCTTTTTGATTCAGATGTTTTGATCACTTCTTCCACTGCTACTTCACTTATTATTATTATAAAAAAAAGGGTATCGTTTCTTATCACTACAATTATACAATACTTCAGTTCTCCAAGACGGCTAATCCCCATTCCCCAATAATTCAAACGACAACGTTTTACTTATACAATCAATTAATTCTCACAATCAATTAACTAACAAAACTGCCAACCCTTCTTCATCTCTCCGCCCGCCCAGTCACCGCAGGTTGCGCTTCAGGCCATAACAAGTACTTGCTCAAATACCTCCCAAGTGATTAGTCGCTCTTCCTCTTTGTGTGCCTTTTGTAACCACTGGAGCCATTGGTTGGCTTCCCCTTCTAAATAAAATGCTGCCGTCTAGACCTTCTGATCATCTGAAGTGCTTTGACACTTGAAATATTGGCCTACTATAATCAACCATTCAATAGAATCATCTCCTGAAAACTTTGGAAAGTCAAGCTTTCCTCCTTTGTTACTTGTTCGATGAAAGGACGACCCCTCCTTGTCTTTGATTCTTCGGAACGACAATCAAAATTCCTCATTAATTGATGTCTTCCCCCAACACTAACTCTATGATTTCCCTTAATTACTACCTCATCAAGTTGCCGCATCTTGTCAGAACTCCCTGTTTCAAGTCTTCGCAACTCTTCATGCACTGCCTGCATATCCAAATCTAACCTATCAATCCATTCTTTATTAGTGGTAGACATTATTTCCCTGATACCAATTGATAGGATCAGACAAGAAATCTACAAAATATAAATCTACAATGGTGCTGCGGGCACCACAGTGATGCTTCGCGCACCAAAGAGGTGTTGCGGCCCCACCTGTTTTCCTGTAACTGCAGTCTCTCGGCGGCTCAAGGTGAGGAAAACATCGGCTGCGGCTATCCACGGTTTTCTGTGGCTGAGACGGTGGCAGCGGCAGCTGCCTTGCTGCAAGAAGCGGCACTGTTCACGTGAACAGTGCCCTGTCGAGAACTTGAAGATGACTGAAGTCATCTGGGCTGGGCTGGGCTTGGGCAGTGGGCCCATTGTTTTTTTAAAACTGGACTTGGGCCGATCAATAGGCCATTCTTTTTTTTTTCTTTAAAAAAAAGAGGATCATTTTCGAAGCTCAATACTGTTTATAGCACAAAATAAAATAGAAGAGATTTTATTAAAAAAAAAAAAAAAAACTGGGCATGGGTCCATCAACAGGCCATTCGTTTTTTTTTTTTAATGGCCATTTTCGCAGCCCAACACTGTTTAAACCCATTTTTTTAACACAAAATAAAATAGAAAGGGATGAAAGTGGCACTCCTGATATTCAAATCCGAGACTAATCAGTTAAACAAGGGCAGTGCACACCACTAGATTGCAACTTTCCTTTAGTTTATAAATGTATTTATTATACATTTATTTTATATTATAAAAAGAATAAAAAAAAATGCATGATTTAATATATACTTAGATATATTATTATATTACATATGAGCTTTTATTTAATGTTTTAGATTAAATGTGATTATATGTAAATATATGGTTATATTCATGCTATTTTTTTTTTAATTTCATAATGTTATATTATATGTGATCTTTTATTCAATATTTTAGATTAAATGTGATTACGTGCATGTGTGAATTGAACATGTTGATATGTGATTATTTTATTGATGATCTTCTAAATCTGCCTTTCAAGTATAGAACCTATCAAAGTAGTACATGAATGAGTTCTATGGTCATTTCCACAAGAACAACAATTTTCATGAAGAGCAAGCACGTAATGAGTTGCGTTTGCGTGAGGAACTTGTTTGTGAAAGAGCTATTTACACGGCTAATAAGAGAAACAAGAAAAGTATGTTTGTGTACTTATATGGAGTGTATTAAAGAAGAATGGTTTAGATCTTTTCTCTAATTTTTAAATAATGATTTTCTGAATGCTTGTAAATTAAAAGAAATGAATGCAAGGAATTAGAAATTGCAGAAAAATTAACACTTTGACAATATATCAAACACTTGAGCTGCAAATAGGGCCTCTTTTTGATCCAACCTTTAGTTAATTTTCAGGGGTGCTAAATCTCAATCATCAATCCTGTCAAGGAATCGATTATTGGAAAATGAAAAGCTTACGTTCGGACATGCACCATTTCTTTAAAAGCCTTCACTGTATCACCAACCAAAATCACAATTGCATCTGATCGAAGGAAACCTTGATAAATTCACGCCTTTGTTGTGCCCTTATGTCTACAATAAAGCAAAAGCAAGAGAGTCCTTCAATTCTCAAATCAAAATTTGATCTGCAACAACGTAAAGAAAAGTTCATTCCAACAGAGATTTCATTAACCCAAAGCCCAAATCAAATCGAGACACTCTCCACAACTCAAGCTACAAAGTTAGCTGGCCTAACATCATCTTATCAGAAAATAGAAATTAAAACAAATAAAACTAATGTTGTGTTTGGATGTTGAAGTGAGTTGAGTTGAGATGATAAAATATTATTAGAATATTATTTTTTAATATTATTATTATTTTAGGATTTGAAAATAATATTTTTAATATTTTAGGATTTAATCCGGATTTAGATTATAACCCGATTAAATCCGGGTTTAATCCGGTTTTTTTTCTTTTTTTAAAGACTTTAAGACTTAAAAAAATGTTTTTATAGCACTTAGTTTTTTTTTTTTTTTAAATTCTGATAATAAAAATGTAAAATAAATAAAAATATTGTTGTTACATTATAATGGAAGACGTAAATTTACAAAAAACAAAAAAAATAATAATACATCACAACTAATTAAACTAAAACATAAATTTACAAAGAACAAAAGAAATAAATTTACAAAGATCAAAATTTATTAGTCTTCACATCTTGTATTAATCCAGTATTATTTTGGAAGTAAAACTGATATTGCTTGGCATTCACATAAACAGGTTCCTCTGCCATTTCAAGGGGCAAGGCCATTCTAGTGGGCTGCCCTCCAAGACAATGAGAATGTACCTAATTCAATATCCAATACTTGTTAACAGAATGCAAAGATCTATGAAACACGTTTGAGAAAGTTTATTTAGTATGTACATTAAAGATTCATGTTAAGTTTCTTTTTCTAAGATCGATATAGAACATAGAACATCTTACAATATGGACAAACTCGTTTGTTTTTCCAAGAAATCAAGATTTGAGTCTTCCTTGCTAAGATCACCGATTCTCCTAAGAACATAAGGAAAGCAGAAATCCCAAATGAATCAGGGAAAAAGCATAATCATAAATAGTACATCAGAAGTGCAAAGGGATATAGATCTTATAGCAACTATTAAAGTCCACATGACGCATCAAAACATGCAAGTTCATATTTAGGAGAGGCCTTACAGATTCTCTAGCTTAGTTAGAGCACCAAAACTGCTTGGGATTGGACCTTCAAGCAAGGAACCTTGAAGTCGCCTATGAAAGAGAAAGTGCAGTACCAGTCAACATAATATATATCAAATATCATAATGAAGTGAGCCCTCCTATTTTGAAAATATAGTAGCAATAAGCAATTGGAAATCCTTGCATACAGGTCCCTGAGTTCTGTAAGGGTCCCAAAGAATTCTGGGAGCTTTCCGGTAAAGAGATTATCAGATGCCCAGCTGAAACAAGAAAAGATAATCCACAATGAATATACAACGGACATCATCAGACTGATATTTCAAAAAGCACCATGTTCAAGTACATAGAGAAGAGAAAAAATTCATTGGGCATCTTTTTAGGTCGGGTCTGGTCAAAAGTTTATATCCTTATAAATAAAAAAAAACCTCAATTACCAGATTAGTAGGAAATTATTGCATAGATATTAAACTAAGCCCACCATTAATACTCTCAAGTCTCACCTATAGATATTAAACTAAGTCCACCTTTTTCTATAATATATATGGTAATTTCAGAAGAATCAGAACCTAGCTAGCTAGCTAGTGAATAGGACTTGCCAAATAATGGTGAGGGTATACTTCCAAACAATGTAGCATCATATACATGATGCAAGCACATGCAACACACCAGGAATAGGAATATATATATATATGTATATGTGTATATATATATATATGTATGCATACTTATAATCACAAGAAAGTAGAGCAGATCGTTGCTAGCGAGATTGCTAATTAATTTACTGGCATAATCAGCTAAAGCTTCCCCAGATAAAATTTATGGAAAGTATTGATGAAGAAAGGGAGAGATCGAGCCGAGAAAGTAACAAGAACAATTCATAGTGATCCATCAAAAAGAGCGTATATATATATAAACACACTTTGCATGTGAATATATAACTTTTCCAGTAAAATTTCCCCAGGAGTTGACGACATTTTATCATGCAGATTAATGTTATGCTAGCTAGCTGTTTTTAAGTAGGACAGTGACTGAATATACGTATTTGTGTGTGTTGGTTCTATCAATCAGTGAACCGGCCAAATTAAGACTCTTTGAATGAAATCATGATCATCATAGAATATTTTTCTCTAATCTTTAGCTAGATACATGCATGCAATTCGAAAAAGAATAATATTAGATATAAAGAGGGATAAGTTTCACACACTTCCTTTAAAAAATAGTTAAACACACCATTAAAAAGTACGTAACTTTTTTACGTGAGTTTCGAATTTACCTACTTCTTTTAAAAAATATCAGTACTTGCATGTTCTAGAGCTATACAAATCATTTTATATATATCTTGAACAAAACGGCTGTAGGTTACATTTACGACTTATATATATACCATACATGCATGTTCATGATCTCAAATGATGATATATACATATATATATATACATGTTAATTAATTAATTATGCAGCTTATAATTTTGTAGCATATTTTCCATGGTATTATGGTACTATAGTACTGTATCTTTTTCAAAAGAAATATATATTAATAGAGGATTAGCTTAGATATATATTAATAGAGGATCTTTTTCAATAATATATATACCTACAAAAGCTTGATTCTGCTGCATGTAGTACTGTATATTTATCCTTACGAAGAATTTCTTGCATTTGAAGTAATCGGTCGGCCAATTTGGCAGCAGAAAGTTAGTGATGAATCCTCCTAAATTATCTATATATACGAGGATAAGGTTTAAACAATTACCCCAAACCAATATGCACGAATACTAACAAAAGTTCTCTGTTTATATCCACATTAAATATCATACTATCTGAAACACCCGAAAATACAATAAAACCCTAAAATACAAAAATTCCAAAACACCCAAAAATACAATAAAACCTTAAAACACAAAAATTTCAAAACACCCATCGTTTACAAAAAAAAAACCCAACACTCATAATCAAAAATCCCGAAACACATCATTTACAGAAACTAACGAAGTAGTGAAAGATAGATGACCATACCGTACAGAAACTAACAGAGTAGAGAAAGGCTTAAGAAAAATACCTTACGAGCTTAGACGTCAGAAATGTTGGATGGTAGCCTCCGCGTCTCTCTCCCAAATGCGCAAACTGCAAAGGACTTCGAAAGACGAAGGGATTTAGCAGAAGAGACGTATGCGTCAAAGAGAGAATGAGAAGAGAATGGATTCGGAAAGGAAGAGATGCCTGCGTCGAAGAGAATAGGCAGAAGTGATTCGGAAAGGGGAAAGGCAGACGGGATTCGAAGAATCGAGAAAGTTAGGGATTTTGCGAGCAGCGTGAACCGGTCTTTTTTTTTTTTAAATGACCCGGTTACGGATAACCGGGTCACAGAACCGGATCCGTAACCAGATCCGGATTCTCCTCACCCGCCCGGGTGTAATCTGGGCAGATAACCGCCCGGATACACCCGGATTTCCGGGTTCCGAACCGGATCGGAAAAAAATCTGGTCCGGATGCACACCCTTAGATGAGTTGAGATGAATTGAGAGTAGTTGAGGAACCAAACGAAGCCTAAAACTCATAGAAGGGTTGCTAGGCGCAAAAACAAAGTTGCGGTAGAAAAATATTCTATCCACCTCTCCGAGTTTTCCCCAACAGTCATTGAAGAATAAAACTTCGCCAAACAAAAGTCTGAAAAACATAAAAACAGAACTGAAAAACCAACGAAGATCGCAAAATGCCTTTTTTATATCTCTACGCTTTTTTCTTTTCTTTTTCTCTTTTTCTCATTGGCAGCTTTCCGCCCCATAGACCTTGATCTTGCGCTACCTTAGACCACGATCCTGCGCTGCGTGCATCTGCTGCTCAACATGAGGCCAGCTATGTGCGTGCGTCTGTTGCGTCTGTTGCACTCTCTCTTTTCATTCTTTTTTTTTTTTTCTTGTGTTTCAGATCCTTAGCCACGTTCCAGAGTCTTTCTTTTGGGTGCTGCACCTACTAGTTGTGTATTTTCAAGAATACCCCTGCGCTTCAATATCCTTCTACAATTGAGATGTCAACAACTCTTTTTCAATAATGCCATGAAACATATAAGTAAGATATGTAATGAGTAAAATTTGAAATATTAATTTTGGTGTGGAATAGCTGCATTGTAACTCTTTTCAAGTGCAAAATATTAGAATTTATCAATTGACTCAAGTATTATAATCTACTGCATAATTAAGTGTTTAACTCAATTTTTGATTAAACAATTTATTCACTTAAGCAGCTTAATCATGCAGTTTTAACACTTTATCACACCACCCAACTAGCTTTTTGCTAATCTCTAGCAAATAATGCAATAAAAAAAATGAAGAATCCAAGAGTGAGCCACTGAACTAAAAAATCTATACAAAAGATCAAATCATAATGAAATCTTGGGCATTAGAATGTAGTCAGGTCAGGTTATAGCTCAACACAAAGGCTTATAAAATTCTAAAGAGCTCAAACAAGGGAAATGTATTTAAGCTGCAGATCTTTGAGTGCATCAAGTGTGTGAATAGATTGCCATTTGTTGGTTTCAATATTTCTCACAATAGTTTCAGCCTAGCAACTTTTTCAAGAAAAAGCAAAAGGTCTTTACTCCAATTCAAAACCATTACATTGGTGGCTTTCACGCTACTTCACTTTGAAAGACCCTTTTTCTCTTAAAGAGAATCTCGTTGATAGACAGCCTTTTCCAATGTATTTGCACCAATTGTTTTCCTTGATCTCTGGCTTGTCCCTTTTCTCACATATTTTTTTGTGCTTGTGTTATAAATGGAGTTTCTCTTTCACTTTCCCTAGGCCATTAAGATATGGTTCATGGTAGTTCGTGTTAGTTGCTTAAATGAAACCACTTATTGACATCAAACAAACAACAAAAGTATATGCTTGTGTCTATTAAGGTCATCAATCAATAGCTTTGCAATATATTGCCTAAGTTTGAGTTGCTAAACTATCATAAGGTACTGTGTTGAACTTAAACCTATACCATGGGAATTAGTGTAGCCCAAGACTGCAACTTTCTAATCTTAAGTAGAGAAGTGTGAAAACAGTAACTTGGCAGAAAAAGAATTAAAACTCAAACCCCACAATTATAAATTCTGAGAGACTAAGTGGTGGAAGACTCTCCTTACCCCCAACTAAAAATGGGCAGTGTCTTCACTGCAAAATATGAATAAAATAAGGGATGAAAGAAAATAGGGCCGAAGGGAATACTTGAGATGGCTGAAGAGATCAAGAAAGTATAAATGAAACCAAAAAAAAAGAAACAAACAGTGTTAAACCTGAAAAGATAGAATGAAGAAAAAGAACATAGAAGTGAAATAAACAAAAAAAAAAAAAAAAAAATTAAAGCAAAACATAAATGAACTAAGGATCATAAATGTGAGTCCCATAACAAAAATAGTTTTTTTTTTTACACTTTTTCAATGTGTAATTCATTTTTTTACAAAAGTTTGCGTGAGACTTGTCTAATTAAAATTTGTACAAAACATTTCTCTGCCATCTATTACCATATGCAACCAGTCGAATCAAAACAACTACACAAAAACCCTAATTATTTTACAACTTATGGCTTATGTAATAGCACCCGCCCTCTCGAACTCTATGTAAGAGTGAACCTACAAACCAACCATAACAGCAAAGTACTAAATGTAATGACTAGGCCAATCGAGAGCCAAGAAATCCAAACCCAACCCACTGGTTAAAAAGAAAATCAAGAGCAGCAAACGGTGTTTTTGTGGGTTAAGCCCTAAGCCCATTATTCTTTTCTTCCCCCCCGCCTTCTTTTTATTTTCTTCTCTCTCTTCTGCGATTTCTGTTTTTCCGATGGACGTCTTACGTCGCCGCCCTCCGTTCTGGGTTTCCCTCGTCGCTCTCTGTCGGTAAGTCATCTCTCCTCTACCATCTCTTTCTCTCAGTCTCTCTCTCTCAGTTTCTCTCTGCCAATCTACACCGTCCCTCGCTGCCAACGTGAACAACCGTTAATACCTGTCCATCCTTGCTGAACGTCACCCATGTTTCCTCCACTTCCAGTTTGTGTTGCACGTCCATTGCTGCACCCTTATACTTGAATCAACAAGAAATCCATAGAATGAAATAGTAATTAAATATCACCACAGTTCGGGTATGAACAATACCACAATTCATTACAACTGAACACAATCCTCTGCCTTACAATTTTACACACATATATAGTAACTACACATGCACCTGCCTTTGTGTTAGAATTGACACAGCAAGCCACTGCAGCTCCAACTCATAGTCATCACAGCAAGCCACCTTAGTCATGCTCCAGCTCAGCAAGAAGCTTCTAGAATAAAATATGCTATAATTCTGTTATGCACAGACTGTACAAATTAGTTAGGATTGTTATTCCCTTTATTCTTTTGTACTTACTATAAATAGGTAGTGCCATGCACTCTACAGAGAAATGCAATAGTACAAGCAACACATATTGTTTTCTGCAACAAACTTATTCTCTACATTCCATTACTCTGTTGCTGCACTAAAGTTACCAAAACCAACATGGTATCAAGAGCCTACTGAAATCTCATCATCTTCCCCATTTTTTTTCCTTACTCCCTTTCTCTGTTTTTCGATGACTACTGAAAATACCACCAAAATAAACTGCAATCCAAAAGATCCCTCTAGTCCTTATTTTCTTAACCACAATGATGGTCCAGCAACATTACTCACTAATCATCCCCTCACTGTTGAAAACTATCATTCTTGGGCATGCACTGTGCGTCGTTCCCTGAGAATCAAGAAGAAACTAGGGTTCATTGATGGTACTTTTCTTAAACCTTCCTCCATGGATGCCTTGTCAGAACCATGGCTTGAATGCAATGACATGGTTATCACTTGGCTCCAAAATGCGATGTCCCTTGAAATCAAAAACAGTGTTGTTTATGTTGATACTGCCTATAATTTATGGCTTGAACTTGAGCAACGTTTTGCCCAACATAATGGGCCACGCATTTATGAATTAAAACAACTCATTCACAATCTCACCCAAGGTGATGATTCGGTCAGTCTCTACTTCTCCAAATTGAAAGGTTTGTTTGATGAACTTCTTAATTTTGAGTCTATTCCATCATGCTCATGTGGTGCCCTGAAACCTATCCTTGAGAATCAACAACGTGATTGGATGATGAAATTTCTCATGGGACTCCATGACTCATTTGGGAACATCAAAGCTCAAATTATCCTACTCAAACCCACCCCATCATTAGGTGAAGTTTATGCTCTTGTTCAACAGGAAGAGAAACGTAAGCAAATCTCTAACCCTCCCAATCTCCATGACACTTTGGCCTTAGCTACCAAAACTCAATATTCATCCAACCGATATATTCCCAAACCTTTTAACTCCCAACGTCGGGAAAAATTATTTTGCATTTTTTGCAAAGTTTCAGGTCATTCTCTGGAAAAGTGTTTTAAGGCCAATCCAAACCTTGAGAAACCAACCTGTACACATTGTCATCTCGTTGGTCACACTGCAGAGAGATGTTACAAATTGAATGGCTACCCCCCTGGCCATAAACTTGCCACTCGATCCAAAGGGTCTGACCCCTCTATCAACCAAACTAGTCTCTCATCACAAGAACAGATCAATGAGAAGTCTCAAACAAGTCTAACTAAGGAACAATATCAGCATCTTATTGCCTTGCTCCAGTCACACGCTACACAACCAGCAGCAAATCAGGTTCAATCCGTCGATCCATCTCCAGTCTGCCCTTCTCCTTCAAGCATGTCTGGTATATCTTCCTGCTTCTTAGTTTCTAATACAAAATCTTCATCTTACATTCCTTGGATAATTGATACCTGTGCAACAGATCATATGATCTGCTGCACCTCCTTTTATACTTCCTCACCCACAATAGTTGATTTTAAAGTCAACTTTCCAAATGGTAATTATACCAAGGTTACTCACAAAGGCATTGTTAACCTTAATTCTGCCTTCACTCTAAATGATGTTTTATGCATTCCATCCTTTAAATACAATCTCATCTCAGCAAAAAAATTAGCTCAGGACATCAATTCTTGCTTTGTTTTCTTTGCTAATGAGTGTTATGTGCAGGACCTTTCTTCTTGGAGCACGATTGGGAAGGGTGAGGTTGTCAATGGTCTTTATCATCTTCGGTTGGCAGGAGTGTCTCCCACAGCCTTATCCTCCATCCTATCCAATTTACCTTTCAATAATCAACCTGTTTCTGCTGCTATTACATCTCAACAACATCTTCACAATTTATGGCATTGTAGAATGGGACACTTGTCTGATTCACGTCTATCTTTATTAAACAAAGATTTACATCTTCTTCCTTCTATGAATTCCATTGTTCCATGCTCTACATGTCATTTATCAAAACATCACAGATTACCTTTTTCTTTAAGTAACAACCGTGCCTCCAAGCCTTTTGATCTCATCCATTGTGACATTTGGGGACCTTGTTCCCAAATAGCATATGATGGCTCAAAATATTTTTTAACAATCATTGATGACTTTACTAGATCCACTTGGGTCTATTTAATGAAAAACAAATCCCAAACTCGACCTCTACTTCAATCTTTTTGTTCATTAATTGAAACACAATTCCAAACAAAACTTAAGGTCCTTCGTTCTGATAATGGAAGTGAATTTTGAATGACTAATTTTTTTATGCAAAAAGGAATTGTTCACCAAAAAACTTGTGCTGAAAGTCCCCAACAAAATGGGGTTGTAGAACGTAAGCACCAATACATTTTGAATGTTGCTCGTGCCTTGAAATTCCAATCTGGTGTTCCTTTATCTTTTTGGAATGATTGTATTTTAACCGCCACCTATCTCATTAATAGAACACCATCACCCAATTTACAAAACAATAGTCCCTACCAACTGCTTTTTAAAACCAAACCAGCCTACCAACACTTGAGAACTTTCGGTTGTCTTTGCTATGCATCCACTCTAAAACACAACAGACATAAATTTGATTCTAGAGCAAGAAAATGCATCATGCTTGGATACCCATTTGGCATCAAAGGATACAAATTATTCGATTTACTCAATCAATCCATTTTTTATTCCAGAGATATCATTTTTTATGAAAACATCTTTCCCTATAAAACTACATCTCACACTCCACAATCCTTTCCCACATCTCAATTTCTACCTCCCAATACCGATACCACCACACATTTCCCATACTCACATTTTGACCTTCCCTCAGCACATTCATCAACACAACCTTTAGATCCTACACCAGAATCCACCTCAGCTCAACCACTAGCACATATCGACCCTACTCCAGAACCAACTCCACCACACCTATCATCACATCTCGACCCTACACCAGAACCAACTCCACCACAATTACCATCACCTATCGATTCTTCAACAGCACATATTCCACCACAGCAAGCCACTGCTTCATTTCCTGCTCATATCCCCACAGAATCTGATTTAACAAATCTCACCTCTCCCATAAACCATTCTGACCTCATTGCCAAAAATGCACCATCTCACTCTTCTCACCTACCCAAAACCAATACCCCTTCCCGTAAATCCAAAAGACAAAAAAATCTCCTGCTTACCTCCAAGACTATTCTTGTCAACAAGTCATTACACCCACTACTTCCCTATCAAGCTCAAGGATCAAAGGTAATTCACTAACAACTCTTCTATATCCATTACATTCTGTCCTATCTCATGCTAAGTTGTCTCCTAAACATGCTGTTTTTGCCATTTCTATACTTCATCACATTGAACCTTCTACTTATGCACAAGCTGTAAAAAGCTTAGATTGGCGTATTGCAACGGATAATGAAATTACTGCCTTAGAATTGAACAAAACTTGGGATGTCATTGATCTGCCTATTGGAAAAAAGACCATTGGTTCAAAATCGGTTTACAAAATCAAATACAATTCAGATGGCAAGATTGAAAGGCACAAAGCCCGCTTAGTTCCAAGGGTTACACTCAAGAGGAGGGTCTCGATTACCATGAAACTTTTTCACCCGTAGCAAAACTTGTTACAATCAAAACCTTACTTGCCGTGGCTGCCATTAAAGGTTGGAAACTCCATCAATTCGATGTTCATAACGCATTTTTACATGGAGAATTGGAGGAAGAAGTCTACATGAAAATACCCCCTGGATATTCAGTTCAAGGAAAAAATAAGGTTTGCAAATTAAACAAAAGCTTGTATGGACTCAAACAAGCCTCTCGGCAATGGTATGCAAAATTTTCTTCCTCTTTGTTACAATTTGGATTTGCTCAATCAAGAGCTGATTACAGTCTGTTTACTAAAAGAAGTGGTTCATCTTTCCTAGCTCTACTTGTATATGTTGACGACATTGTTGTAGCCTCCAATGATCCTCATGGTATTTCAGCTCTCAAGGCTTTTTTAGAGTCAAAATTCAAAATTAAAGATCTTGGTACACTCAAATACTTTCTTGATTTGGAGGTGGCTCGCAACTCAACTGGCATTCAATTATGCCAAAGGAAGTATTGCCTTGACATACTTGATGATGCTGGTTTAACATCTTGCAAACCTAACTCAATTCCCATGGACCCGAAACTCAAACTCACTAAGGATGAAGGTCAATTGCTACATGACCCATCAGAATTTAGAAGACTCATTGGGAGACTTCTCTATTTAACAATCACACGGCCTGATCTCTCTTTCTCTGTTAACTTACTCAGTCAATAAATGAGTGCCCCTCAGATTCCACACCTTCAAGCAGCATACAAGGTGCTGCACTATGTCAAAAAATCTCCTGGACAAGGGTTGTTGTTTCCTGCTTCATCTTCTTGTCAATTAATCTCTTATTGTGATTCCGATTGGGCATCATGCCCAGATACAAGAAGATCCACCACTGGTTATTGTGTGTTCCTTGGGCAGTCACTTATTTCGTGGAAGTGCAAAAAGCAAACCACCGTTTCTCGTAGTTCAGCAGAGGCAGAGTACCGCTCCATGGCTGCTACTTCTTGTGAACTTGTTTGGTTAAAATACTTACTTGCTGATCTCATGGTGTCACACCCTCAACCAGCCGCGCTTCACTGTGACAGCAGATCTGCTCTCCACATTGCCTCCAACCCAGTTTTTCACGAAAGAACCAAGCATATTGAATTAGACTATCATATAATTCGGGATAAAATTCATGAGGGCATCATCTCAACTGCCTACACACCCTCTTCTTGCCAGTTAGCCGGCATCCTCACAAAAGCACTCTATTCTCCAACATTCTATTCATTATTGTGCAAGATGGGAGTTATTGACATACACTCTCCATCTTGTGGGGGGCTGTTAGAATTGACATAGCAAGCCACTACAGCTCCAACTCATAGTCATCACAGCAAGCCACCTTAGTCATGCTCCCGCTCAGCAAGAAGCTTCTAGAATAAAATATGCTATAATTCTGTTATGCACAGACTGTACAAATTAGTTAGGATTGTTATTCCCTTTATTCTTTTGTACTTACTATAAATAGGTAGTGCCATGCACTCTACAGAGAAATGCAATAGTACAAGCAACGCATATTGTTTTCTGCAACAAACTTATTCTCTGCATTCCATTACTCTGTTGCTGCACTAAAGTTACCAAAACCAACACTTTGTGTTGTGAAATTCTGCTATTAACAATCTTAGTAAATGGTATCACCACTCTATTTTTATAGTAGAGAATATACCATGGAACTACTGATATGCTTAATTCTTGAAATCAAATGTCATCTCATTCTAATGAGGACACCTATTCTTCCACTAAATTATACAGAGATCAAATTTTGATTTGTAAACATGAAACGGGAACATAATCTTTTGGCTAGTTTTGATTTATAAAAAAATGGGTACGTTTCAAGAAATAGTTTTAATAAATATAAAATTATTAAACTATAGGTGGTTTAATTTATGCAATAGGTGGTGGCTATGATATAGGGTCCCGAGATTTGAAAAATAACGAAAATGATACACATAGAAATCTTTACGCAATTACGTTTTATAGGAGAGATATATTTATAAAATAACTTATAAAAATAACATTATTTTATAAAATTATCCTCAATTTAAAATATGGTTGTATAAAGGGTTATAAAAAAAGTTATAATATTGTAAATGTATACATAAAGTTGGTGTATAACTATTTAGATTCCACATCGTAGAATTCTAGCCAATTAATGTATGAATTATTTCAATTCTTAAATTAATCAATGTATATCATTAATTTACGTCATTAGTTTATATATCACTTTTTCATATTCATTGTCTTGCAATGCCTATGAAAGGGTGCATTGGGAATTATTTGTAGAACACAAAAAATTAGAAATGAATAATATTGAGCTCCTGAAGAGCTAAGCTTATATTGTAATCTTTCAATTATCTTATTACTTCTTTTTTAATTTCATATGTTGTCAACATGATACTCTAACTAATCGTTGTGTTCCTTTGCCTGTTGGTAACATACTTACGTAACATTCTCCGATCTATAACTTTCTCTTATATAACTATTGAAATCTGTTTATTGCAATATAAATTATTTTATAAAATCTTGATATAATCTATGTGATATTATATAGAGTATAATATTACTATATCATTGTGATGAATATTTTTAACTTTTATATATTAGTTTGATTTTAAATAATTATTTGTATTCAATATTTAGTATATTTGTTATAGATCATGTCAAATTTTACAAAACAAGAATTTGTTGCCCTCAAATGTCTTCAGCAACAATTATTTCTCATGGGTCATTGATGCTGAGATTAATCTTAATGCAATGAATCTTAGAAATATTATTAAGAAAGGAAATGAAGCATCCTTAAAAGATCGCACAAAAGCAATAATTTGCTTACGCCACCATCTGTATAGAAAAACTAAAAACTGAGTCCCTCACCATTGAAATTCCATTAATTTTAAAAAATACTTTAAACGAGACATGTGTACCAAAAGAGAATGATATTCCTCCCAAAAGCTCATTAATATTGGATGTACCAAAAGTTGCAAGATTATTAATGAATAAAACTCTACATTAAATAAAAAAAAAAACTTTACAATTGAAATTGTGTAGAGAAAAAACCACTAACAAGGATATGTTCAGAATGAAATAAATAACATATTCAAGCCTCCAATGTGTTCCTGCAGCAAAGAATATTGAATGAAAAAGTTCACTAGTATTCTAAACTAATATCTTGTTTACTGGCTGAATAAAATAAAGAGTAGTTAGGCTCAGTTTGGATACCAAAATCATCTCAATCCATCTCATCTCATTACAATTTTCACAAATTCATGCATAAAATACAATAAAAAATTCAAAATTTTCAATTATCATAACAATAATAATATTAAAAAACAATATTCTAACAATATTATCTCATCTAATCTTACTATCCAAACCCCACCTTAATGAAAAACACTAGTCTCATTCGACTAGGTCTATTCCATTCCCATAAGCAAATCAAATATCATTTCATTGTAATGAAGGAAATAGTGGTCATGGACGTGGACGTAGATGAAATGGCTATAGAAATCAAGGGGAGTGTATTCAAATTTTCTCGAAAAAAAATTTACATACCACCAGAAGTGAAATCACACTGCGATAAAGCATGATGAAAACAAAGGTTTGCAGAATAAATCTATAAAGAAATATGAAGAAAAATGTCACATGTGTGGTATGAAAGGGCATTGGTCATGTACATGTCGTATATCTAAATATTTGGTTGACCTAAATGAAACATCTATAAAAGATAAAGAAAATTGGTTCGGATTTAATTTTCCTACCATAAGGATCCAGAAGATCATCTAATTTATTTTGATAATCTAAATGTCTAACGCACATCCTTGTGGTGGAGCTTTTAACAAATAGTTTTAAAAAATAAGATGAGAATTACTGAACCTTTTCAAACTTTTACTTTCCTCTCTAGGGTATCAAAGATTATATGGTTAAAGTATAAAACCTATTTTATAAATTTAAAAGAGAGTTTGTAGCAAAATTCAATTAATTAAATTATACAGTCCTTTTACAAAATGTGAGTTCATATATTTAATAAAACCTGCCTAGGCTTATGTCACATTTTTCCTTTGGCCATGTCCATCTTGTTGCTTCGTCCTCATTTCGTTTCTAGGTGGGACACACAGAAAAATAAAATTAAGTCAAATACACAATAACATTACTTCATATTGTGAAAATATACTTACATAGGCTTTCATTCATGTATTTATCATTCATTTATATATTTTATATAAAACATTTCAAGGTGGGATTCGAGCAGGGGGGTTTCTTTAAAAAGAGTTTTCATTTCTCATAAAACATTTCCCACATCTTTTACATTTCTTCATAAAGAACTAAATCATTTTATACATCCAATTACTACTACAATGAAAAAGAACTATTGAGACGATTTTTATTTGGAACGAAATGAAAATCATTCTAAAAGTGACATGTAGGGACAAATTTCAAAGTTCATTCCTAAAAAATGATGGAATGTATTTACTGTTTGAACATGTTCGAACGATATATTTTGGGACAAAAAAATTTGTCCCTAGTAAGAAAAACGTTCGAACAATATAAAATAAACATTCAAATGGAAATTATATACAGTCGAACGATCATTTGGCGCATTCAGTGAAAAAATTTAGCTGGACAATGGCTTAACATTCAAACAACATAAAAAAAGGTTCAAACTATAAAGTTAAACAATGTTAACATACAGAAACATTAAACAATGTTTGAACAGATATTATTTATGATCGAACGGTAAATTAGCGGGTTAAGTCAATACATTTTGGCGAGACATTGACTGCCCGTTCGAACATTATATTATATCGTTCGAATGGATGGTATACAAATGTTCAAACCTATAAAAAAAATGTTCAAATGGTAGTTAGAGGATTAATGTTACTTAACATATTTTCAAATTATTTTGTATTATTTTTCTTATTTTTATTTTTATTTTATTCTTGTTAAACTAATTAAGTTGTTCTACTTATCATCCATACACCACATAATATAAATCAATAATAAATCTAGAAAAGACAAAAAATATTTAATTCATAATTTAATCAAATTTACAAAACACCATATATTGTCCATATCAAAAATAAAAAAAATAAATAAATAAAAGATATAAACTATTATGATGCTAGCTCTCTCCACACATCCTTGACTGTAGAAAATCATGTCTCTACTTGTGTCAGTCGAGTACTCAAGGTGACCTGAGTCGCAGTAACGACATGAATCTCTATACGTAATTCAGAGATGCTAGCATTAATCTCTTTACGTAACTCAGAGATGCTAGCATTAATCTCTGTATGCAACTTCAGTATACACTGCATCGATCATCGCTAATGTGTGTTTGCTGATCTTAGCACCCAATATGTCAGCCATCTCCTCACGAGTAGATGTGCGTGATGTCTCGACCTATTTAGATGTCTTACCAGCCGATACTCCAAGATCTCCCGGTTGTGCATCCCTCTGAATATCGACTCGATCAGGAACAGGTCCATGAAAATGAAGTTCGGAGTGGCCCGTGCTGCATGAGAGGGCGGTACTGTTGATCGGTCTCATCGGCTCCTATACATGCTCGTCAACATCTGGCATGACTTCAGAATATAGTAAAAATCGAGTAATCAGGATCCTGAATGACAATATATCTATCGTAATGTATCGAACCTCTAATCAAATCATCTGGAAGATATATCCCACGAGATCAATAGGAATGCCACGAGCGACCTGTATCATAAATCTCTCTAGATCCATACCAACCTCAGTCTTATGCTGTCGAAGGTCAATATTATTGGTGATTATCAGATTCATGATCTTGAAAAAAGAAAATAAAACTGCCTACCTGATCCTCTTCGGCCCATTGTACATAGGAGCTTTTGGACTAACAATCAAGTCTCTCACCTCATGTTCAGTAAGGATATCTACCTCATCTGTGTAAATTAATCCCTCGTCCTGAGACGTTTCCATATCACTCGAAGGATCAGACTCTCTAGGCAGTACGTATAGATAGGCATCTCACATTCTAGGAATACCAAGATATTCAGTGAGTCCATCCGCTGAAAATATAAGTGGAGCTTCTCAGACAGAGATCCTGTATGTCTTTTGTTGTCTGGGCTGGCACCACCAAGCACTATATAGAACTCAGTGACAATGTCAATATAGGATACGAGCTCCATTGGTTCTTCTCTCTGATCTACAATTAATGCCTAACCACGATCGTTGAATACTAATTGGAGGGTATAACCCTTCCATATAAGATGCACAAAATCAGACAGTTTTACCTGCCACTTCAGTAAGACAGTCCACTCTCAAACTGTATGACTGGAAGGTTCGCCTGATCTGCCATGTTTACAGCTCTTATAAAACATTATTATCAACCTAAAATTTAAAAAAGAAAATATATATTCAACATTAGTGATAAAATGTACTAAATTAATAAATTAATTGATAGAACAAGAAAATGTGTTGAAAATAAATTAATAAGTTAATATAAATTAATTTGTTCAAACCATTTGAACTTGATCGAACGACAGATACTAGTGTTCGAATGGACCTTGTAGTGGTTGAACGGACACCATCACTTTTGGTTCAGATTGTTTGAACTGATGAATAGTGTTCGAACGATTTTTAGGGTTTTGATTAATACGTTCAAACGATAACGGGTGTCATTCAAACGTATTTTACATTGAGCTCAACCATGGCTGAGTCAACTCCACGACCCTGAAAACCCTTGAAATCTATCAATTTCAGGGGTTTCTTCAACAAAACACATACTATTCTTCATTTCTAAACATCCTTTGGTGGATTTGGGTTTATCCAGCCTCGAAATGTGACTTCTACGGGGTGCCACAAGTGGAAACTTTGGATCATGTTCTGGCCACTGGTGAGTTTGAACAGCAGGTGTGGAGGATGGCTGCTTTAGCTATGGGTGTTCTGTGTATGCAAATAGGAACATGTTGGAGTCGAGTGACAGTGTGGTTTTCATGTGCAAAGAAGTCTACGCAAAAAGGAATAATTATTGGTCTGCTTCCAAGCATTTTAACTTGGTGCCTATGGAGAAGATGTTGTAGGGCAAGGATGGAAGGGATTCATGAAAATGTGGTGGGCGTTTGGACATCCATTCGTACTTGGCTGGGAGCTATTGTGAATGACAGTAGCTTGATTGACCCAGTCAATGAGTAACATTTACGTGAACTGGACATCCCAGTTTGGCATCGCTCTGTTCAGCATGTTTAGCTCGTAGCTTGGCAAAAGCCACCTGCTGGGTGGTGGAAATTGAACATGGATGGTAGTTGTAGGGGTAATCCGGGTACGTGTGGTGGTGGTGGAGTGGTGCGAGACAACTGCAGAGTGCTTATTGTTGCTTTTCAGAATACTTTGGGGTTGGAACAAACACGGAGGCTGAGATGCGTGCTCTTTTATACGGCGTGAAGATGTGCAGACAATTAGGTGGTTCGCATATTGTCTTAGAATGTGACTCGAAGGTGATAGCGGACTGGCTTAGTGATCGTCACTGTACATTATAGTATTTATGGGATTATTGGGATGAGCTATTTCATGAGCTTGAAGGGTTATCCTATCAGGTAGTGCATCAGTTTAGAGAAGGTAATCAAGCAGTAGATTCCTTGCGAGAAGAGGTCTGGTTCCAGGCTAGGTGGGTTATTATGGAATGAATCATTTGTTGCCTAGGTTACTGCGGGGTATAGTTCGATTAGATAAAATGAGCTTGCCTACACTGCGAGGGTGCTCATGGTCGCAAACCTAGATGCTGAGAGTGGTTCTGGTTTTTTTGTGCTTTTGGTTCATTTTTGGTTTTTTAGTTTTGGTTTTTGGAATTTTTTCTTTGTAAGTTGAGTAGTTTTGGTTTTCTTGTTACACGGTATTCTTCCACCATAAGTGAGGGATTGTTTAATAAAAGTAGGTAAGGGTCACTCTGGATATGTGGCCCTAACTCTTCTAAAAAATAAAAAGAAAAGTTAAGGATATTTGAGGGGTTTGGGTTGCATTTGTACAGCCTTCAGACTCTTATCAACGTCAAGTACTACTGCCATTGTGTTAAAGAATACGAATTCGAGATTCAAAGAATTGATTGCAAAACAACATAAGTTAGAGGCTCAATTGACGAAACAAGTAGACATAGAGATTCACATAAAACAACAAAAAGAATAACAAGAAGAGTTCAGAAGAGAGATACAACTCCAAATGTAGATGCTTATGCAACAATTCAGGCCTCCAAGCAATTGATTTTTATGTTTTGCATAAGTTTTAGGATTTATTAAATTATTTACTGATAATATTATTAGTATTATTACTTCTTTATTATCTTGTCTGGAATTATTAGATTAGTTATATTTATATTGATCAATTTGAAATGTATTTTTGAAATATAAATATCTATTTTGTTTTAAATTTTTTTATTAAAATGAAAATAATAACCGTTCGAACAATCATCAAGGATTAGAACATATATAAATCGGACACAACCGTTAGAACATCATGTCTTTGAGTTCGAACGGTCATCAAACTTTGTGAACCGTTCAAATACGTTTGAACATGCAACTCACTCTTTTCGTTCATAACACGTTCGAACCTGTTATTCAATTCCAAAAACTAATATAATTTACGTTCAATCATTAATTTTTTTGTTCGAACGTTTCCTCATATCTATTAGGTTGAATGGATAGGTATCGATCGACCACCCATGAAGTAGATGTTCGAACATATTTATTGTTCGAAAGGTTTTTGTGGGTATTCGAACGACTTTCTGGGATGAAATTCATTCATCCTAGAATAAAATTCACATTGATCGAATGGTCCAACAAAATTTAATCCCAAAAGATATTTTTTGGGATGAAATTAGTAATTTCATCCCAAAATACCTTTCGGGACACTGATATTGGGATGAACTTGAGACCTTTTTTTTCGTTCCAAAATAAATTTTGGGACAAAACCCCTATATTTTGGGATGAAAATATTCAACCCAGAAAACCCAAACTGTTGTAGTGTTAACTCTTATCACGTTTCATTAACCGGTACAAATTGTTACGCCCCATATGTTGGAGTTAGCGGTCTTTTAGACTTAGGTTCTTCATGTGGCCATAGGTTGAGAATCCCATTCAGTCGGGGGCAGCACTGAGTGCACTAACAGCACTACTTATTCGTCATCTCAATCTACACAGTCCATTGGTACCATTATTCATTCAGTCATAGCTGTTATATAGCTTCATAAGTTAAAAAGATTCATTTCCTTTCCTTTTCTTTCATTCATTCCTTCCTGTCTTTTACTTTTTATTCATTTCATTTATCAAACCATTTCACATGCATACAACTATTCTTGAGATGCATAAAAAGGGGCTGTCAAAGAAGGTCATTACATGCGTATAATTTAAAGTATTATTACCTTAGCATACTTTCTTAAAACATCATTTCATTTCTAAGAAAATATTTTCTTTTCTTTCATTGCATAAAAATAACAATTTTCTTATAACAATATTTCATTTCATTTTTTTATAAAGAGAAACATTTCCTTTCTATAAAGGGGCATGCCATACACCTCCATTCCCAGGTCTGGGCATAAACATTCCTGCACCCATACCTCCTACCAGGTAAGCCTTTCTACACTCTCATTGGTGTTTTTGTTGCTCTATATTAGTTTAGGTTCTTGTGCCTTTCAGTTTCTGTTAATTTTGTTGTATGCACTTGATGGATTCCTAAATTATTAGCATTTCGTGATTATTGCCCTTTTTATAGTTTGTCTCTATTGTAAGCTGGTTTGTGTTTATGCCTGTGACTTATGTTTTGTGTTCAAAATGGCATGTCTGTATTTCTATTATGGTCATAAGAGTGCACTAGCATCCAGCTTTTGTGGGCATTGGCTTGTGTTTGCTTTTGAAAGCATTTCGTGATTATTGTTGTCTTTGCAGTTTTGTGTCTATGCCTATGATATATATTCATGTTTCTAAGTTATTAGTGATTAGTTTCTAACATTTAGAATCTCTATTTACAGTTTCTTGTGTATCGTACCTGCTATTTTTATTGATTGCTAAATGAATAAGGACCCTGAGTTTCTTAACATCGTCGAGAAAGTATCGTCATCCGTTAGTTGAACACTACTTGAATTGGTCAAAATAAAAATGCTTATTGATAAGGAAACAATAATTATTTTTATAATTAATATTAATAGTATTATTTCAAGAATTATTATCATCACAATCCAAACACTGAAAAAATACCAACGTTGTTGTCTATATGTTGTTGACCAAAATTACAAAAATTTGGTCTAATTGTCATCATCAATAATTAATACAAAGTCTTAATTGTACTATTTAAAGCAAAATTATTTTATCGACATAGGAAACTGATTAAGTTACAACTGTTTTATAATTATTTCATTTTTATATTAAATGAATGCCAGTTTTATAAAATTAAATTTTCTTTTTGTCATATATAATCCAAACACTGAAAAAATACCAAACTTCGTTGTCTTTGTTGTTGACCAAAATTACAAAAATTTGGTGTAATTTTCATCATCAATAATTAATACAAAGTCTTAATTGTACTATTTAAAGTGAATAGTGATTGGGTGGCAGTTATAATGGAGTTTGTGAAATTACGGTATATGTAGGAACTGATTAAGTTACAATGTTTTATAATTATTTTACCAGGATTAAAAAAAATGAGCCGCCCTAAATTAATTTATTAGCTTGGCAGGACCATGTAATTAAGGGCAAAATCTATTTAACAATATGAAGTCTTACTTGTGTGTACGTATAATAACAGGCAGCAGCCCACAGGCCGCTAAAACCCAAACCACTAAATCCAACCACTAAATCCAATTGAAAACTCCATTTTGCTTTGTAAAACCACAAATTAATTATATTAAACAAAATATAGACAAACGTCACAAGTTAACCCATAAATTTAAACAGTATTAAATTGGGCAAATAGTCTTCAATTCATACTTTCAAGCATTGAATGATGGCCATTTTCAGGTTCACTGAATCATACTTTGATTGCTTTGATTCCAAAGAGAAAAAACCAGAGAGAGTGAGTGAGTATAGGCCTATTAGTCTCTGCAATGTTATCTATAAACTCATTTCCAAAGTCTTGGCTTTCTACCTAGTATTATCTCAAAAACTCATACAGATTGATAACGTTATTGTGGCCTATGAAATAATTCATTTTTTTAGGAATAAGAGAAGGGGAAATGAGGGTTACGTGTCACTCAAACTTGACATAATTAAAGCCTATGATAGGCTTGAATGGAGCTATCTTGAGAAGGTTATGCAGTAGATGGGATTTTAGGATAAATGGATACAAATGATTATGTTCTGTGTGAGATCAATGAGTTTTTATGTCCTTGTTAATGGTGAGCCTACTAGTCCTATCTTTCCATCTCGAGGTGTTAGCTAGGGGGATCCTCTACCCCCTTACCTATTCTTGTTATGTATTGAGGGACTCACCTCTCTTCTAAATCAAGCAACACAAAGTGGTTTGTTGAGTGGGGTTAAAGTTTGTCAAGTGGCACCTTTGATTAAACATTTATTTTTTGCATATGATAGTCTTCTATTTTGTAAGGCTAATGTCAACGAAACCTTGGTAGTACACAACCTGTTAGAGTCTTATGAACAAGCTTCTGGACAAAAGATTAATAATAGGGAAAAAATTGCTATGGTTTTTAGTGCAACTGTACACTGCCACTAGAACTTATCTCATCCAGTTTTGGGGAATTCAAGCCTACCAACAGTCTGATAGGTGTCCTGGTGTAACACCACATTCCCGGAGGTCCAAAGAGTTAGCTCATATTTCCTAAAATTATCTCCAACATCGTAACTATAAAATTCAAATTACCCCATAAAATATTAATTCATTTGCTCAACCAAAATATCCATGTTCCTTCAAAATAACAACAAAGAAATTCTCCATAACATAAATTAAAAACCTCCCAAAGACTCAAAAAAATCCTTAACCCAACACATCAAAATATCCAAAAATAATCAATTTACTAATTTTGACTCTCAAATAAATATTTGTACCCTCATGCACTTATTCCTCTACGATCATCATACCTTGCTAAAACTTTCTACTCTTGTTTTCTATCTGAACCATCAAAATTATCTAAAAAATGTTTAGAGATATGGGGTGAGTTATCAACAACTCAGTAAGCAGAGAACATATACTAATGTGTAAACATAAGCATTTACAGAGTTCAGAATGCAGACCAAAATACTTTCTTTCAAAATGCAGAATCAGAATATCTGTTTTTCAGAATGCAGAGTCAGAACATGTTATAAAAAATATCAGAGTGAAAGTTCGAAAATATTCATAATCAAAATCCCTTTGGCATAGCATAAACTGAAACATCACATCTTATCTTATCATATCGGAACAAAAACCATGTTTAACCCCCATGATAGGGTTGTGCAAATCTAGGCGGCCAACCGAGCAGAAACAAAATGTGAATCTTTCAAAGTAATTTGGCATAACATATATGATTAATCATCATCATCATATTAGATCATCATATCATAATGGAGGTCATGTTTAACCCCTATGCTAGGGTTGTAATTTGCGGATAACCAAGCAGATGCATATCAAAACTGAAACAGAATACCACTATTCTTTCCCATGATAGGGCCATATCATATCGAAACAAATATCATATCATAAAATACTTTCTTCTTATACAGAATTTCATGAGTAATGCGTAACAAATATGAGGTCGTTTCCAAAATTTCTTTTCATAAACAAAACATGCATATTTTTCAAAATCAACCCCATCCCATTTTATTTATTTTTATGCAAAGTCTAGCATAAGAACCCCCCCGCTTACCTGGACTTCTTAGCTTTTCAAAAATTTTCCTCAATAAATGCCAAACAAAAATTACTTGTCACCTATAAAATAATCACGTAAGTTTCGTAAATTTCCAGTCGGATGTGTATTTCGATATTTAAACCTGAAATGCTCAATAACCTTTTATCCTAAAAAAAATCTAACATTCTCGTGATCCTAAGATGTCAACAATTCTCGAATACATCAATTTTCACTTAATTTCACCTACTAATCGTTTAAATTCTAAAACCATTCTTGGCCCCCACTCAACTAATTTCTAACACCAAAATATCATCATAATAAAAAGACAATTTTATCCCAATCCGACTGAGATCCTCTGCAAAAAACACAAAAATATAAAAAAAATAAAAAAGAAAAAGGCTTGGCGCTAGGCCCGGGTTTTACACTTGGTCTACCACCATTGATAGGGAGGGTTAAATACAAAGCCTTTTTAGACATAAAACACAAAGTTTGGCATAAGTTACAAACCAGAAAGAAAAACTTTTGTCTCAAGGTGGAAAGGAAATTCTTATTAAAATAGTATCCATGTCAATCATCACTTACTCTATGAGCTGCTTTAAGTTTCCCTATTCTTTGTATCATGACCTAGAGCAAATGATGGCTAGGTTTTGGTAGGGCTAGAAAAAGGAAGAGAAGAGGATTCATTGGGTAAGTTGTAAAAGAATATATGTGTGCTTCAAAGTTTAAAGGTGGCATGGGTTTCAAAAGTTTGAGTATTTTTAATGATGCACTTCTTGCAGAGCAAGGTTGGAGGCTAATGCAAAGTGAGGACAGTTTGTTACACTAATTATTCAAGGCCAGATATTTCCTTAATAAAACTTACATGGAATCAAAAAAGGGCTTAAACAGCTCTTATGCATGGCAAGGAATCTGGTTAGTGAAGAAAAGGTTGGCTGCTGGTTGCAAATGGAGAGTAGGTAATGGAAGATTGATCCAAATATGGGAAGGACAGATAGATACCAGGGATATCAGATCTTAAGCAATTAATGGATGTGAAGAGAATTCAGGATGAGGGGGCTAAGGTGGAAACACTTATTGACCCTCGTACTAAATGGTGGGATGTTTTTAAGGTGAGAAGGGAACTACCACCTATAGTAGCAGATGAGATCCTAAAAATTACTTTAAGTTCTTAGAATCATGAAGATTTAATGTTTTGGAGTATGGAGAGAAGTGGCTGCTTCACGGTAAAGAGTGCATATAGGTTATTTTTTGAAATGGAGATGGGAACTGGGCTACTTGAATCATCCAATACCAATAACTAGAATAAAGTTTGGAAATTACTTTGGGGACTGAATATTCCAAATAAAGTTAAGGCACTCATGGAGAGCTTGCTTGGAGGGCTTACAAACATTAGTGAATTTGGAACAGAGACTTCCAGGATTGAATAAAGAATGTCAACTATATAATATGCAACCAGAGACTACCATGCATGTATTTTGTTAGTGTGTACCAATCAAAGAATGTTGGTTACACTTGTTTCCAGATTTGCAGATATCAGATCCTAATGTGTAGTTTTCAGCCTTTTTAAGGAACTTTCTCAAAACAAAAACTAAAGAAGAGGTGGAACTTATGCCATTGTTGTCTTTGAACTACTGGTATAGGAGAAACCAGAAATGTTTTACAGCAAACTGTTACAAGCTGAATGGGTGGTTTCTTAAGCAGTCTCAATGAAACAGATATACAAGATTATCAAATTAGATGCAAGAACCAAGAAAAACAAAATTACAAAGTGGTTCTCCTGCAAATGATGTTATTAAATTAAATGTAGATGGAGCAATTTTTCATGAACAAGGTGCAGCAAGTGTTGTTTTAGTACTAAGAGATAGGAAGGGAGAGGTTCTTATGGCAGCGTCAAAGAAAGAATTGGTTGTGACATATTCATATGAAGTAGAATTGCTTGCAGTCCTGAGAGGTATGCAATTTTGTCTTCCTATGAGTATTCATGAATTACATATTGAATGTGACTCACTATTGGTGGTTCAAGATATCCAATCTCCAACTGGTTATTCATCTTTGATGGGGCATATACTTCAGGATGTTAAACAATTGATGGAAAGAGTGTCTGAGTGTTCTATCCAGCATGTATTTCGTGATGCCAATGTGGTGGCTCACAAGTTAGCTAGACTAGCTTTGAATGTCCAGGATGTCAATGTTTGGTGTGATGATATTCCTATTTCTATTATACAACCTGTTTGGGTTGATAAACAGTGGTAATGTTTGCTTCTTTTTTTAATGAAAAGTTTATGATGTTTACTATCAAAAAAAATTCATGGCCTCAATAAGTCCCCTGGTCTTACAATAACCCAAATTTATGCACATAATGTCTCAATTGGGTCTAAGCTAGTTGTCAATTTCAGGTCCTACCAAGATATATACATATATATATATATAGTAATTTAATCTAATATAGTAAACCATAAATGACCCTAATCAAATGTCGTCATTTTAGAGATGACTATATATCTTTCTTTCTTTTTTTTGATAATAAAATATTTTCATTCATAATAAAACATTTTACAGATATCTATCAAGCCAAATAGCTTGAGAGTGAAAATCTGGAAAACAATCCCACCACATATCAAGTGAGTCAACATTCCAAGCATGTCTAGCTAGTCTATGAGCAACCTCATTTCCTAACCTACCAATATGCAGAAATTTAGATTCAGTAAACAAAGATAACAGTTTCCTTGTTTCTAAAAACAAAATACTACACATAGAGGACAAGCTAGCTTCCTTTTGAAGGTCCTGAATTAGCAACAAGCAATCACTTTCAATTATAATCTTCTAGATTCCCATATTTGCACATAGTTGAAGGCCTCTGAAAATAGCTTAGAGTTCAATATCCTCAGGATCTGCCACTTCATTTTCTGCTTTGGTAGCCGCCATAATGACCTCTCCTTTATCATCTCTTAACACCACCCTAACACCAACTCCATGTAGGTCACTAAACATAGCCTCATCCACATTTAATTTTAGAAAACCAGATTCAGGAGGCTTCCAACTACAGAAATTCGTTAACTCATTGCTCAGCACAGATTGCATAGCACAAAATTCCTTTTTCAAGGATAAAGCATGCTCAGTTACTTGTATTGGCTCCATACAAATTTTCTCATTTACCAGCTTGTGCCTCCTAAACCAGAAACCCCATGCTACCAGGAAGAGTACAACTAGATCATCATCCCTACCACCCTCATGTATCTTTGTTGCCATATCCATAACTGACAATTCATTACCTAACACTCCCACCAAAGGCAACAAACTACACCAGTAAGGTCTAATCTGAGTGCAGTAAAATAAAGCATGAGGAAGGGTTTCAGTACATATTTTGCAAAAACAGCATACATCCTCCGTTGGCACTTTCTTTTTCTTCAAATTTGACAAAGCTGGGAGCCCGTCTTTACAAGCCGTCCAAGCAAATAGCTTAACCTTATTTGGTATCTTCATCTTGTACAGAGCCCTCCATAAAGACTGCCCTCTGCTAGCTGAAGAGCATTCCCTTGAGTTTTCTTGCAACTACCTTCTAATGAGTCTGTACGCACTTCTAACACTGAAAATTCCACTCCTCTCCTGAGCCCATACCCACCTATCTGGTTGATCTCCAAGGGCTATCAAAATTTTTAAAATATTAGAGGTTACATTTGAATTGAAGAGGGCTCAAATCTTCTCTACATTCCACAATCTTAAACCAGCATTCCCTATATTAGCAAATAGACTGTCCACTGTCTCCATATCCTCCCCTTGCCTTATTGCACCAGCACCCCTTGAAAGGTTTGGATGTCTTTGAACTCAGCTTTCAGACCACAACTTAGTAGTTTTTCCATCACCAATCCTCCACCTACATCCTTTCCATAACCATTTCTTTGCTATTCATATTTCTCTCCAAGTAAATGAAGGGTTGTGACCCAACCTAAAGTCAAAAAAAGAGCTCTATGGAAAGTACTTTGCCTTGTATATCCTAAAGATTAGTGACTTTTCTGCCTGTAGGATCCTCTAACCCTGCTTAGCAAGCAGAGCCATATTAAAGGATTGCAAGTCCTTGAAACCCAGCCCACCTCTAGCTTTAGGTTCACACATTTTTCCCCAACTAAGCCAATGTATTCTCCTTTCATCATTCTTTTGACCCCACCAAAACTTCGCCATCATGGATTCCAGCTCTCTACATAAGGTTCTAGGTAATAGAAAGCAGCTTATCGAATAAGTTAGAATTGAGAGAGCCACTACTTTTATCAAAATTTCCTTGCCCCCTTTGGGATAGAAGTTGGTCTTTCCAGTTTTATAATTTACTCCAAACTTTCTACTTTATCTATATAAAGAAAAAACCCTTGTTTTTGATCGACCTACCATAGGAGGAAGGCCTAAGTATTTCTCAAACTGTTGCACCTCAGTAACCCCCCACACCTACAGAATTTCCTCCTTTACTGCATTTGACACAATATTTGAGAAAACCCTAGTTATTTTCTCTTTGTTTATCTTCTGACCCGATGCCTTCTTATAGATATTAAGAATCCTTTGAACAATTATGTTTTCTTCAACATTTGCTTTGCAGAAAATTACACTATCATCTACAAATAGCTGATGGTTAACTTGTTGAGCCCTTCTACAAACTTTGATCCCCTTAAGCACTTGGTTTCTCTCCGCCTTTTGTATTAAGGCAGTCAGCCCTTCTGTGCATAATAAAAATAAATAAGGAGAGATAGGGTCTCATTGCCTCAAACCTCTACTAGGGACAATAAGTCCTTTTGGCACAGCATTTATCAGCACAGAAAAGCTTACAGTAGTAACACATTTCATCACCATATCAACAAACTTCTACTCAAACCCCAAAGCCACCATGATAGTTTCTAAGAAGCACCACTCAACACGGTCGTAGGCTTTACTCATATCGAGTTTAAGAGACATATACCCTTACTTCCCTGCTGTTTTGTGCTTTAAATAATGAATCAGTTCATAGGCTACAAGTACATTGTCAGTAATAAGTCACCCCGACTCAAAAGCACTCTGTGAATCAAAAACAACATCAGGCAATATTTTCTTCAATCTATTAGCAATAACCTTTGAGATCAGCTTATACACCATGTTACATAAGCTGATTAGTCTAAAATCAGCAACTTTTTCAGTGACTCTCTTCATAGGGATCAAAGTAATAAATGTGTGGTTCAAGACAGAAGGGAACTCAACAGTTTGTAAAGCTTTTAAGGCTGCTGTTGTCACAGCTTTTCCAACTACATGCCAATATTTCTGAAAGAAAATTGGTGCCATTCCATCCGGCCATGGGGCCTTTGAGGGGTTCATCTCTTTCAATGCATCGTATAAGGCCTGGTCAAATCTTCATTTATCAGAGTGGTCACCCTTCCATCTAAACGTTCCAGGAAATTTGTTTGACCCCTCTCATCAGTAGCTAAAAATAGATGCTCAAAATACTCCAAAATGATCCTGTCTTTTTTCTCCCCTTCCTGCCATTCTCCATTAGCATCTTTTAATCTCTTAATGCCATTTCTCCTTCTTCTATGAGAAGCTTTTGTGTGGAAGTATTTTGAATTCTAGTCCCCCTCTTTTAACCATAATGCTTTTGAACATTGTCTCCGCATGGTCTCTTCCCTCTCTAGCCAAGTTTGAACCTTTGCTCTTGCTAATAAGTGTGCTTCTCTATCACCAGGGGTGGAGCCATTCTCTTGTAAGTATTGAAGCTTTTGCTTAGATTTTCTTAACTGATACTTGACTCTACCAAAAGACACACGATTCCATACTACCAGTTTCTGGCTGCAATTAGAAATCATAGACATCACCTCTTCCATATCATTCCCATCAGCATCATTCTTCCATGAATCTTCAATAATCCTTTCAAACTCTTTTTCCCCTACCCACATAGCTTCAAACCGAAACAATCTCTTTCTTGGTCTTGGCATTACTCCCCCTTCTAACTCTAACCAAATAGGAAGGTGATCAGAGTACGCCACTGAACCATGAGTAACAATAGCAAGTGGGAAACAAGTACTCCAACGAGTGTTTGCCAGAAAACGATCTAGTCTTTCACTAATGCATTGCATCCCCTCTCTCCCATTACACCAAGTATATTGTGGCCCTTTAAAACCCAAGTATCTTAATGCACATTGATTAATCATATCCCTAAATTCCCCCATTTTTTTTTCAGACCTCCTCCTACCACTCCTTTTTTCATTAAGACTAACTACTTCATTAAAGTCACCAAAAGCAACCCATGGCTCCTCTCTTCTGTATAAAGATTTAATCAAATCCCAAACCACATGCCTATCATTTGTATTAGGATGCCCGTATACGCCCGTGATAAACCAACACTCCTTACCATTTCTATGAGACCCCTCAGTTTTGATACACGCATCAATATGATTCCTAGAGTAACTTAGAATGGTAAGCTTAACATCTTTTTTCCGCAATAGAACAATTCCACCACTTCTCCCATCACAGTCAACAGCTAAGCAATTAATAAAACCAAGTTTAAACTTACATTTCTCCATAGCACAAGCTTTTAATCTGGTTTCTTGTAAGAAAACTACATCGGGCCCTTCCTTCGTGACTAGGTCTCGAAGAGATCGAATGCCACATGGGTTCCCAAGTCCCTGGGCATTCCAGCTGAGGAGTTTCATGGCTCCCAACGGGGCCGATATCTGCTCTGTCTCCTTCCTTCGATCTTCATCCACCCTCCCTTGTGCCTGGTTCTTCTTTGCAGCTCTTTTCTCTTCTCCTTCTCTCTCGCCAAGTTCTTTTCTTTTTTTAACAGTAACTTTCTGGATCAAAACAACATTCTGGGTCAAACCTGGGTCGCTAAAGCGGGACAGACGTTTCCACTTGCTGGCTTCCTTTTCATTGGGCTTTTGCATACTTTGTGTTACTGGGCTCTTCACCTCAGTCCCTGGGCACTTCCCCAAGATGACTATATATCTTATTCTTCCAACTTTGTGCCGTCTTTAAACCTCCTTTGTTGCAGTAGAGAAAACCTCAACAAAGACTGCAACATCCAATCACGTAAACTAGTTGTGGAAAGGTACTTAAGTTTTCTTAATGTTTCCTCATCGTATGGTTATGCTGTTTTTTTTTTTTTTTTTCTTTTCATTTTCATAGAGTAACATTATAGGGCGGAGAGTAGTTAATAAATCTAACCATTTCTTAAGGAGATTATATATTATAAGGACTTTGTTTTAATTTTTTATTTTAATTTTTATTTTATCCTTGTTTGGTTTTTGTTTTTGTCTTCATATGACACAATCAATGAATCATTATATCTTAATTACTTCCTAACAACAATCAACACCATGTCCAATGGGATGCCAGAGAATTGACAAGTCAATTGCTACTATGATGATGACTTGTTATATTTAAAAATTACATGAAGAATATTCAGAAAATTACATTTAATCCCTTAAAAGTATAATCATTAGGATATTTGGTTAATCTTCAATTCGAAACATGTCCATGCATTCTTGATGAACAATATTAGATATTAAGTTTGGTATAAACTTGGTTATGTGCAACAACATCTCTGTTTCTAAGGTTTCAAATTATTCAATTACTTGTCGTACTCGAGTTATTGCATGTTTTTCAAGGCCTGAAACAAGGGCAATTCGATGTTAATTTTTCATGTAATTAGGTTTCTTTCCCACTTAAAAGTCCAAGTCTAAAGATGGGTGCACCTCATAATTAAAGTTTCAAACTAATTAAGGAGTAAATTATCCAAATTGATCTTTCAATTGTCACCTTACAAAAAGTGTTCCTCGGATTTGCAGAGGTATCTCTTGCTTGTGATCCTTGGAGGTTAAGGTACGGCTGGTTAAGCATGAGCAAAGTCCTAATGGTCCAAGCTGCCAAATTACTAAACTAATTGAACTCGCTACAATCTAGAGGTGTCCAAATCAATTAACAGTATGTAAAGACATAAAAAATGAAAAGAAAGATACAAAAGCCTAATTCACTTCATAATGCAAAGTTAGACACTTACGAAAGGCATGGCAATTTCACAAAAAAGAAGAGAATGAAAGAAATTAACACACATCATGCACAACCATTAGGATCAATAGACTCAGTTTGACCCTTTGTTGGATGATGTACTCACAACCACGCTTACAAGTACACAACTTCATTACTACAAGAAAAACGCTTATTCGTGATCAATTATTTACGATGAAAACAACTATTAATTACGGTTGAAAATGGATACCATTCCCAATTAGAGACTAATACCAAGATCATCACTGTGACTATCATTTTCTTGGCATAAAAGCATCTCAGCTACTTGGCTCATGCTGGGCCTTGCTTCTCTCTCTTCCTCTACACATTTCAAAGCAACTGTTATCAGAGTTTCCATCTTACCCTTTTCGTAACTGCTTTCCAGTATTGGGTCAACGATTTCCTCAAGCCAGGAAGTCATTGCAGCCGCTTCATTCCTTTTTTCCCTCACCCAAGCAACCAACCTTTTGGGTTCTGTCTCCCCTCCACTATCTATAGCATGGACACCCTTTGTTGGTCCCTTTCCTGTCACCATCTCCAATACAACAATTCCGTAGCTATAAACATCCACTTTGGAGGTGATAGGAAGATTGCAAACCCACTCTGGAGCAATGTACCCTCGGGTTCCTCTTATTCTTGAAAAGCTTGCATTCTCGAGGTTTCTATTTTGTAACTTAGACAACCCAAAATCTGCCACCTTTGGTTGATAGTTAGAGTCTAGGAGTATGTTCTGTGGCTTTACATCACAGTGTAAAACCCACTCCAAGAACTCTTCATGCAGATAAGCTAGGCCTTTTGCTGTGCCTGCGGCAATGTCAAACCTTTTCTTCCAATCAAGTGCGTGGGATGAGAGGTTTTGCGATAAAGTACCATGTTCCATGTACTCGTACACCAAAAGCCTACGCTTTCCCTCTACACAGTACCCCCACATCTCAATTAAGTTGATGTGATTAATTCTCCCGATGATGCTTACTTCAGCTAGAAATTCACCTTCTCCTTGGTTAGATTCATTAAGAAGCTTGATTGCTACAACTCGATTGTCCGGCAATACCCCTTTGTACACAATTCCTCCTGCTCCTCTTCCAATCTCCGCATTAAAATCTTTTGTTGCCTTCTTGAGCTCAGCATAGGTAAATCTTCTGAACCCAGTGACAGCTACAAGACAGTCCTGTTTGTCTACATTAGAAGCTTGCTGGGTTCTACTCGAGAGACACCACACCAAAAAGATACAGATGATTTCAACTCCTCCCACTCCACATGCAAACCAGAGCATGAATTTTACTATCCTATTATCCGGGCTTCTCTTATACGTTCTGTCCAGTTGCACTGTGCCTTTACTTGAGCAAACGAGTTTGAAATCTTGTATAGAATTTGTGTAGGATAAGAGATTGTTTTCAGGCAGTCTTAAATAGAGATCACCTGGGAAATCCGGGGAACGATATCCATTAAGCAACCGCGTCTTAGGGTAGCAATCTGAAGAACCATCTTCTCGGTAGAAGGTGAATTGGAACGCTATGCAGTTGCACAGTTGCAAACATAAATTCTTACATTCATCAAATGTGTAATTGGGGAAGAACCCATAATCATAACCAAAGAATTCAACACGGGGTAACAACAGGAAGCTAGACTCATTTCTACTGCAAGAAAGTTGAAACTCGGATTCGCAGCCGTTGGACCAGTCGGTTAGATTTTTCATCTTATATCCTGGGAGGCATGAACATTTCCTATCAAAACCAACAATATAGGTGCAAAAGCTATTGGCCCCGCAAATACCATAAATCTTGCAAGGTCTCTGTATGACTTGCCAAGACACAAACCACGTTTGCGCCTCCTCGTCCCAACTGTACAATCGAACATTACCATCATAATCAATTCTCAATCTTCTGTGAAGGTTCAGCCCATAGTCGGCGGCCATGAAAGTAAAATCATCAGAAGAACTGAAGTTCCCGAACGTATCAAGCACTGCAATCCGACTGCTGTTGTATGTGGACCTTCCAGCATCCCAGCTCACGAGCCACGGGTCTGGCCAGTATACGCTGGAAACCTCCAGACCATCATAAAGAAGGCGGAGGATGTTGTCGTTATCAAACAAGAGCTTGTAAAAACCAGAGGAATAGTTGGTCTGGCTTCTGGAGGAGACAAGCCTTGTGTTTCTAGTGAGTAGTTGTCGGGGAAGAAGGGTGTCCGTTGGGAAATCAAAGCTTTCCCATAAAGTAACACCTTCCACGTTTTGTAGGACAAGATTACCAGTGTTGTAAAGAGATAAGTGTACTGAGGAGAGTGACTGAGTGTTTGTTTCCCAAACTGTGAACTTTCCAGCGTCAGATAAGATAAGATTACCAGTTTTGAGGAGAGAGAGCTTAGAGCTCCTTCCATTAACGGGCTGATCACGGTTTGCCATCCAGATTATAGTCTGAATCTTGTCACGGGATGGCTTATTGAACCATATGGCATAGCAATAGGCATTATCACCTACGGAATAAAAGCCAGCAGAGAATACTCCATCAGGTGATATCAGAATGTCTTCTGATTTCTCAACTGAGAAGGATGTGCCTTCATGAATGGTATCCAGGCTTGAAGATGAGAGTGAGAGAGAAAATGACCAAGATAATAGAATGAACAAAACTGGCAAATCCATGGTATCGGAGGTCTGGGCAACTACTGCTATAAAATGTCGTCTGGAATGAATAAGATGTGGCAGTATTGAGGAACTCAGTGCAGATAACCATCAAGTGCCGTTGAACTCTCTACCTGCTGCTGCTCAAAATCAAGATAATCTTCAACAACAATCTGATAAGGACTCCAAGGATAAACAACCAAAACAAATCTGATAAGGATCAGCTCTCTAGTTGTTTATGTAAATACAAACTCTGTACATAGTTGTTTATGTTGTGTGGAATGAATAAGATGTGGTTGCATGTGGATATATATAAAACTGAGGGAATGAATTAATATTGAATTTTAGTGGGCTAGCGTGGAGAAAAATGAAGAGAAACGAAAAGATAAATATATGTTTGGATCAGAGCGCAAAAATTGCTTAAGATTTTGGAAGCAAATTTTATGTTATCATCGTTTAGGGATAGTCATGACGAGGCCTCAGCTGGAGAGATTTATAGTCAAATTCAAATTGTTTATTGATAGCAAGTGACGTCTCCTGCTGGCCGGCCTTACGCTTTGTCTAAAGACATTCATTTCACAGATGTACATTTATATATTGCCATGACAAAGAGAATCAAATGTGTCCTATTTATCCATCATGGATTATTTATGCAATAGATTGATAATGCATAATTATTTATGCTAATTCGTGTATTAATTTAACAAGTGTGACATCATCACTTGTTTCAAAATGTTAAGCGGTTTGAAGTTAGGACTCCACATTTATTAATTTAAACCTCAGCAAAGTATTCTTTGAGTTGATCATCAATGTGGACAACTCATGATCATTGAGGTTTTGAAAGCTACCATTTTTTTGGTACTACATGAGATATTATTGTTTCAACTTTGATTAGAATATGTTAATCTATTTCTCAAGGAAAAGTACTCATGACAAATAAGTATAGGGAGTCTCTCTAATTTCTTCTCAAAGAATCAATTTTCAAATCAAATGACAAATAAGTTACAAAAGTTGAAGTTTATGGTATGAATTTAAAAACGCGAATACTTGAGTACTAATTTTGTACTTATTGGCTTATAATATATATCTCGGAACTCACCAAGACCTATCACTATAACATTGGAACCTTCCTTGTCAGAAACAATATCGTTCTGGTTAAAAATAAAAGTAATCATATGTTCATAAGTGACAATCGTATCATCCATTGTGAAATTAGCTAGCCGGACATGAAAGGTAATGAGAGAGAGAGAGAGACTCACATATTAATCACTTGATAAAAATTATTCCAACATTGCTTTTTTATCTCTTCATCTGCTTTTCCGTAGTTGGCGGCCTTATCTGCTTGTAGACTCTGCTAGGTCTAATATCCTCCGTACGTACGTCAATCATCAGGTTCTCTCTCACTAGAAATTGAAGTATCGGAAGGTTTTTTATGTATTAAATGAAATGATCAAAACAGTTCATATTTTATGCTAAATGGATACCTATCTGCTTCAAGTGAGCAAAAAGAACTTGCACCAATCTTAGTAGTTATGTTGCTTTAATGCATGCTAATTTGAATGTCTATCTATTTTCCACTTAAATCATTATCATTATTTATCATTATTTACTGGCCATTTATTTTCTATTCTTCAGGAATTTGATTTCTTTTTTCCATGTGATGACTGTTTCCCACCAATTAGTGAGATTCCAGACTTCTTCACCTATCAAGGCATGGGACCTTCAGTGACAATCGAGCATAATGATTCTGAATGGGAGGGACTTCTTATTTGTGCTTCATTTACATCCCAAGAGAATGAAGTTGAATTTCTTGAAAGTCTGGAATCAGAAATTCCTCCCCACCTTATATGTTTTTTTGAAACGAATATAGATAGTTTGAAACCTATCCATGAATATCGCACTGCCAAGCAAGAATTCAAGTACTGGTTACATTTACATGGATTTGTTTGGCTATTCTATATACCAATTAGTTGGTTTCCAGATAGAATACGGTGCTGCAACCACATAGAGGTTTCAATTATGAGCGAATGGCCTGGCTGGATTGTGAACAATTGTGGTCTCCGTTTCCTTTCTACACAAGATTCGGAAGAGTTTATGCATTTGTTGCTCCACTTCCAAGTCTCATTTTTTGACAATTGGGGTCTCTTTCATAAAAAAATAGTGGAACAAGATTGTACACTCTCGAATCAAACAGATCAAGGATGCACTTCAATGGACTCAGGTCTTGCTAGTAATGTTGAGTCTCACCCCACATCAGCAGAGAACCAAGCCTACACTTTGGAAACCTCACCCATCTTTCACAAAAGAAACTTTGCGACTCTGTTTTCAACACTCTTTGAGGTCTCTCTCTCTCTCTCTCTCTCTCACACACACACACAGAGATTGAACATCAAGTCACCATAATTCTTAATGTTACAGGGGCTCCAAAATGATTATCATGGATATTTCTTTCCTAAAGATGAAATACCACTGTGGTTTAGTAATCGAAATGATGGACCCTCAATAGAAATCCAGCTGCCACCGAATTTGTATAATAACGAGAGCTGGATGGGATTTGTTGTATGTGCTATTTTGAGTTTTTCAGCTAACTCTCGCAACAATTCAAATCCAAAAACTCATGCCGGTTGCATTCTTCATTTGGATAGCAATGAAGGTTGTTTGAAACCTGATCTAGTCCTTAGTATCCACAAATACAGGCTGCGGAACTCAAACCAATTACTTGTTGTGCATTATGTATCACCAACGATTCTTCCCAATAAGCTAAACCAATGGAATCATGTCAAAGCTATAGTTAAATGCAACATCCCAAGTGTGGAGACTCAAATGTGTGGGATACGGCTAATGTACAAACAAGATGTGGAAGGGTTCGTTCAAGCAATGGCAGAGTGTGCAGTAGTTGTTCCAAACAACCAATATGGCAACTATTATCTATCCTACTTAAAAAAATTGGACTTTTTGAAAACCAGTGGTAATAGAACTAAATTCAGGGAGTGCAACTTTTATTCAGGTCACTCTCCCGTAATTGAAAGGTAATCCATTGTCAGCCCTTTATATGAATGCATCATTATTCGTATTCCCTACATGAAACCAATTTAATTACTTGGGATATTTTGTAGGCGCTTGCAATCCTTGCCGAAACCCCCATCTATTTGTAAACTCTCGAATGAAAGAGTTTCAAATAGCACTGCTTCAAGAAATGGTGTTGAAATAGTTCTACCACCTGGGTTTCTAGATTGCACCAGTGACTCAGTTTTCTCATTGAAAACTGATTTTGAGTACTTCCTTCAAAAAGATTTTGAAGTCATGGTACTTTATTTCCTCACTTGGGGACTCTCTCTCTCTCTCTCTCACATTAGAGCCATGGTCTGTTTTACAGGTCTTTAATCTATTCTCCACACCCTGTATGAGTACCGCTATTTTGCCTCAGACGAAAGTTCAGGAGTGGTTCAACCATCAAAGTAAGGGGGCGTTTGTGAATATCCAGCTACCTCCAAATGTCATGAATGATAGAAATTGGATGGGGCTTGCCCTATGTGCTACCTTTTCAATCCATGATGATCAACATTCGACTTATCTCTCTCGTGAAAATCCCGATTCCAATCTTTCTCACGAGCTTATTTGTAGATTGGATACTGATTTAGGTGTGTTGATGTGTCTCCCTTTCCTTCCCATTACTAAAGAAAAATGCATGTGGTTTTATCTACGTGGATTCCTTTGGCTAGTCTATATACCACGTGGATGTCTGAGAGATGGCTTGTGCAACCCATGTAGTCAGATTAAGGGTTTATTTGGAAGTGATTGCCCTAATTTGATAGTGCAAAATTGTAGCCTCTGCCTCGTATACCGTCAAGATATGGAAGAGTTTGAGCAAACATTTCGCAAATGCTTTACCCTGCCTTATCAGTACCAAAACTGCGAGGTATTAAACTATATAAATATGCATTAATTACTTTCAAATATATACTATCAAGAGGTAGTTAAAAATGATCATTATGAATTTTGTGATCATGAGAATTTTAAAAGAGATTGATTTGAAAACATAAAAAAAAAAAAATTAGGTTCTCTTAATCGCCATGTGAATCCCTCCCCACTCAACCTGTTTATCACTAATGGATTGATTTTTTTGTTTCTATTTATCAGGTCTTCCATAGAAACTTTGAATACAGTTCTTGTTTCCTTCCATGTGGAATAATGGAGTGGTTCAGCTATCATAGCAACAATCCCTCAGTGGGATTTGAGTTACCTCATAATTTTTATAATGACAACAATTGGTTGGGGCTTGCCATGTGTGCTTCATTTTGGGTATACGAGGATGATAAGGCGGCCCATGTTAAAATGTTGGATTTAGGAAATCCTCATTATCTCCTATGTCTTTTGGATACAGACATTAGCAGTGTGGAACCTGATCTACATTCCCATCGCCCATTTACAGAGGAAGAAATCAAGTTGGTACATCAAGGTGAGATAATGTGGCTATCATTTATACCAAAAGGATCACTTCCAGAGTGGTTGAACCAATGCACTCGAATAGAGGCCTCCATTGTTAGTGACTGCCCAAGCTTGAGAGTGCACAAGTGTGGATTTCGTCTTCTGTACCTGCACAATGAGGCTGAGTTTAAGGAAACAATAAGGCATTGCAATAAGCAAAACCGCCAAAAAGATGAGACAACATCAATAACAAGACCCAATTTTGATCCCACGCTCCAAGACAAGGGAAAACGAGTTGTGCAATAATAAACTCACCTTTCAATGATTGGTAAGGAATTTTCTATTGGCTCCGCTGCTCCTCTCCTTGCCTATACTCTGTGCCTTCTGCCCTCAACTTTGAGGACAATGTTCTTTGAAGATGTGAACAATGTAATGCACACAATTAAGTTGGGTCAGGCTTTATGGGCCTCCATCTAAGTTGTTGTCCTTTTTGTTTAATTTGAGTTAATAAGTTGTTCTAGTAGCCCATGGCCCCAGCTATTGTGTGTAGAAATTGGCCCATAGCCTTATTTTGGTTGTTGTTGATTAGGAGGGGTGTCTTCCAGTATAGATACTAGAGGTAGTGGTTTGTAAAATAATATTTGAAATGTTATTTGGCTTGATTTTGATGGAGGAATTGGGGTGCCTTGAAAAATCCCAAGTTATGACTATTTTCCCAATCTAATATCCATTACAGTTTCGTTGAGGTTCATAACAAATTCTATAGGACATCAATAATGCTTACTATTCTCATTTTTGTTTGAGCAACTGGAATATTTGAGGAGGAAAACTTCCGATCATTGTCCGATGGTAGTACATTTTGATAGGCCACATACGTCCTATGGTTCATTCCCTTTCCGTTTCCAGAATATGTGATGCTCACATGATGGTTTTTTGGCTTGTGTTGAAAAGGCTTGGAATAGGCCCATTTCAGCAACAGGTCTTTTGAAGCTGGTTATCCGACTTAAGCGAACCAAGTTGGCCCTATGCGCTTGGAACAAAACTGTTTTGAATGCGTGGAGGTTATTTTCAAGGACCTGGAGGCTAGATATGATAATCTTGAACATCAACTCCAGGTACTCACAGGAAGTTGAAGCTGAATTTTTGGTGACTAAAATTGAGTTACAACTTTGGGAGCATCGAGAGGCAACACGTCTAAGCCAGATTGCAAAGAAGACTTGGATGCTTGAGGTAGACCAAAATACTCGCTTTTATCATTCAGTGATTAATCAGAGGCGCAAGCAAGGATTTATTTCTCATATGGTGCTTTCGGATGGGGGTTTTGAGACTGCCAAGGTTGTACATCAAGGTGCCACAAACTATTTTCAAGATTTTCTCACAGGGGTCGATAATGCAGATTTGTCTTCATTAATTGGTCCAATCATTTCGGATGTTGATAATGAGATGCTTTGTATGGCGCCGTTTGAGGATGAGGTCAAAGAAGCAATTTTCTCCATTCCTAAGCTAAGTAGTCCAAGCCCTGATGGGTTTGGTTCGGCTTTCTATATTGATTGCTAGGATATTGTTAAACATGATGTGATTGAGGCAGAGCGAGATTTGTTTAGTGGGGTGCCACTACCCAGGTTTTTTTCCTCCTTTATTGTTCTTATTCCAAAAGTGCAGGATCCATTGAGATTTGATAAATTTCGTCCTATAAGTTTATGCTCAGTGGCTTATAAGATTTTTTCAAAAATTTTGTTAAAAGAATGAGTCAGATTATTCACAAGCTGGTTTCTCCCGAACAAGGTGCTTTTGTGCCAAGTAGAAGCATCTTTAAAAATATTACGCTTGCATAGGAATGGTTCATTCTTTGAATAAGAAAATTTTGGGTGGCAATGTGATGATGAAAATTGATATGGCAAAGGCAAATGATCGCGTTGATTGTGGTTTCTTATTGGCGGTTCTTAAAGCTTTCAGATTCTCTCCTAATTTTTGTCGATTAGTAGGGGAGTGTATGAAGTCACCATGGTTTCTAGTGATGATGAATGAGACATTTAAAAGTTTTTTTTCCAACCAACTCGTGGTTTACGGAAAGGTGACCCTCTATCTCCTTATTTATTTATTGTGATGGAAGAAGTCTTGACGTGGCTGCTAAAAAAGAATATTGAAGAAGGTAGGATTGGAAGTTTCTATCATCCAGCAGGGGCTCTTTTGATTTCCCACTTATTTTATGTTCATGATCTTCTTATTTTTGTTAATGGTGGGAAGCGTTCTATTAGGAGACTTGTTGATATTCTTGGAATTTGTGAAAGGTGGTTGGGGCAGTTGATTAGAAAAGAAAAGCCTGCTCTATATTCGTCCAAGTCTATTTCCTCAGCTCGGGTACACGCATTGTTGAGGCTAACTTGTTTTTGAGAGGGAAATTTTCTTGTTACCTATTTGGGTGCACCTCTTGTTTCAGGGAGATTAACGACTAAAATTATTGAACCTCTTGTGGTAAAAGTCAGTAAAAAGGTTCCAGGGTGGAAATTCAAACTATTTTCTCAAGGAGGAAGGTTGATTTCGTTGAGACATGTTCTATCGAGCATGCTTATTCATATCGTTTCCGTGATAAATGTGCCGTTGGCTACCATTGCTCATATTAATTCTATTTTGTCTAGTTTTTTGGGGGGAATGTTAATGGCATAAGGAAGATGAAATGGTGAGCTTGGCCGAAATTGTGTATGCCTACGAAGGAGGGAGGATTGGGTTTGACAGATTTTAAGGAGGTTCAACATGCACTTCATATGAAATTTGCATTTAGATTGATGTCCACTAACTCTTTACGAATTGATTTTTTCTGTGCAAAATATCTCAAGGATGGTCATGTTTGTTTAGTTACTATGAATTACCAAGGGTCTCGTTTATGGAGATTAATCCTTTCAGTTTTTCCTGAGGTCTCCAAAAATGTAAAAGTTTTGGTGAGAGGAGGCAATGCATCTTTTTGGTATGATAGGTGGCTGGCGTTAGGGCTACTTTCTGTGCGGATGGATGAAATTGTCAACACCAAGCTTCGGATAAATGACTGTTGGCTGGAGAATTATTGGGACGTGGGACGTTTGATAGAACTAGTTGGGGGAGGAGGCCACCTTGGAAATACTTCATAACTCTCATGCGGGTAAAATAGGGCCTGATTTATTTGTTTGGACACCATCCAAAGATGGCAGTTTTTCGATAGTCAGCGCATGGGAAGTGGTAAGAAAGTGAGATGAACAAATGCAATTGAAGTAGTGAATTTGGCATCGTTTATTGCCTAAACGAGTTTCCATTTGTGTATGGAAAGCTTATTTTTGTTCTCTTACAGTAAACGAGTGGGTGCAAGCTAGAGGAAGTGTGCTTACTTCTTCTTATGACTACTGTGTTCGAAAATCTAGAGATACTCTTGACCATATATTGTGCTCAGGAGAAATGGCTACAAAGGTATGGGAGAATGCGAGCACTACGTTGGGCGTCCCTTGTATGCGTTAGATGACATGGAAAGCAAGATTAACGTTGTGGTTCCGTTGTGTAAAAAATGCTTATGTTAAAAGCAGTGTGGTGGTCAGTTCAATACTGGCTTCATTTTATCGCTGGGGAGATTAATTCTTCTAGCTCTCTTTCTGTACAGGATATGAAGATTTTGCAGGAATTACGAGTTGATTTTCCACCCCAGCGGTTGCGTTGGCACAAAGTGGTAGCTTGGAAGAAACCTACTACGGGTTGGTTTAAATTAAACTGCGATGGGAGTTACCTTGGAAACCCGAGGACCTCTGGGGAAGGGGGAGTGAGAAGAGATGAGGTTGGTATTGTGTGGGGAGCTTTCTCAGTTCATTTTGGTCAGGGTACTAATAATGGGGCTGAGTTAAATGCTATTATAGAGGGAATTTTTTTGTGTAAAATGCTAAATCCTTTTAATGTGATTCTAATGTGGTAGTAGATTAGCTTTATGTGGGAAGGTGTACTTTGTGGTTTTTATGGGACTATTGGGTTGATTTACTTACTGCTCTTGAAGGGGTTCATTTTATGGTAGTACATCAATTTCAAGAAGGTAATCAAGCGACGGATTTTCTACCACGACAAGGCAGTAAGTATATTAAAAAAATATAAATAAAATGAAATGAAACAATTTTTTATATTCAAATTCCGGCCTAAAGTATCCATGCGTTCCATTGGTCTTTCAATTTCAAGCATGGGGCACATGGGCGTGGGGGCCTCCCCCTGCAAAAGAAGTCTGGAAAGAGAGAATTATCATAGGTAATTTTTAATCGAGTCTTCCATTGCCTGGGCTCCACTGTACTAATGTTTCGTCGGCAAAACTTCCCTTAATTTCTATGAAAAGACATACAGACTTTTCTTAAATTTCTCATTACTTTTGTTCAAACCAACCCAATAATTATTAGCTGCACATGTAGGGTCTAATTGGGGGCAATTGTTGGGAAATTCTCACATTACTCGGCCATCATGAAAAAATGTTAAAAAAAAAACACTATTTGTTTTTAGTAGGATCTATTTTTTTATAAAATAAATACGTGAAGCTTGTCTATTAATCTTTAAATCAATTTGTATCTAAGTTGAGCAGAGGGTGTCGAGTGCCCTAGGATACTACCATTAATAGAAGGATTTCTGATGTCTATTAAATATATTTATGTATTTAGTTAAGTAAGACTTAAAAGATTTATAATTATGTTGAGACTATTGGAAGATTGTGGAATCTTTAATTTATGTGATTATTGTAATGATGACTTGTGAAGATTATTATGTGTCTAATCGGAAATTATGAGATTGTTTATTGTTCTCGAAATCTTTTGAGATTTTAGATGTGTTAGTAGACAGGTTTAAAAGTGACAGGTAGTAATTCTCTGACTTATCCGGATACGGGGCGTTACAGAAGGAGCATAGGCTGTCGTAAATGTGATTTGCATCGGGATGAAAATCAAAATTATCACATTTCCTACACAAATTTCGGTTGTGGGTAATATAAATTTGTTGTCACTAACCACTCTCATCATGAATGAATGCATGTCACGGTAAATTAAAGGATATTATCTGCAAACCTTTTTTTATGATGTAATTTTTATGAAAAAATAAGTGTTTAGTTCTCACATATTGTAGCAAATAAAATGGTCAAAGTTAAATATTTGACATGCGAATCACTCATAACGATTATAATGAAAAATGATTTTTACAAGTTCATAAGTCTCGTGCAAGATTTTCTAAAAAAGTGGATCCAACTTAAAAAAGTGTGAAAAAAAAAAAAAACCTACTCATTTAACACAGTTAACCCCTCGCTTTACATGGCTCCACAGCGTGTGATAAAAATATTAAACCTGTCACAACCAAGTAGTACTGGCAGTGTCTACCACCATTTGCACAACTTCCACGAAGATGACCCCAACTTACAAGGCTCAAGGCATTTGGTCATGAAATTTTATTTTAATAATTTAATATTATTATTCATGTTTAAAATTAAAATATTATATTATATTAATTAATAATTTAGTATATAATATAATATAAAAAATATTATATAAAATTATTTTATATATAATATAAAAAAATTAAAAAATATATATACCGGTCTGATTCGATCTAAATCGATAAAAGCTGAAATCATACCGGTTTCAATCGTTAAAAATAGGTATTGGACCAGTTCGGCAGGGATTAATGAGCTCTTCAGTTTTTTCCTTCTTTTTTTTTTTTTATTATGCCCCTACAACCCATTATAAAGATCAAATAAAACTAATTTTCTTTATCAATTTCTCGCATATTCCATATTACTACCTTGATACTTTGATATATCTTATATTGGAATAAAAATATCTTATATTAATTTATACATGAAAATACACAAAAAGCCACAAAATCATCTTCCACGTGTTATATTAATTAACAATTTAATATATAATATAATATTAAAAATTTATATATAATATAAAAATTAAAAAATATATGAAAATCAATACCGAATTGATTTCGGATTAATTTCGATTCTTAAGAATTAGTAAAGGACTAGACTCGTTACTAACTAAACCTACCAATTTGGTCTAGTTCCATTAGTTCAATTGATTTTCTAATTTTTTTACACTCCGTACAGGGACATGGGGGCAATTATTGAGAAATCAGTTCAATGGTTGAGTTGCTTGCAAAGACAAATTAGCATGCATTAAAGCAACAATTTATTCATTTAATTGAGGCATAGTGAAGGTTGCAATTACCATGCATGTACTACAATGCTATGCCGGCTACAATCTAAAGTAATGCTAGGTAAAGTCTCTTCAATAAACAAATTTTACACAAACTCTTTATAAAAATGTGAGTTCCATTAAAAGAAATAGTTTTTTTTAAACTTTTTCAAAGTGTGATTCATATTTTTACAAAAGTCTACTCCAACTTTTACAAATCATTTATCTATGATTTATTACCGTACGCAACAAATCGAATCAAAACAACTGCACAAAAACTGTAAGACCCAGCCCACTGTCAGGCCAAAGCCCGTGAAACAACTCTAGATTTAACGTCTCGCAGTGTTCACGTCTACCTTCTATTTTCATGCATGCCGTTCATCCATCTTTCCTCTAGGTTTTTACCCTTTACTTCTTATAGCTTATTTTTATATGCTATGCATCCTTGACCTAGTTTTTGTGCCGCTCATTCTCCTCTTCACAGAAAATCAACCGAGAGCTCCACTTCACTGAGCAAGCAAGGAACATAATCGCTAACCACGATCTCCATCACCGAAGCAAAGCCACGCCTCAGCCACCCAAATTGTTCTGTCAACCACTCTCCACTGTGAATCCTTGGCCAGACCCAAACCACCGTGCTTAGCCACGCGACGATTCCGCCCAACGCCCCGTAGCCTTGGTTACAAGCCCTGAAAATCCCCTGTTTTAACAGTCCAAAACAGAGCAACCTCCAGCTGTTGCAATCCCCCCCCCCCACCGAGAGCTTCACCACACTATGCCTCCACAGAAACTGCCGGGGAGGACTTCCCATCACCCCAGTCCACCGCACGCCGCCTCAGTTTTTCCCACGGTAAGCTCAAGCCATTTTCGGTTGGTGGTTCTCTCCTCTCGGCCCCTCTGTCTTTTCTCTCAGTTTTGCTCTCTCTCTCTCTCCCTCTCTCCCCGTGCGGCGTCATCGAGGACATCACCACCACCTCAGCCCATTATCCGTCGCACTCTCGCAGTGCCACTGCCTCAGTTTTCCCATGGGTAGGACCTCGTCGTCGCTCACGTTGTTATTTTCCTCTACTAGCCTCATTTTTGTGTTGTTGATTAATAATTTAATACTACTTTAAAAGGAAACTGGAGGTGTTTCGGGTGACTTGTAGATGAAGGGTGTTATTACCCTTTTCACCCTTTTTGTTTAGAACATCAATTGATTTTTATATTCTTGCAAATTAAAAACATGGACTGCAAGTGATTCTCATAATTTTTGGAATGATCAATAAGTACAAAATATTATTTTGAATCTTTTTTAAAAGAATATATATTTTTTTATTATTACTTAAACAAAAGTATGAGTTTCTACTTATAATGATCTTGACATAGTAATGTATTTAGTATTATAAATTATGGTAAGATCTCAAGCGTAAATAGGTTAGAATTTAATGTTTTAGTTGGAGTTACTAAGTTAGATATTGGTGAATTTAGACAATGAAGTTGGTATTTTAAGAATAATGAGAATTTTAGATTTGAGGAATTAAAAATGGATTAGTTTACAAGTTTTAGGCTTGAATATCAAAATACCAGATTGATTGGAAATTTATGGAATTTTAAGTGATTATCTTATAGGTGAAGACTAATATTTGTTCGGCACTTTTGAGGAAATTTTTCAAAAAGCTAATAAGTTCAGGTAAGCGGGGTTTCTATGCTAGATTTGCGTAAAAAGAAATAAACTAAGATTGATTTATAAAAATGTGCATGTTTTAAAAAGAAAAAGTGAAAAACAACTTCAATATATGTTTTGCATTCACTCATGAGATATGTATGAAAGAGAAAATAAATGTTTTTGACATGAATAGTATAGACATGAGCAATATTTGACATGTTTCTGAAATATGCAAAAGAGCGAATATGATATCATTGAGATTTTTATGCATGTGATATGAAATTATTTGGATCTATTTTATATCAAATGGAAATGATATGAATATGTTTCGCACATGTTTTGATATGATATGGATATGATAAAACTTTGGCAAATTTATCTGTTGAATCTGATTCTGAATATGGTTATGATATGATGATACTGGTTCACGTAATATGGTTGGTACCAACATGATATGATATGATATGAGTGCACCCACTTTGGAAACAAAGTGGTCTTTTTACATTTTTTTTTTTTTGTGCACACTCGGGGCTTCGAGATTGAAAAATGGAAAGTTCACCATATGACACTACCTAGTTTGGCCACCGAGGATAGCACAACCTTACCACAGGGGTTAAACATGGTATATGATATGATATGATATGATAAGATGAATGTAAGACCCAGCCACTAACATCCATGCAAGTGGTTCAAAGTTCCATAAACTGTCGCACAGGTTCACGCCTTACGTTGTTTATGCTCACGATCTTATTTCCATTTCCATGCAGGTCCGTTCCTCCTTTTCCTCTAGGTTTTTACCCTTTACTTCTTATAGTTTATACATATATGTTATACATCCTTGACCTAGTCTAAGTGCCACTATTTCTCTTCATGCTCTCAGCCGCTCATCTTATCTGAGTCTCCGCCTCTCATTGTGAATCGCAGCCCAACCACATTGTGCGCATTAGCCATCACTCCCCCATACACACCAAACCGTGGAGCTCAGTTGGCAACCAGTGAACTGCCGCCACAAGCCGACCCACGTACTGCTGTCCCACCTAGCGAAGCCCACGCAGGTACCTCAATCACTCGGAGTTCTTCCCCCAGCCGTGCACCACCGTCACTCCGAGTACCATGTCCAGTTTCTCAGCTGCCGATCAAGACTTTCCCTCCCCTGTTTTCACACCTAGAAACAGAGGAGTTTTTCCTCCATCCGTGTGCCACCATCCTACCAACCCACGCCGCCAACCGTCGTCGCACCTCCCTCAATCTGCCGTGCGCCACCTCGACCTCTCGGTAAGCCAACAACCTCCCTCGCTGCATCTCTCATTTTCGGCTTTGATCTCTCTGCCTCTCACCGGCTGAACTCGCCCTCTCTTCTTCTCTCGTGCTCAGCCCAGCTCGGCGGTATCTCTGCCGCACTCCTACTTCTCAGCCGCATCCCCATGGTCCTGCCAGCCAGCCCTATCGCGCCGTACTCATCCACGCTTACTTCGATCTCCTTGGAGTAAGTCTCTGTCGCTACAAGTCCGTAAGTTTTTTTTCTTTCAATTCTGTTTGTATGAGTTATATATATATATATGTATATAAGTTATTAACTTAATAGTTGAAGTATTATTAGCAGTGTATCCTAAATGTATGTCCCAGATTTCTATTTTCGAATGAGAGGTCTATTTGAGTTTATGTTAAATGGATTTTTTTTGTTTTGTTTTAAGCCTCATGAAATATCGTATTTGTATAGATGAAATATTTTTTTTTTGTTTGTTTTAAACCCATTTTAAGAGAAGAGTTTCTCATGTCTTATCTATAAGAAATTTTTTTTAGGTAGTTAAAGTATCCTAGCAATTGGTAATACGTTCTTGGTATTTTTGGATATTTTAATATTAGTATTTATTAAGTTCGGTAATTATCATAATACTTGTTCGATTTAAATTCTTATTCAGTATGAATTCGATTAAGTGGATATCGATGGTTTTGAGAAATGATGCCATTTTGAGGATACGAGGATTTTAGGTTTGAGGAATTTAAAATAGGTTATCCTAACATTTTAGGCTTAGATATTGAAGTATGTGATCGACTGAAAATTTATGGAAATTATGTGATTATTTTATAGGTGACGGTTAATATTTTTGTTCGGCACTTTTGAGGAAAATTTTCAAAAGCTAAGAAGCCCAGGTAAGCGGGGCTCCTATGCTAGATTTGCATAAAAAGAAATGAACTGAGGTTGGTTTGTAAAAATATGCATGTTGTTTTAAAAAGAAAAAGGTTAAAAACACCCTCTATATATTTTTTGCATTCACTCATAAGATACGTATGAAAGGAAAAATAAATGTTTTTGACATGAAATGTGTAGACATGAGCAATATTTGACATGTGCAAAAGAGCGAATACGATATATGTGAAATTTTTGTACATGTGTTATGAAATATCTTGGAACTGTTATTGATCATGGAAAAATGATATGAATATGTTTTGCACGTGTTTTGATACGATATGGATATGATAAACCTTTGGCATACTTATCTGTTCCGAATCTGATTCTGAATATGGGTCTGATATGATGATACTGATTCTCTTGATATGGTTGTTACCAACATGATATGATATGATATGAGTGCACCCACTTTGGAAACAAAGTGGTCTTTTTATGTGTTCTTTTATATGTGCACACTCGGGGCTCCGAGATTGAAAAAGGGGAAGTTCACTATATGACATTGCCTGGTTTGGCCACCGGGGATAGCACAACCCTACCACGAGGGTTAAACATGGAATTCTATTCTGATATGAGGTTTTAGTTATGCTGTGCCGAGGAAATTTTGAATAAGAATATTTTTGAACTTTCACTCTGAAATTTTTGATGACATGTTCTGACTCCACATTCTGAAAAGAAAAAGTGTTTTGTTTTGTGAAATCTGTAAATGCTCATGTTTGCATACTAGTATATGTTCTCTGCTTACTAGATTGTTGATAATTTCACTCTATCTCCATAATATGTTTCAGATACTTTTGATGCAACAGCTGAGAATCAGGAATAGGGAGTACTTGCAAGTTTTGTAGATCATAGAAGACTAAGTGCCTTAGGGTACAATGACTTTTGGAGAGTCTTTTGGTAGCGTTGATATTTTATGTGACTTTGGTATGTTGAGTAATGAATATTTCTAGTCTTGGTGAAAAAGTTTATGTATATCAACGACACACCACGAATGTGCCTTTATGTAGGAACATGAATATTTGTGTTGAACAAATAGGTTAACATGCTATGGAGACTCTGGTTTATTTTAAAAGTATTATTTGGAAATGATTTTTAGGTGATATGAGTTAACTCTCCGGACCCTCTGGGACGGGGCGTTACAATGAAAATGTTCAGTTATGTTATGGCAAAGTGGTTTTTGAATATGAAAATGGTTTATGAGTATAAAAAGATTTAATAGTCGCTCTAATTTTTCTAATAACACGTTTTGAGATGTGCATATGAAAATAAAATATTTTATTTTTGCGTACCAAACTTTCTGAAAATGACTCATATTTACATACTAGTATATGTTCTCTGCTTACTGAGTTGTGGATAACTCACCCCCTTATCTTCATATATTTTCAAATAACATTGATTACCCAGCTGGGGGTCAGGAATAGAAATTGAAGCTTGGCTAGATATGGATGGAAGGTTGGGTACGTAAGAGTACCATTGTTAGTGGAAGGATTTAACTTGTGTATTTGAAGTAGCTTGTGTTGTTTGGACATATTTGAGACCTAAAGATGTATTGTTTAATTTTGTTGAGGTTATCAGGAGATTGTGGATCCCCTTTGGTTTCTGTTTTTGAAATGATGACTTATGGAGTTTGTGTTATGGTTATTTGAAAAATATGAGTTTGTGTGCTAATTATAAAGTCCTTGGAGTTTTAAGTGCTTGGAGATGCAGGTTTGTAAGTGACATGTAGTAATTATTCGACCCTTCCAGGTACAGGGCGTTACAAAAACCCTAATTATTTTAAGCCTTATGGCTTATGTAATAGCAACTGTCGTCTCGAACTCTATGTAAAAGTGAACCTAAAAACCAACAAAGTACTAAATGTAATGACTGGCCCAATCGGGAGCCCTGAAATCCAAACCCAGCCTACCGATAAAAACGAAAATCAAGAGCAGCAAACGGTGTTTTTGTGGGTTAAGCCCTAAGCCCATTATTCTTTTCTTCTCCCAATTCCTCTTGCTCACTACAACCCCCGACTTCTTTTTTTTTTCTTCTCTCTTCTGCGATTTCTATTTTTCCGATGGATGCCTTACGTCGCCGCCCCCCGTTCTGGGTTTCCCTCGTCTCTCTCTGTCGGTAAGCCATCTCTCCTCTACCATCTCTTTATCTCAGTCTCTCTCTCTGGCTCTCTCTGCCCATCTCTGCCGTCCCTCGCTGCCAACGTGAACAACCGTTAATACCTATCCATCCTTGTTGAACGTCACCCATGTTTCCTCTACTACCAGTTTGTGCTGCACGTCCATTGCTGCACCCTTATACTAGAATCAACAAGAAATCCATAGAATGAAATAGTAATTAAATATCACCACAGTTCGGCTATGAAGAATACCACAATTCATTACAACTTAACTGTGATACCCCATATGATAAGAATAAGGGTAGGTGGTGTATGGGATCCCACATTGCTTGGGAAGGAGAAGTTTTTGCTCTTTATAAGGTTCTAATGGGGCTCCAATTGTATCATTGACTAGTCCTTTTGGAGTATAGGCCATGTGGTTTGGGCCTTCCATTGGGGCGTTACAAATGGTATCAGAGCATATCCCAACCAGAAATGTGGGACTTGAGCCGTGCCACCTACGAAGGACAGGCCCGACGAGGACGTCGGGAATTTAAGGGGGGGAGATTGTGATACCCCATATGATAAGGATAAGGGTAGGTGGTGTATGGGATCCCACATTGCTTGGGAAGGAGAAGTTCTTGCTCTTTATAAGGTTCTAATGGGTCTCCAATTGTATCATTGACTAGTCCTTTTGGAGTATAGACCATGTGGTTTGGGCCTTCCATTGGGGCCTTACATTAACACACTCCTTTGCCTTACAGTTCTACAATATATAGTAACTACACATGCACCTACCTTTGTGTTGTGAAATTCTGCTATTAACAACCTTGATAAATGGGATGAAGGAGGTATCACCACTCTATTTTTATAGTAGAGAATACCATGGAACTACTGATATGCTTAAGTTGGCAGTCTTTCTCTTAAGCTCCTGATATATGGATCAGTTTTGTAAGGCCCAGTTTCTTCATCAAAGTGGCCCGGACCGTACGTGAAAATGGCCCAGCCATTTTAGTGCTTAGTAAGACCACCGAACGGTGTCGTTTAGGGAGGTAAGAGTTCTCCTCTGCTTTCCGTTTCTTTCTCCCTTTCTTCTCGCATAGTCAGTTTCCTTTCGATTTCTTTTTCTTCCGCAAATTTCTTTCTCCCACGTCTCTCAATTTCTTTTCTTTCGGTTTCTTCTTCATTAATTGTTGCTAGAGTTATTTTGAGATTCCGAATCCCATGCCCTAAACCTCCCCACTTTGATTTCGTTTTGCGTTGCTTCTAGTTTTCTAGTGAGTTGTCGTCTGCTGCACCCCTGTTTTCTCTCCATTTTTGCATTTTGGTTTTCCTCTGCAACACACGGGCATCACTTCGCATCGCTCCATTTTCGACTGGTAAGAGTTTCATCTTCATTCCTTTGATTTTCGGTTTCCCTTGCTGGAAGTGTGCAGATTCTGCTTTTGGTATTTATTTTTGATGTTCCTCATCTATGCAGTTTGTTGTTGCTGTGAGTTTGAGTTTGCATTTCGTCGGTTCTTGGGTTTCCGTGGCTTGTGATTTCTAGTTCTTGGACTTTCGGTTTTCGGCTTCTCGTGTAACTAGTAAAACCATTACGGGAGAAATTCATTTTCGTTGGTAAGTTAGTCTCGTTCTTGGTTTCTTACGCACACACACTTTACTTTCAAGTCAATTTATTTCAATTCAATAAAATATTTGAAAGTATAGTTTGTGAGTTCTCGGGCATTTTCACGAGTAAGTAAACACTTTGTGTTGGAGTGATCTTAGAGTTGTGGATTGTTGTGTAGTTTATACTGTTCACGTTGCAATAAAAAGGAAAATGATTTCCTCATCTGGCTCCAAATGCAGCAAAGGGAAAAAAAAAAAGATTTGGCACTGTAGCTAGGCGAGCCAAGGAGAACCTGCAAAATGGAAATAAGTAGTCAGTTGTGGGGCCCAATGGAAATGAATTTACGAATGAAACTCGGCTCATGGATTTAGGTGAAAGCGGTTTGTCAGTTGTGGGGCCCAATCAATGGGTTAAAAGTTTGAACTGCTGTCACTTGATGACCAACATGTGTTTGGAAGAGGAAAGTAGCCTAAAAGTGAAGTGAACTCAACTGCTTGGTAATGCCTTGTTCCCGGAGGTCTGAAGAGTTAGCTCTTGTAAGCTAAATATCAACTTCCATAACATATTTAAATACTCCAATATTTCCAAAAAGTACAAATCCATTTATTCAAAATCTGAAAATCATAAACCTACTCAATAAAACTATCCAATAAACTTGTACCATCGAGTACTTATTCCTCAGCGAACATCAAACATCTATAACACTGCCTACACTTACTCTCCAGTAGAACCATCAAGATTATCTGAAAAAAATGATTGGAGATAAGGGTTGAGTTATCAACAACTCAGTAAGTAGAGAACATATACCAGTGTCTAAACTACCAGTGTCTAAACATGAGCATTTACAGAGATCAAAATGCAGAACAAAACATTTTCATTTTCAGAGTGCGAAAGCCGAACATGTTATCAAAATATCAGAGCAAAGATTCAGAAATAAATTCATTCAAAAATATCTTTTGGCATAACATAAATGATCATCATCATCATTAGAACATCATATCAGAACAGAAACCATGTATAACCCCCGTGATAAGGTTGTGCATCTACGGATAGCTAAGCAGAACATAAATCACTATGTGACCAAGGTGTGCACTCAAAATAGAAACCACTACTATAACCCGTGGCAGGGCCGCATCCACTATTATTACCCGTGGTTAGGCCGTATCCACTATTATTACCCGTGGTTGGGCCGTATCCAGTACTATAACCCGTGGTTGGGCCGTATCCACTATTATTACCCGTGGTTGGGCCGTATCTACTATTGTAGCCCGTGGTTGGGCCGTATGCCGCTATTATCACCCGTGGCAGGGTCATAATTGAACAGAGCGGAAACATAATCAAATTCAGAATCAGAGAGTCATGCCAAAGGTTTTCAAAAATCACGTCTTATCCAAACAGAGTACTGAACAAAATCTTCAGAACAGAACAAAATCATATCACAACATAAGTCATGCACAAAATGTCATATTCGCTCTCTTTTTCAAAGTTCAGAAACAGAATGTCAAAAATAAGCTCATGTCTACACCAGTCATGATAGAAAATATTTTCTTCTTAAACAGAATCACATGAGTAATGCGGAATAAATATCTGAGGTTGTTTTCAGATTTTTTTTCATAGCAAAACATGCACATTTTCCACTAAAAGGATCTCAGTTCATTTTATTTTTTGGAAAATCTAGCATAGGAACCCCATTTACATGGACTTCTTAGCTTTTTTGGAGTTTTCCTCAAAATGTCGAACAATAATTAATCGTCCACTATAAAAATAACCACGTAATTCTCATAAATTTCCAATCGAACACATATTTCAATATTTAAGCCTAGATGCTAAAATAACATATTTCAATTCTTCAAAAACCTAACTTCATATAATCCTAAAATATCAGCACATTTTCTAAATTCATCAATATCCACTTAATTTAACTCCGACTATGATATAAAAAACTATTCTATTTACTATCAAAATCAAATTATAAAATTTAACTCTAAATAATATAATTATAACAAAATATTTTAAATTATACATCAAAAATTTAATAAACTAGATCATAATAAAAACAATACAACATGATTGTTTACTCACCTTTGAAAGAAACAATCTAAATCACTTATAAAAATTTCTGTAAAAATACAATTTTGTACCTATATAAAGAAAAACTAGATTTAGTTTAAAGAAATATAATTACAAATTTTCTAAAAAAAGGTTGAGACCCAAGGATAAAATTTAGTGAAATCACATCCCAAAAAAAAATATTTATAAAGACATTCTTAGGCGTATAATTCGAGGGTAAAATGGTAATATCCTTGTTCGAAAACCATCCCTAACCTTACGTATAGGGCAACGCAGCTCTTTCTATTTCTTTGTTTGCAGGGAAGACTTAGGTCGTGCGATGGAGGCTCACCATGGGGGCAACCTCGAGGTGGGAGACATGAGCAAGACAGAGCGGCTGCTGTACATAGAGAGACAGAGGGATGAGCGAGAGACGGAGTTGGAGATTACGCACCATGTGGCGTGCATGAAGGCTTCGGACGGTGGCGCTGGACATCACTGGGTGGTGGAGGACTGATTTCCAACGGGTGATAGCGACCCGGGGTAGAGGTGGGAACGGCTGCACGCAGTAGCCCTCCTAGTGGTTGGGTAGCCAGTAGAGGAGCCTTACGCAGTGGAGACAATGGTTCTGTTTTGATGATCAAAAATAGGGGAATGACTTCTCGTGATTCTTGGTGGTTTACGGTTTCTCATGGGGTTGGGCAACGTGCAGTGGCTTTTGTCGCGCAGGGGGAAGCTCGCACGGGGTGGCTTTTGTTCGGCTGAGTGTACACGGTGTTGGCTTTTCTGATGCAGTAATGCCAAGTTGCGTCTCGGGTTGGCACGCTTGCAACAGTGGAGTGGTGGTTCAAGATGGTAGCAGCGGCTGGAACTTGGTGGAGGGTTTGATGGAGGCTGAGCTGTTGTGTAAGCATGCTGCGAACGTACGTGCATGGGTGGAGGCGTTGGGCTGATTTTCGGATGGTGCGAAGAGACTGAGTTAGGGTGCTACGGCTTGGTGTTTTGCAGAAAGTATATATATATATAAGAAGGTGATTGAATCGTAAAAAAAGAAAACCATAGAGCCGTAGGTGATGTGCAAGTGCAAGGGAGTGGATAAATATCTTAGATACGTGCATGCTTATGACTAACAGAAAGAGGCGTGTAAAGGTGGGGAATTTCTAAAAACAACAGCCATTAGGTTTCTCAGTTTAATAAAAAGGGGCACGGGTTTTGGGGTGATCGGGTAGCCACTTTTAAAAAAAATATCGTAGTGAATAACTAAAAAGAATAAATAAATAAAAGGGTGCTCTACTATTAGATTTTGAGTCATGAACCAAACCCTGCAATATTTCAACTTGTTTCTAAAAAAAAAAAAAATCCAGCCCATAAAGTATTCGACAAAACAATTGGTTTTCCATACGTATAAATCCAAAATAATTTTAGAAAACAGCTTAGTGCTAGCCCGGGTGTTACATTCTCCGTCCCTTAAAAAATTTCATCCTCGAAATTTGTTAGTACCACAAGCAAAGCCTAAATATTTATCCACTACAACCATTCCATACCTACACCAAACATCAATCGTATTGTCGGACCTAATTAATATTCCAAATTCTAACCCTCCAATATTGTTGATCGTATTCTCCCTTAATTTTCCTAGCCATACATGTTCACGCACACTGCCATTTCAAGTCTAAACTATAAACCTCAATAATGCATTTAACGACCAAATAATAAATTTCAAATTCTCCACCTAATATAAAAACCTCAATAATATAATTCAAAACCTAAAATAATTTTTAACTCTCCACATAAATCCATGAACCTCATACAAATAATGAAACAAACTCTCAAGCTATAATATCACCAACACCACGCTTCCACTACGCACTCTAACAACTTGAAGTCATAAATACATTGTAACTCACTCACGAAGCTGTAAAATTAGCTAAACCCCACATTTACCCAGTTCATACATTTTTAACTCACAAGAGTCAAATTTAGAAATTATACCAATATTAGTGTAGCCCTAAAACATCAATATCACAAATCTTTTTTTTTTTTTTTTGATAACAGAACATCTTCATTCATTCAAATAAAACTCTAAGATTACACTAGAGAATTGTCCAACCAAACATGTTGTGCAATAAAATCAGGAAAAGAATGCATCCATAATTCCACATCTTTTACTCTCCAAGCATGCCTTGCCAAACAATGAGCTACTTGGTTCCCCATACGTGGGACATGTTGTACCCTGGCCTCTAGGAAAAGATGAAGCATCCTCTTTACCTCCGAAATGAGATATCCCGATACTGAGAAGGACTCCCCATCTGCTTGTAAGCCTTCCACTAAAATAAGGCAATCACTTTCTAGAATTATTCTGGAAAAACCCAGTTGAGAAGTAAATTGTAATCCACGAAGCATTGCAATTAATTCCACAGCTTCAGCTTCTGATACCTCTGGTTCAGATTTGCTTACTGCCATTATGACTTGACCATGATCATCCCTAACCACAGCCCCCACACTTGCCTTTTGATAATCGTAGAACAATGCCCCATCCACATTGAGTTTGACAAAACCAGTTGGAGGGACATTCCAGCATACTGCAGATCGCAAGTTTGGGGAATTCCTTAAAAAGGAGGTAGGAATTTGAAGGCTTAAAGCATGGTGGATAACAGCTATAGGGTTCTCCTTCACTTTCTCATAAATCAGCTTGTTTCGCCTAAATCAGAGAGCCCAAGCAATGAGAAAGAATCTCTCCAGTTCTGATAAATC